>NC_090837.1:29671538-29990000 GCF_028021215.1 Eschrichtius robustus
GCAGGAACTTAATTCCAAAATACACTTACAAATTTATAGCCTGTTGCTGAGGCTGAATATGACAATGTGAACTTTTATCATTTTATTACTTACTTGGCTAAAGGATTTGAATCCGTGTCAAGACTGTTCTTTCCAGCACTGCAGGGTGACTCATGTGAGCTTGCAGATGGGGAGCCCCGGGGCACAGCCGTGACCTGTATCGCTGATCTATTCTCCTGAAGCCTCAGGATTAGGTGAGTTGATGAAACCCATAAACTGACTTGTGTCAGGGGTTTCAATCACTTCCCCAGAAAAATGTTTCTAGCTTGACCAGTCAGTAGGCAGAATCCGGGGCTCCTCTTGTGTGTGGAGGGCACGTTGTCTCTGCTGGAGGAGCTGGAAATAGTTGGTGACATTGGTGATGCGGGGCTGCTTGAAAGGGGCAGAATCTGCTGGGCCGGTAATTCAAGGACCAACTCTCCACTCCTGAGTGATCCAGTTCACGTCACGGAAGTCTGTAGGAAAAGGGGGAAAACACTCACTGATACTCATTCAACAAATGTTTATGTAGCACCTACTAAGTGCCAGGCCCTGGGCTGGGCACTGTGGATTCGGTACAGGACACAGTACAACCTGGTATGGTTCTCACTCCCCAGGAGTTATTTCCCAAATAACCAAGTGGAAAAGGACCCAAGTGGAAAAGGACTCAAGTGGAAAAGGACAACGGTTGGCAGGGGCTGCAGAGGGAGGGCAGGAGGGGCCGTGAAGCCACAGTGAGTGGCCCTGACCTGGACATGGCTTCAGGAAGGACTTTCTTGGGAGTCATGTTTTGGCCGAGACCTGATGGAGAAATAGGATTTAACTTGTCAGAGGATGAGGGATGCCTTCCAGGTGGAGGGTGGTGCCCTGGGGCCCGTGCTAGTGGTGGGAGTGGGGAGAACTGATAACACATGATCCTGAGGTCTCAGCGGATGACGCTGATGGCTGAGGTAGGGGCAGATCATGAAGAGCCTGTGGGCTTTGGAAGGGGCCGAGGTGAGCTCCCAATGGGTTTTAGGCAGAGGGTGACATGATCAGATTTGCATTCCGTCAAGAACTTTATATCCACCAGGTAGAGAGCAGAGGCAGGGGACAAGCTAGGTCTGGGGGAACCGGTTGGGAGGTGGGGGCAGAGGCAGGCAGTGGCAGGGTCTCCAGGATGAGGGGGGTGAGGATGGAGACGGACGGAGACCCGGGAAGGAAAGTCCTCCTTGACTTGGAGATGGATCGTCATGGGGAGTGAGAGAGAGGAAGGCAGATGGTAGATTGACTCCCAGGTTTCGATTCTCCAAACGGTTGGATGGTGGCTTTAGTCACTCATTTGGGCACCACTGGAAGAGAATGAGGTTTTGGGGGAAATATTATGAATTTTGATGTGTATAGTGTTGAATTTGGAGGGTGTATTTCTGATATCCTAATGGAGACTCTGAAGGCAATTGACTGTCTAGATAAGCATCTCAGAAAAGCAGTGGAGCTTGGATTTAGGGATTTGGGAGTCACTGTGTGGCCATGGGCATGAAGAGAGTGTGAGATGAGTGAACTGCAAGTGAACTTGGAGAAACTGCAGCGTTTAATGACTGGGTGGAGGAGGATGAGCCAGCAGTGAAGATGGAGAGGAAAATGTAGGAGGGAAACCAAGAGAATAGAGTTTTCCTGGAAACCAACAGAAGGTGTTGTTTCAAGAAGGAGGGGATCATACTCAGCAGCGCCAAATACTCCAGATGGTCAAATGGGAGAGGATGGATCAGATTCCACTGGACTTAGCAACACAGAGATTCCTGGTAACCTCAGGAGGATGAACTTCGGAAACCAAAGGGAAATCCAAGTGCAGGGAAGCTTTTTACCCAATGCAAAATATAACATTGTCTTTAGAGCGCCAAACTGTAAGTTTAGACCACAAGTAAAAACTGACCTCTGGCCTGGCTGAGTTCACAAAGAGGATGATTTTGGAAAGAAAATTTTGTACCTTTCTGGACAAACAGCGGTGCAGGGAGAAAGGTAGACGTCCAAGTGCAGAGACAAATGTAATGGGAAGACCAGACCCTTTATCCTCGGTGGATCCGGCTTTAGCTGAACTGTAGGCAGTGGGTCCACTCGTCCGGCTGGGTCGCAGCTCTTGCGTGTCTGAGGCTGCAGGTGAGGAAGTAGTTCCTGGAGCCCTTAAGTACCTGGGGACTGAAGGGCATGATCAAGAGCTCCGTTCCCCTGCCGGCTCTACACCAAGTGGGGGGAATTGACGCAACTTCTTTGGGTTTCAGTTTTTTCACTTGAAAATGAGGCTGCTCTAGGTCCCCCTGTATCCGAGTGGGACCTTGCAGGGCCTTCCCGGGACAGATCGCCCCCTCCCCAGTGTCCTCCGCCTGCCTCGTGTCTGTAGAAAACTTTAGCCTCCTAGGCCTTCCCCAAGTTCTGAAGAAAAAAGTTAATCAGAGGAGTGAGAAAACGCAGAAAGAAAGGAAAACAAAATAATAATATTTTAGCCATTAAGCAAAGTCAAGGACCTTTAGTTCCTCCTCAATGGCTATATATAATATTCTGAGCCATGTCCTTTGAGCTGTTTTGCAGATACTAAACCCCACCAGGTGGAAGAAGCTATCTGCATGCTGCCCACAAGCATGTAGACCCCCCAGACCGGTTGGAACCAGAAGGCTGGTGACGCTGACTCCCAGTTACCTCATCACCAACCAATCAGAAGACTGTCCATGAGCTGATCGCACACCCCACAACCCCTCTTCCTCACCCTGTCTTTAAAAACCTTTCCCTGAAAGCCTTTGGGGAGTTCAGATCTTTTGAGCACTAGCTATCTGGACTCCTTACAGGCACTAGCTTGGTGCCTGTAATAAACACTGCCCTTTCCTTCACCACAACCTGGTGTCAGTAGATTGGCTTTAATGATTGGCAAGCAGACCCAAGTTTGGTTTGGTAACACTCCCACTCCACCCCAAGGCCATTTGTAGTTTTGAAGTTGTAATAATTAGCTTCATCACAGAGAACATCTAATTTTGTCTGCTCAGTTAAGCAAATCAGGAATTCTCTCTAATATCCTCATCACTGGATGAGCAAATTCTTTGTACACTTTTCTAAAATCATACAATTTTGTCTTCCCCTTGCCTTTTATTTCTCTGTTGGAATGAGCTGTCTCCATCCCTCTGTGGTGGGTGAGATCATATTTACTCTCGTGGGCCCTTCTCTGTGTAATTATGGTCTCTCTGTAACACCAAGGCTCAAGTTTCCAGGAATAAACACAGTAGGGATTGGATGATGATTCCCTGGTTTCGTAAAACCTCTAAAGAACATTAGATAATGTTCATGATAGAAGTAAAACTCATTTATCTTCTGTGCCAGTAGTTTTTATGTCTCATAAGAGATTCTGCTGGAGGGATCACTGGGTATTTCAGAGATGTTTGGAAACATTGCATTGATGGAGTTGTCTTCAGTGGGAGGTCATTAAATGTTTGTTTATGACTTTTGGTGGGTCTATCAAAACCACTTAGTCTTACCATTGTTGCATTTTGGACTCAATTAGGAAAAAAAATGTATTGGAGGGAACTTTGCAGCAACGGGAAAGATACTCTTATTTTTTTTTTAAGATAATATGTTTATTTATATCTTTTTTTTAATTTAAATTTTATTCGAGCATAGTTGATTTACCGTGTTGTATTAGTTTCACATATACAGGAAAGTGATTCAGTTATACATATACATATACTCATTCATTTTTAGATTCTTTTCTCATACAGGCTATCCCAGAATATTGAGTAGAGTTCCCTGTGTTATGCAGTAGGTCCTTGTTGGTTATCTATCTTATATATCAGACACTCTTGAGTACTGGAAACTCACAGAATTCTGAAAGAATAGGAATCTTGAGACTTACGCTTCACTGGGAGCAGTAATTAGAAAGGTAATTTTAGTCACTTAGTATTCTGTGGTGCCAGTGGAATAATTAAAAACATGATGATTTAAGCTGACTGTGGAGGTAATGGATGAAACATTAAATTTAGCTTGAATAGGGTAGTTGAGTTTTTTTCAGAAATCATGTTGAAATCTTTGGATACTACGGGAGCAGTTAAAAGCCAATCCACGGGAATATGTCTAATGCATTTCTGAGTGATGCTGGTCCCCTTCCTGCATGTCCTGGCGCCTTTGAGGATCTGGCAAAGCTGAGCATCTTCTCTCAAGACAAAGGCGCGGGCCACCGAAAGCCAGGATGGCCCCCAGAGCTGATGGGGCAGGTCGGGCGCCACCAGCAGCCACCAAGCGCTTACGAGGTGTTTCAGCACAAGGATGGCCTGTTACTGATGCTTGAGTTGGGTAGCTACTAGCTGACACAATCTTGTGTGTTTTTCAATGTGAAACAGAGAGAAAGACTAGTAAAAACAAAAGTAAAGATAACAAGAGGCAGAAGAGAAAGACTGGGATGGAGAAAAGAGCCGAGTTGGGAATGATGGGGTCCGTGAAGGGGGTGAGTCGTCCACTCCGAAAGGTGCTCGGGACAACTTCCTGAGGCAGTATTCAGACCATGAGGGGCGGGGGCCATGTCCCCACCAGTCTGGCTGCGTAGCTTCTGAGATGTGTTCTGAGTCCCCTTCATTGTTACCGTAAACTTCTCACCAAGCCCCTAAGGCGTGCTCCTCAAAATTTCCAGTCGAAGTACCCCCAGGAGTCTGGAGACCTAGGACATGCTGTGGGTGGCAAGTGGGGGTCCTTCAGGTTCCTTGTTATCTCAAAATGGACCCGCTTTTCGTACTTCAATCTGTAACATACTGACTTTAGTACCATAAGACTGTCGTCCAGAAAGCTGATCCAATAAAAAAATGTGCTGCCGTTTGTCCCCACATTTGGAGAATTGATCTAACCTCCTGGCACATCTCTGCTCTTTACAAACCAAATAGCCAAGGAACAAGATGACCTCACTTTTCCCCAGAAAGTGGAGATGGTCGGTAGCTGTCTATCAGGAGGTTGCAGGGGGGTCTGTACGCCAAGCTGCCGCGGTGGAGTTAATGTCCTAGTTAATATCATCATCTCCCCTCTTTACTGCCCGTTCAAGGTTTCCCTGCCATTAACCAGCGATCCAGCCAGTCTGGATGGCTTGACGGGGGGTGAGGTAACGCAGGCCTTGGACCCTGAGGTCTGACCTCCTAGTTGCCTGGCTGTTCCAGGCGTGTAGTTGTGGATGGCGCCGTTTATGGCCGTCACGAGCTTGGAAGCGCCTGGAGGGGCCGGTCGGGTCCCCCCGTTAGCACAGAGGGCAAAGGTGAAGGTGTGGGGAGATAATGTAACTAAACCTGACCCCACGACCCTCTGTCCAGTGGATCACAAGTTGCTTTTTCATGTCATGTTTCATAGCTGCATTTCCAAGGAGCAGTAGAAGTAGAACTCACATTTGAAACCCATCCCTTTTGGCTTCTCTACCGATGTGTCACAGCCTCTTTAGTCGGTACTTGACCTCATGATATGCATCTCCATAGTATTTTCTGACTCACAGCACTTGGAGTATCCAGCTTACTTGGGTGAAACCTCTGCATGATCTTTCCAGCTGGACATTTGAAAGTGCAGGGAAATGATTACGTCTTAGACTAAAAAATCCACTCGATGTTATATCAGCTTGGAAAATGGAGAATACAGAATTATAAATTTCAAGACCAAAGACCTCAATCATCATCTTAACGTATTTTATAGATTAAAAAGTAATTCCAGAGATTTGAAATGACCTGCTTTGCCATGATCATAAAAAGATGTGCTGACATGTAAGTGCTTAATATATGTGAGATACTGTGCTGAGCATTTTATGCATATGACTCAGTTTACAGATGAGAAACATCTCTAAGCAGTAGCAGAGCTGGGACTCAAAACCAAGGTTGTGTGACGGCAAAGCCCGCGTTGACAACGCTTCACACCTGTTCCCAGGGCCAGTGCGAGCAGGTAACCCTGGAGGTGACGCGTCGACAGGTGTGCACCCTGGATTCAGGAGGGACGAGCCTTGCCTGGCGGCATCTATGCTGAACCCACTGAGATGTCAAACATCAAAATCCCTTAAAACTCTTGTGAACTAAATCTAAGAATAAGAACTGGATTTCAGCATACAGCCCCTAGAGTCGCAGCCCCCCAATTTTTATTTTTTTTTATTGGAGTAAAATTGCTTTACAATATTGTGTTAGTTTCTGCTGTACAATGAAGTGAATCAGCTACAGGTATAACTGTATCCCCTCCCTCATGGACCTCCCTCCCCCCCATCCCACCCACCTAGGTCGTCACAGAGCACCGAGCTGAGCTCCCTGTGCTATTCAGCAGGTTCCCACTAGCTAGCTATTTCACATATGGTAGTGTATTTATGTCAAACCTAATCTCCCAATTAGTCCCAGAAGCATTTAGAAAGATAACTAACCAGCAACTCGACGATTTAAACTATATGTTGGCTTAGTTAAAATATTTAGATCACAGCCAGGTATTGAGATATTGTTTCTCTGTTGAAGTATTTTCCAAAAGGATACCGTCTTTGTCAAGTAGCTTGGTAGATAGGTGACAGTAAAATGTCTGATACCTGGGTTTATTCATTGGATGAAATTGATTGTATTCCCTTCGGATAAGCAGAGTTCTTGTGGGATGATGACCAGGAATGGAAATGTCCATTAACGTAATGATCATTTACTCATTTATCAAGAATTTATTGAGCTCCTACTATGTGCCAGACTTGCTGTTTGTTGCCGTGGACACGAATAGCAGAGAGCAGTGTTTTCCTATGCTGTACGTTGCAAATTGTTTTAAAGTGTTATTGAGGAAGTGTTTCCACAGTGCCTCTGTAGAAGAAGTGTTTCTAGAAATTTCCCATTCTCTGCTATAATTCTTTAATACTACTGAGAGCTTGAAACAATTACATCAAAGGCCTGGGATGCGATCCTGCAATTATAGAGTGTTGGATTTGGAAGTACATCCTAGACACTTTCTTTAGCCTACAAATAAGGAAACAGGCCAGGGAAAAAAGTGAGCTGGAAGAGGGCGCAGAGCTGGTTAGGGATGTGGGCAGGAGTGGAAGCCAAGTCTTCTGATTCCCATCTCGTCCTTATCTTACTGCACTACTGGAAAAAGTCATGTATGGTCACGGATTAAATAAGCTTACTTAATCCTTTCCAGGTGTATGATAAATTACTATTTCCTACAAAGCTCATAATCCTTCACATAATTTTAAAGGGTTGAACATGCATTGTCAAGAAATTCATTATAAATAAAGGAAATATGTCATTAAGATACCAAATTAAGCTCGATATGTAGCTTAATCTCATATCTGCTTTTGTTAACGAAAGCGGGGTCTGGCTGCTAGCTGCTCCAAAGTGGCCTCTCTCTGGGCTCGGCCCCGCCTGCAGCCCTGACGTGGGTGCAGCCGAGGGCACAGGGCAGTGGGTGATTTGGAATTGGGCAGAGTCGAGTTTGAGTTCCTGAGGTTACGTTACCCTGAGTGAGTCCCTTCACTTTTCTGAGCGTTAGATTTCTCTGCACGAAATGGCTACAATAATAGGTAACCTCAAAGTGTCACTGTCAAAGTCGGGCCACAGGAATCACTTCACAGTGCCCTGCTGGTACTTAGTCCACAGGAGGCACCCAGAAGTGTCCCTTCTCTTTCTCCAGGGCCCCTCGTACAGTGTTTCTTTTCTAGGTACAGTCACTCTACCATCGCACATGATGCTCAGTAACCTCAGCTCCGCTCTGATCCTGCCTTTGGCCAAAATTAGGTATCAGACATTCGCTTCCAGAAAAGTCAGGAAGAAAAATACAACAGAGGGTCCAAGAGGAAGAACACTGCTCGGCCTGATATTTCCATGGTCAACACCAAACACATCCTCTTTCTCCCTAAGTTGCCCCTTTGGTCCTTACTCCTTTCACGACACTGTCATGTCTGTGTCATCTGAGTCTGGTCCCATCCTTGGGCAAGTCCTCTAAGGTGGCTGCAGGCTGGAACCAGTGTCCCCGAGATGCCCCCGGGCTTCACCTAGGAAGATGGGTGCAGGGACCAGGGGGTCTGGAAGAACCGTGAGCAGGATCGGATATGGTTCAGGGAATGGGTGCAGATGGGGGTCACAGCCCACGAGGTCCTCCTGGGAAGGGTCCTTGGTCCCCGTGGGCTTCCCCAGTGCCCGGTGCGTGCCTGGCGTGTTGGCCGGGAAGACAGGCGTGGAAGCCTGCAATGTCGGTATAGTTTGGGAATGACTCTTCTAGAAGCTCAGAAGAGATCATAAAATCCATAGAACAATTTGAATGAGAGGGAAAAACCAAATATTCCCGATGACCTCTGTACCATTTCTCTCTGGTGGTGAACACGCCAGCGACTCTCTTCATTGTTTGCTAAGTTTTGTGGCACAAATCTGAATAGGACTAAGGATGTGTGTCTGTGTGAAGGAGGGTCCCTTCTACTGGCTCCCTGTGCCCCTCTCCCCTCCCCAGTGCCCCTGCCTGGAGGTCGCCCTGGGCAGTTAGAGAGCCTCCCCTGGACCTGGGGGGTAACTTGTCCTGTCCTATAAGTGACTCTGCCACATGGGCACGAAGGCCTCCAGACTGAAGAGGCTCCGTGGGGCAAGTCCTTCTCCTGAGGCCCCAAGGGATCCGGATGCAGCCCGAAGCCACGTCCTTCCTCCCCTTGCTTCCCCTCCTTAAACAGCTTCCCACGTGTCCTGTCCTCACAGGTTTCCTATGAGAGCACTTCTGTAATGAAGGCACAGACATCCCATCTCAAGTTCTGCTTCTAGAGAACTTGACCCTAGACACTGTGTAACCTGTTCCTTGAATCCCCCCCGACCCCCAAACCCTTCATCCCACACGTTGAAAAGAATCCCCCCATCACGACACTTGGACAACGGTAAACACACTTACCCCCTCCCCGCCCCAGGAGGAAACCAACCAAACTCAAGCCCACCGCTCATCTGAAGGTGATGTTCTCAGAGCCCCTTGCCTCCGGGCGATGGCCCTTCCTCTATTTGTCTTGATCAACGTTCCACGTTTCCAGAAGCGAGAGAGGTGTGCCAGACACCAAGACAATGTCATTTGTTGGGCATGAGACTAGAGGCTTGTGTAGGGATGATTAGTAAATGAAGGGACCAAAGCTCTAGGAAACATTAATTTGCTGAGTAATTTATTTGGTAAGAAGGTAAATTTCTTGGTCAGCCAAACGACTGCCACGGATTCTGTCCTCGGGGAGAATTTTACTTGCTCTGATCCTCCCAGAACATCGGGAAGGACTTCTCTGTAGGGGTGGGGGAGGAGGACTTAGTCCATTTCAACCGTTATGGCATCTTCACTTGTGCGTGAAGATTCAGGTGGGTGTGAGTTTGAAGAACTTCTCTTGCTGTACCATTCCTGTAAAACCTTAGTCAGTTGGTCTGCCGGTTTCATTTGTGAGCACTCTGTTTGCTAAAGACTCATGTCAGGACTATTGCTGAGACATGCTTTGTGAATCTCCTGGCCAGTTACACTCCCAGGGCGATGTCATTCCTGTGGGGCCTCTGACTTTTAATGGAAGTTCTGGGGCTCTGCCTCTTTTCAGGCTTTTTCTTAATGACATTAGAGCACGAGTGGGGTGGGATGGATCGACGTTTTGGCATGGCTTACAGGAGCATTGATTCTCAAATCTGCCTTGGAGTGTTGCCAAAATGTTTCATGACAACCAAGTGAGTATCACAAAGGGAGGCATCGTCCCTGTTGCTGGTGATGGGCAAGGTGCATGGTGAAGGGGGAGGTGCGTGGTGATGGGGGAGGTGCATGGTGAAGGGTTTGGAACATTTCTGGCTCCTCTGCTGTATCTCCATTCCAATTGCTAGTAACCTTCCGTTTCTCAATCAGTGCATCACACACACACACACACACACACACACACACACACACACACACACACACAGGAATCTGGCCAACCTAAGAGTGATCTGGGATTCCTGCAGTCTCCTTGGCACCCTCTTTTCTCTCTGCCTTTGGTTTTCTTGGAGAAGCTCTAGACTGGAGTTTACACTTCCTCTTGCCTCTACTGAAGGCCATAAGAAATTGTGACTACAACCTGCTATTCTAGCATTAAAAAATGAATTCCTGGGCTTCCCTGGTGGCGCAGTGGTTAAGAATCTGCCTGCCAATGCAGGGGACACGGGTTCAAGCCCTGGTCCGGGAAATCCCACGTGCCGCGGAGCAACTAAGCCTGTGCGCCACAACTACTGAGCCTGCGCTCTAGAACCCGCGAGCCACAACTACTGAGCCTGCGTGTCACAACTGCTGAAGGCCGCTCGCCTAGAGCCCAACAAGAGAAGCCACTGCAATGAGAGGCCCGCACACCTGCAATGAAGAGTAGCCCCCGCTCGCCTCAAGTAGAGAAAGCCCATGCACAGCAACGAAGACCCAACGCAGCCAAAAATAAATAAATTAATTAATTTAAAAATAAATAAATAAATAAGTTCCTCTAAAGCCTCACTGTCTGATGAAGTAGGGGGTCTGGATCCTAAGAAACAAGGCATATGACAACATTGAACCCGTATCACCAGCTCCATGCCAAGGCAACAGACCTCCGACTGTGCCCAATCCACTGTGACTCAGCCAGTTCATTTCCTCTGCAACTTCATTCCCAATACCTGTTTTCTTATAAATTTCAATGGTTTGTCAGCAAGTGATGGAAATCCTTGAAACCTGGGAAAGGCTAAAACAGGATACAGTAGACTCTCCTGGAACTCCAAGGTAGGAGTAAAGTCAGGTCTCTGTTCCACATCCTATTGCTGGCAAACCACAACCATTTTATATGCTCATGGGTTCCTTGGGTGAGGAATCCACACAGGACACAGCAGGGGTGGCTTGTCTCTGCTCCACAATGCCTGAGGCGTCAGCTGGAAGATTCATGGGCTGGGAACCGTTGGCCTCTGGAGCCTGGAGTCCTGGGGTGTTGTCACTCCCGCATCTCATGGCCGAGGCTGGTTGTCATCGGAGCCTCGAGTGGGGCTGTGGCTGGAGCCTCTCATGGTGGCCTCCGGGCAGTCTGGCTCCGTATGCACTGGCTCAGGACTCCCAAGCAGAGTGTCCCAGCTCAGAAGGCAGAAGCTGTGCTGCCTCAGAATCCCAGGCCACGACTTGCTGCATTCTGTTGGTTCCAAGTGAGTCACAAGCCCCACATGACTCAAGAAGGAGGAATTGGTGTCCAGGTCTCGATGGAGAGGTGAATGTCAGGGCTTCAGCAGAGCGCGTGGAAGGGGAGACACTGTTTTGGTCATCTTTGGAAAACCCAGTCTTCAGCCTCAGTGGCACTAAACTCAGTACTTGCAAAACCATCAGGTACCTGAGCGGTTTCTTTCTTTATATCCATTTCATGCTTCTCTGTCCCTGACTCTGCTTTTCAGTCTACAGATGGGACGGGGAGAAGAAGGATACATTCTCCCATGGTCCTCGATATCATATCGTTAAGGTGGGGACAATGGTCCCTCATAATTTTCTTGATAATTAACAAGATGCTCTTTATAAAGAGACTAGCACAGACTAAAGCAGACTGCAGAGCTCCAAGAGCAAACTGCCAGGAAGGACAATCTGATTTTCCAAACTTGGATCTGGTTTTGTCCCTGGTTCAGGCTGGGCCAGAGTCATGGGCCTGACCAAGAGCTCAAAGGCTGTCCTGTGAACCAGGCAGACACTCTGAAGGGGCCTGATAATACTTATTGCACCGTTTTACCTCCCCCAATTTATTTTAAAAATAAAATTGGATTGTCAGACTCAAAGAATTTCTCTTCACCCACTAAAAGTGTGTACCCTCTTAGAATTCCCCAAGGGCCCTGTGCAATTAGCAAAGCCTATGTAAATAGTTAATGAAACTCATCAGACTTAGGATAGAGATGGCAATGCTGCCTTAGCAAAGCACTTAGTGGGCATCAATTTATTTTTGTTTCTCATACCCTCTTTATTTGAGCCTGGCCCAGGATGAATCTTGAGGTTGGCAAACCTGCCTCCATTTTCTTTGCATGAAAGCTTTCAATGTCCATTCAAATATGACGAGTGCATGGGTGCATACACCACACAACACACACACACACACACACACACACACACACACACACACACACACACACACACACACACACACACACACACCCATGGGTTCAGTGTCTAGGATCTTCAGACACCACGCTTTCCCAACAGTCATAAAGACTCTCTCTGGGCAATTCTTATCACCTTCTGGATGCAATCAAACAAATTGCAAATTCTTATTCCAGCCTAGTTCCAAGTGGGCTGTAAAGACAACACTAATATCAGAGACGTTTTCGTTGTCCATAATCACGATGGAATACAGACCCTGTGGGGCAAGATTTCTGCTTGTTTCCTTTATTGCTGTAACGCCAGCATCCAGAGCAGCACCCAGCGTGTGGACCCTCAGTGAGAATTCACTCAACGTGGGACATGCAGATGGTTTAATGTGTCCAAGGAATAGTGGCGCTTCTGTGCTCAGTGCTTAAAAACTTTAAAGAACGCTGAAGCTGATTGCTATTCATAAACTTTAAGGCAGAGACCTCGCTGGATCTATGTCCGCATCAGTATCCCTTCAATCGTAGTTAGGGAGCTACTTTCACCACCACCCCCTGCCCCGCCCTGCCTCTGCACACACCACGCCCACTTTCCCATTCACATTCTCACGTACTACCTGTTCAAATTCAGCAAGAGGAAGTAGGATTCAGGGTTTGGCTGTTTGTGCGATTGTGAACCAGTGACACACCTGGGTTCTCACTTGCACGACGGGGTTGTCTGGGGTTTGTCTGGACTGTGAGATGGGATAGTTTCTGAAATCAGGGAAGCCTGGCATTCATTCCCCATTTGGTCCCTTTGACTTTTTTTTCCTCCAGGGAAATAGGAGTCAGAAGCAGAAACTAATATGCTTTCATAAGACTTTGTAAGGCTTCCAATACACAAAATATTGGGTTCGGGTTTAGGTGCCAAAATTCTGTACAGAACTGGGGAGGATTCTGTTCATTTCTGCCCAGACCCAGAACTGACTTGGCCACCCCAATAGCCTCTCCGGGAGTCAGATCCCTGCTTTCGTGGCTGGATTGCTGAAGTGCTGACATGGCATCACCGAGCTCCAGAGCTGCCTCAGCCACGGTTTCTGAGACACGGATTGACACACCCATGGCTCTCTCAGGACTGTGGTTGTTTGACTTTTTAGGTATTCACTTAGATTATACAAATAAAAAGCCAGAAAGAGATTTGCAGAGTTACTGATATTAAAAAATTATCCAAGAAGAATGCTATTGCTGTTGTTTCATGCTAACACTTATTGTATTATTTTTCATATACATTGTCAAATTGATTTTTTGTCATTACTTGTATCTTTAGAGCAGCAATTTTCAAGAATTTTCCATAAATCACCAGTCATGTGTGATGCTCCCTCAAAAATAATTCTGCCATTGAATAAGCTTTTGGGGTGCACATCATATCATGGGGAGATTCACGTGCATTAGCACATTAAATCCCAAAGAAATTGTTAGTGAGGAAATATTATTCTTTGTTAACCTACAACATCCAAAACTTATGTGACCAGATGGACTCCCCCACCACGTTTTTTTTTTTCCTAAGAAACCATTACTCTCTGGGGGAACTGATAGACTCAGAACACTTTTGGGGAAATTCTGTCTTAGAGAAGTGGTTGTTTGTATACTTCAAAAGCGAGTCCTGAATCCCTGTTTTTGTGGTATAAGACTGTCCAAGGAGAGTTGTTCTTCCTATGGCCCCTGCTGCTGTTGCTGTGCATTTACTGAGTCCCTGTGGATCACGTGCGGGGCCAGATCCTCACGTAGATTTTCTGGAATCCTTACACCATCCTGACCAGGAGAGTATGAAATATCTATTTTACCAATGAGGAAACTGAGGTTCGTGGAGGGGAAATCATTTTCACAAAGGCCGAATCAGCCCCAGTCCGTCTGCCTACACACACTTTGACTCGAATTGGTGCCCTTCACGTGATGCTCTTTTCTGCAGCCCAGGGTCACCTTCAGACCAATCAATACGCAAAGTCCTTTCTCACTGTTGAAGAGGAATCACTTTTTCTTCTGTCTCTTACTGGAATTCCTCGTCCAGTGCTGCTTGCACGTGTGGTAGGAAGTGGGCAGGATGGTGCCTGCCCGGATGGATTATGCGTCAGCTCCTAAAATAATGGATCACAGACGGGGCACCAAAGGCCGTGTGTTTAGTTGCTGATGTAGCACGAAAAAAGTGAATGATTCTGGACCAGGAAAGGAGAGGAGAAACACACGCTTCTTTCTGTGAACTCGCTGAGCAGAAATCGGACAAAATTGCCCCTTTAGTTCTCTGGACAGTTTCCTTCCCACCTCTCCCTGCTCCAGCTCCAAACCGGCCTTTCCAGCGAGCTGAGGGGGCCTGGACATCATTGTAATCATCCCTGTTGGTGGCTTTGGGAAGGCTACTTCTTTTAAGGCTGCACTAAGACCGAAGGTTGGACGGCTGGAAGCTATTATGACCTCACATCATTTCTAGGCGACAGCATACTGGGAAATCCAATTTAAGCAATTATACTGCACAAACCTAAGTGGGAAACACTCTATTTCATTGATTTTAAAACAATTTCCTATGTGTTTTAGGGAGAAAAGTTATTATGCTCTCTTTAGAAGATGATGCAGGTCAACTTTCTTTTTAGCTGAAGAAAATTGGGCCCTGATTTCTCCACGGGCTTGCTCCATGGTCCTGTGACTCTGTGATTTTGGTGATAGTTTATGATTGGTGAGGGGCACATGCAAGTCTCAAAACTTCCCTCTCGAACATGTTACTAAGAGTTGCGATTGTAGTTCTTCCGTAGATCTCTGGGTAAGGCTCAAAGAGATGACATCCAACAGGCCAATCTATGGGATGGACATTGTTCTTCAAGGTCAACTTAAAGTAGTGTCACCTGTGTTAGTTCACCGACAAAGATGCTGAGGGTTTAAAAAAATTACTGCCCAAAATGTATTCCAAAAATGCATCATAAGAGAAATTGGAAGTACTATCTCTAGTGTTTACGAAGTTACAAAGTGCCAAATAATAAAACAAATAACAAAGAAGTGAGAGGTAAGCTAAAAAACAATACATTTTAATTTAAAATTGAACTTTTTTGGTTATTGCCTTTCATCTCTCGTCATCAAATTGCCTAAATCCTGACAAAGGTGTATCACAAATTTAAACCTGGAAAGAAAAGCAAATCAAGAGGTAAAGCACCACATTCGCGGAAGACTTCCACAAGTCTGAGGCAATTCTCAACTTAAGTAATAACAAGGAAAGCCAGTAAAGCTCTGAGCTTGTCTTTTATTTTGATTACCTTCTGAACCTGTTCTCGGAAGTCTTCATATTACTGTCTACTCAGAAGGTCCACTTTAGAAAAAAATCCTCCACAGCCGTGGATGGTTTCCAGTGTATTTGTATTGGGGGTGGCGTGGACAACAGAGCTTCTCCAGATACTTTTTTTTAGAAGGCAAGAATCTTCTGGAGGCCGAGGCTGACCACGAAGCAGCCGTGTTGTTTCTCTAAAGAACCTGGACATTCTCCCTCTCCCTCTCCTGGTCCAGGGTTATTGTTCTGGGCAGTGGGGATGCTGTGGGACTGTGGGCCTTGTAGTAATTCCATCCCATGATGTGAGCAGACTCAAATATGCTAACCCATTGAAGCCACCCAATTAGAAATCTTAAAAAAAATAGGTATAGGGAAACTTCCTGGAAGCACTTTACCCTTTTTTCCATCCCTGAAACACAAATTTATATAACTCTTTTAGGCATTTGGTTAGAAACAAGAGAAGGCAGATAACAGATATTCGTCTTCAACTGGAAAGGATGTTTGCTTCCTATTTTGGAGGAGAGGAGCCACATAGAAGTTGCTAATTTCCCAAGGAACTAGACTCATTTGGCTGTTTGGTCTCCATGTTTAGAAGACTGGCTGCCTCTTGAGTAGCTAAATAAGGTTACTGAACATCCATTATCTAATAGACATACAAAATAAAAGAAAAATTTTTTCCTTGTTTTGAGAACTCTTAAGATTACTTTCTTAACAACTTTCCTATACATCATACAGCAGTGCTAATTCTATTAATCATGCTGTACATGACATCCCTAGTACTTGTTATCTTATAACTGGAAATCTGTACCTTTTGG
The DNA here is from genome assembly GCF_028021215.1 of Eschrichtius robustus. Classification (NCBI taxonomy): domain Eukaryota; kingdom Metazoa; phylum Chordata; class Mammalia; order Artiodactyla; family Eschrichtiidae; genus Eschrichtius; species Eschrichtius robustus. Next base: position 29,687,687 of record NC_090837.1, read on the forward strand.
CTACCTTCATCCAATTTTCCCTCCCCCTAGTCCCCGCCTCTGGTAACCACAAATATGATCTCTTTTTCTGTGAGTTTGTTTGTTTTTGAAGTAGAATTGGCCTTCCACACTGTGTTAGTTCCTGGTGCACCACATAGTGATTCAATATTTCTATACCTTTCAAAATGATCACCACGATGTCTAGTTAACATCTGTTGCTGTACAAAGATGTATTTTAACATCCTTTTCAGGTAGCTGTGGGTATTCTTCTTTGATACTACACCAAAACCCAACAAGTGGTAGTTTCTCAAAGGCTAGTTGCAATGTATAACCTGAAAGCTTATCAGTAAACTTTTCATTCTTGATCACATTAAAATCCATTGGTCTCTCTTGTGCTCTGAATGGATCTTTAACCCTGGATGACTTTATAGTGTTATGAGTGTGTTCACTGAGGTACATAGATCTTCCAAATGCTGACGCATTTTATTACATGATAACATAAAAGCCCCATATTTGTTAATATGACTACTGATTTCATCTAAAAAGTCTCTATATTTTGGGAAGGTGTCAAGTTCACTGTGATAGATACAGTTTTCCAATTTTCTAATTTTTTTCTTGAAAGCTCTGTTTTTTTTCCCCATTGGTAATGAATACTCAGTTGTTTCCTTGAAGTTACACGCTTACTTGGTTCCTTTTCAAGATGATGTCTGCCAGCTGTCCATTTGAATAGTCACAGTTGATCTGTCAGTCCTTCTTTCAAGTACCATCAACAATGGCATCCCAAGAAAACAGCAGATGGGTCAGCTCATGACTTAGGCAGTTGGGCAAGTCCTTTTCCTTGAGATCAGAGTTCTCTTCCATGTAGAGCAGAAGTGCTTGATGAGAACTTCCTACTTGTCTCATAGAACAGTAAAAAGGTGTGGACTCAAGTGTCGAGATTTAATAAAATTAAAAATTTTTTTATTCCTTTATCAAAAATATTCTTAAGTGATGCTGGCTTTTTAAGAAAATGTTGAGTGTTTGGTGAACATAGTGGCCGCTCACACAGTTTGATGCCAGGAATTTCACCCCTGTTGCTGTTGTGCCGTCACGGCACACGGCAACACAGTGAGGAAGGCAAATAATGTCTGGATGATACTACAAAACTTATCATAAAGATTAGACAAGTAAAAATATTAAAATATAAAATGCTGCAAAATATTCAAATAAAATAATAAAAACAGGAAAGGGCCCTGGGGAACCCCCAGGGACCTGTGGACCACACCTTCAGAACATCTGCTCCTAGGGTCGCTGAAGGGGTGAATTATTTACACACACAACGCAGTAGCACCGCGTGTATGGGGGTCCCCATCGCTAACTCTCCTGGTGCTGACGCAGCACAAGGAATGCCTCAAGCTTCCAGGTGTGTCTGGATCCTGTCTGAGGGATGTTGGCAGTTAGTTTACATTTCCCTGGGGAGACCACAGATTAAGAATTAACATTGAAAGGAAAGGATATAATCAGTTAGATCACTTCATTCTAGTATTTATCATCACAATGGAAACCGTCTTAGGAGGGTCTTTGCCCATTGGGGTGTTGAGGCCTTATGGCTCAATGGTCCTGGCTCTGGCCATCGGTTTGTCCATTCATCTAAAGGGTGGCCAGGACCTGAGAAACCAGCCACACATACTTACAAAACCAATTTGTGGCAAAAAGGCAATTTGCACTTTGTGATAGGTACTGATTAAGTTTCCTTCTGGGAAGACCCAGAAGGGTCACGTTTCTACCAAGGGCACTGAACGTTTGCTTTCTTTGAGATGTATTTCAGAGGAGCGTGAATTATGTTGAACGTTACCGTTATGTCCAGAATGGTAACACCTTAAAAAGGGCCTTATTTTAAATATTCCTTTGGATTTGGATGGCTTAGATGAGGCATGGGGTTATGCATGTGCTTGCATGTGCATGGGGTTTGCTAGGGGTTCTATTATTTCTTGATACGTTTCGGGAAGAGATGAAAAGAATTGACTTGCTCTCCTTACCTTACGTTTTGTGAAGAGAGTCCACACAAAGGGAAGAAGCCAGCCAGTCCTCCGTAATGTGCACTCAGCCTGTTCCTCTCCAGGATGTCAGCAGTTTCTCTTCTTTCCTGAGGGAGCACTTGCAAATAATTTGATGCAGAGAAGATTTATGCTTTTAGAGTAACATTCCTTTATCTTGCTAGTCATCTGTCTGATTTCAGATACACAAGCAATATTAGATCATTTCTTTTTTTTTTTAAACATCTTTATTGAAGTATAATTGCCTTACAATGGTGTGTTAGCTTCTGCTTTATAACAAAGTGAATCAGTTATACATATACAATATGTTCCCATTTCTCTTCCCTCTTGCATCTCCCTCCCTCCCACCCTCCCCATCCCACCCCTCTAGGTGGTCACAAAGCACCGAGCTGATCTCCCTGTGCTATGCGGCTGCTTCCCACTAGTTATCTATTTTACATTTGGTAGTGTATATATGTCCATGACACTCTCTTACCCTGTCACATCTCACCCCACCCCCTCCCCATATCCTCAAGTCCATTCTCTAGTAGGTCTGTGTCTTTATTCCCGTCTTGCCACTAGGTTCTTCATGGCCTTTTTTTTTTTTTTTTCCTTAGATTCCATATATATGTGTTAGCATACTGTATTTGTTTTTCTCTTTCTGACTTACTTCACTCTGTATGACAGACTCTAACTCCATCCACCTCATTACAAATACCTCCATTTCATTTCTTTTTATGGCTGAGTAATATTCCATTGTATATATGTGCCACATCTTCTTTATCCATTCATCTGTCGATGGACATTTAGGTTGCTTCCATGTCCTGGCTATTGTAAATAGAGCTGCAGTGAACATTTTGGTACATGACTCTTTTTGACCTATGGTTTTCTCAGGGTATATGCCCAGTATTGGGATTGCTGGGTCGTATGGTAGTTCTATTTGTAGTTTTTTCAGGAACCTCCATACTGTTCTCCATAGTGGCTGTATCAATTTACATTCCCACCAACAGTGCAAGTAGATCATTTCTTAAAGTAAAGGCTTTGGCCATTGCAGATTTGGGAAAACACTGAACTATTGCATAATCTTAAACGTGTGGCACAAGATGTATCTTAGAAATAGAAATTAGCATAAGAATATAGTTTAATAAAAGGTTATTTTAGAATAACACACATATGAATGGAAAAATACAACTTAAATTTCCCCAGGGCCCCGAGGCAAAGGGCTATGGGCAGCCTCTAGTAGCTGAAAGCCAGCAGAAAACTTCAGTCCTACAACCCCAAGGAATCGAGTTCTTCCAACATTCATGTGAACTTGGAAGAAGACTCCAGGTCCAGAAAGGAATACAGCCTGACTGGCTCCTTGATGCAGCCTCTGAAACCTGAGGGGGATCAGCTTCTTCTTGCTGGGACACCAGGCCCATTGAAACCTTGGGATAATAAATGGGATAATACAGAGAGTTCCTGTACACCCCTCACCCTGTCTCATTTCCCCCTACATTATTGTTTTCCCTTACTGTGGTCTACTCATCAAAACTGAGAAATCAACGTCCATACCCTACTATCACCTAAACTCCAGCTGTTACTCAGATCTCACCAGTTTCTGTGAAGCCCTTTCACTGTTCCAGGACCCAGTCAGGACCCGACGACCTCACATTTAGTTGTGATTCTTCCCTATTTTCCTGGGATATTGGACAGTTCCTTCCTTGCTTTTCATGTCTTGACAGTTGTGAGGACTTCTGCTATTTTGTTCAGTGTCCCTCAGTTTGGGTTTGTGTGATGTTTTTCTCATCATTAGACTTGGGTTATGGATTTATAGAAAGAGTAATCAGGGAAGTATTTGGAGTGATGGAAATATTCTATATTTTTATTGTAGTGATGGTTACATGGGTATATACACTGGTCAAAATTAACTATGGTATGAAATGAGAACATTATTTATTGTATGCAAATCATACCTCAATGAAGCTCTTGGAAAGAGGTATTTCATATATGTGTATATACATATTTATGTACACACACATCAATCATACAATCTGGGTTAAATAATATTCAGTTGGTCCTTAATTGCAAGATTGCCAGGACCTTTAAGATTCTAAATACACAAACATTTCCTGTGAGTCTCCAGGCATTAGACATCGTAGGTAGTGTTTCCAAACTTTTTGGACTACAAGACCTTTTTTCCAGTACCTCACAGTATCTGAAACACAGAAGGGAAAATGTTGGTCTAAGTAAACTACATTTGAGTTTATCAGAAAAGTAACAAAAGCATGGAGAGTTGTTCAATTTTTCTACTATGGCCAAAGACTGGGAAAATGTTTTTGTCCATCAAAGTGGAAATATCTTCTGGTTTACTGTATCTATGAACGTGAAAAAGTAATAACATTTTAGAGCTGGAGAACATTCTTCACTTAGCCTAATAACCTGTGTACATGTGCTGTCGCCACAGTTACCTTAGAACTTATTTGGAAACAGGCAGGATGAAGGGAAGCCCTCAGCCCTTCGTGCAGCCCAGCGTTGTGTGGTCCTAGCTCTGAAGAAGTTGGGGCTCCTGTACCCTTGCCTTTGCTGAGCACTTGGGCCCCGGATCTGGATGGGTTCGGACAGGGCTGAGGGTGCTCAGCCAGTTGCTGAGGGCCCGAGGGGATGGCCCTTCCCTCACAAGGAAGAAGGAAGAGGGGTGATGCTGAATTCTGGAGGAAGGCTTCCTACCCAGGACGCCCCCTCTGTCACGCGGTCATCTTTTGCTGTGTTTCCATTGCTGACCACCAAAAGCTACCTTCCTGCTACACAAGGCCACCTGGGTCTGTGCACCCAGGCCACAGTTCCCTGTTTGGAGGCTGAATTCATGGGTGAAACGGCATCTGTTGATTTAGGTTTAGGAGAAAAACTGTCTTATCTTGAGTTGTGTTTTGATGCTTTGATAAGACTCACAGGCGGGCTATGATTTATGACTTGTGTCACATGATTCGTAGATCGTGTTTGCAATTATATTGATAAAAGAAATATCCCTTACCTATGCAGTTCCATTATGCACTTAACTATTGAGACAGTATTGAATACTTTCAAGTTTTTCTCGTAGGCCTCAGACCCAAAGTCTGCATTAATAATGATTTGTAATGTTTGGAGAGTCTGTCAATGCAGTTAAAAGTATTCAACCTATTATAATGGTGCTTGCTGCTTCCTGGCCAGTGCTGTGTCTTGACATGTGGCCAAACCTGGTCCAGGTAACCATGGTGTTGGTCAAGGTAACTGTGGTGATGGTCCAGGTAACCATGGTGGGTTGAGGCAGATGCAGGGCCAGGGCCTGGAACCAAAGTTGCTGACTTGGATGGGGCAGGTTGGGAACTGAGACCCAGTCTTAGACGCTGAGCAAAAGTCTCATCTGGTGATCGAGATGTGGGATTTTAAAGGGATGGTGCATCAGGGGTTAGACCCTGATGTAAGGTTAAAGCATCTGGGGATTTGACCCAAAGGGAGGTGGAGCTTGTATGCTGCAGCTTGAAGGGAACAAGCAATGAGACCAGCAGGCATCCTGGTGGGAGGGAGGGAGGCTGGCCTTCCACCAGGCAGGTCTCCCCAGGGGGCAGGAGGCGGGAGAGCCTCCCCTGGTCCTGGGCTTCCTGGGCCCAGAATGTGAGTGTTCGCATTCTCAGAAGTAATTGGGCTGGAGGACTCACAGGGACTGATGGTTAAAAACCAAAATACCCATTTATTCCTTTACACTAAGAACTCGAAGCAGTGTAGGTATTAGGTGTACCATCCAACTTATTTTCTCTTTGGAGATAATCTTTCGGGAGCCGAAAGATGATGAGAGGCTGCTTGTGGAGCTTGGGCTCTTAGCAAGGGGAGGTATCTGGTGTTAGTCCCATGCTCTCACTTCTGTCAACAGGCTATTCTGCCCCACGAACAGGTCCTGCTACCTGGCCTGGGGCATCTACTCCCTTGCCCATGGCAGGAGACGCAGCGTCAGGATTTCCCCTCGCCTGCTTTTTCCTCTGCCTGCATCACCGATCATCCCCTTTTTCTTGGCCGATATTTCTTGAGCTTGGCTAGCATCTTTCTGGCCTAGTCAGGGACTACTGGCCTGAGAGCCATTCTGTCTCTTGATGGTGAATTGGCATAACTCTGCTCTGATCCATTAAATGTTTGTTGCAAAGTTTTGCTCTCAGAGATTACCTGCTTTCTAGGTTCCTGGAGTGGGGAAGTTTAGGGAGAAAAGCCCCTCATTGTTGAACCTAAGCATTACTTACAGTGAGTAGAGAAAAAGAGTGATAAGGATGCCAGAAACAGCCGTACTTCAAGACCTCAGCAGTAGGAAAGTGTGTGACAGAGGTGAAAAAACCATCCTATTTATGGGTAGGTCACTTTTGGCATGTAACTGGCTGAGGCACAACCCCTTCTATGGCTGGGTTCCACACTGCAAACGTCAAGGAGCAAAAATATTCCTTCCTTCCCTGCCTTCCTTCCAACAATTCAAGGCTTAATGGAGTCCATATACAGTTGCTAAAAATACAGTTGCCATGTATTAATTCTTATTAGTAACAATTTGCATTCTGTATCTGAAACCTTCCCTGTTTATTGGATGTAGTTTGTTTTTTAAATCCATCCTCTGTCTTGGAGGTTTGTTTTTCATCCAGATTGACTTTGAGATGGAAGGAGTAGATACATTCCTCTTTATCCGTCAACTCCATCTCGATTTGCTCCTTCAGAGATGTTTTTGTTGTTGTTTACCTTCTTTCGGTCTGTTCTTTCCTCCCAATGGACTGATGCTAGATGAATGCTTCATTTTCTTTTTTACTGATTGCCCACTGAAACGTTTGCTTCAATTAGCGGAACTGGCAAATCTAAAAGGTTCTTAAATATTTCAGAAAAATAAATGGTATGTAAATTTTCTAAATAGTTAATTGTTGGGAATTCTACTTCTGGGAAGATGGGGTAGATGCAGTTTTCCCTATTCCTCTCAATAAGTACAACTAAAACCCCTGAACATTACATATAAAACAAATGTAAGAAGCCTCTGAAAAGTGAAGAAGACAGCGGACTAGGGATGGGGCTAGGGATGTGGGGACCTAATCAGGAAGATGGTGGTGGGTTCCTTGGGTTTTCCTTTTGCCTCATATATTCCAGACTTGGAGCTGAAAAAACTGGCAACCTGGAAACCCCACTGGCACAGACAACAAAAGCCCAACAGAAGTCTGTTGTCTCTGGTCAAAGCTTAGGAAGGGAGCAGCCTCATAAGATAGTAAACTTTTGGATAATAACTGCTCTACTGCAGCCAAACACCACAGAAAAAACTGTTCCCTTCTCCACCCGCCACCCCTGCCAACGCAGGGTGAAAGGGGAGCCTAGACTCCAGCCCTCGTCAGGCTGCAGTGAGGAGTTCAGTCCCTGTACAGGGGTGGTGTCCAGGAGCCCTGCTGGGCTCTGCAGTGCCCGTGGAGGCCACGTGGGAAGACTGTACTTCCTCCCTCCCTAGCATAGGTGAGGCGATGTCAGAGGAAGCCCAGTGGACACTGTCCATGAGTGATGAGGCAGATGGGTTGAGGATCCTCTGTCCCCAGGGTTTCCACAGAGTCCGAGTGGAAACATGGACATCTACCTTCATCTGTAATGAAACAGGACACCCCTCTTCCTTCTGTTGAAGTGGTGTCAGAGGAAGCCAGCTAGGTTTAAATAAGATTCAGAGTTTCATAAAATAACACCCAAAATATCCAGGTTTAAAAAAAACTCACTCATCATACCAAGAACCAGGAAAATCTCATCTTGAATGAAAAAATATAATCAATAGATGATAATACAGAGATGACAGAAATGTTAGGGTTATCTGACAAAGATTTTAAAGCAGCTATTGTAAAAATGTTTCAATGAGCAATTACAAACGTGCTTGAAACAAATAAAAAAGGGAAGTCTCAGCAGAGAAGTAGATGATATAAAGAAGAACTAAATGGAAATTTTAGAACTAAAAAAACCTATAATAACCAAAATTTAAAAACTCAGTTGATGGACTCAATAACAGAATGAATATGAAGATGTAACAATCCTAAATGTGTTTCACAGAGCAACAGAGTTTCAAAACATGTACAACAAAAACTGATTAACCTGAAAGGAGAAATAGGAAAATCCACATTCGCAGCTGGAGACTTCAGCACCCCTTTCCCAACAACTGAAAAAATAACTAGACAGAAAACCAGCAAGGCTATAGAATAGCTCAAAGGTGCCATCAACCAGCAGGATCTGATTGACATTTATAGAACACTATACCCCCCAAACAGAAGAATACATATTCTTTACAAACATTCATGGAATATACACCAGTAGAGATCATATCCTGTGCCATTAAACAAACCTCAACAACTTTAAAAGAGCTGAAATCACACAGAGTGTGTTTTCTGATCACAGTGAAATCATCCTAGAAATCACTGAGAAAGCTAACAGAAAAATCTCCACTTAGAAACTAAACAATGCACTTGCAAATAATCCATATATCAAAGAGAAATTATCATGTGAAATAAAAAATACATTGCTTGCATGAAAATGAAAATACAACACATCAAATTTTGTGGGGAACAGCTAAAGCAGTGCTGAGAGGGAAATTTATAGCACTAAATGCTTACATTTGAAAAGAGCAAAAATCTCAAATTAATTTAAGCTCCTGACTCAAGAACCCGGACAAAAAGAAGCAACAGAAACCCAAGGCAAACAGAAGGAAGAAAATGTTAAACATAAGAGCAGAAATAAATAAGACTGGAATTAGGAAAACAATAGAGGAAATCAATGAAACAAAGAACTGGTTCTTTTAAAAGATCAATAAAACAGACAAACCTCTAGCAAGACTGCCAAAGGAAAAAAGAGAGAAGGCACAATTTTCCAATATCAGCAATGAAAAGGGAAATATCACTGCAGATCCTTCAGATATCAAAAGGATAATAAGGATAAGTACTACAAAACACTCTACACGCACCTTTGATAAATTAAATGGGCCACTTTTAAAACCAATTCTGAACTACCACAGTACTCACACAATATAAAAGTGATAATTTGTATAGACCAAAAAATATTAGGGAAATTTAATTTATAGTAAACTCCCCCCAAAAGTAATCTCCAGGTTCAGAGGGATTCATTGGATAATTCTACTAAATATTGAAAGAAGAATCAACACAACTTCTATAAATATTCCAGAAAATAGAAAAGGAAGAAACACTTCCCTATCCATTTTAGGAAGCTAGTACCATACTGGAACTAAAATCAGACAAAGACAGTAGGAAAAAAAAAAAAAGAAATCTACACGCCAATATTAACAATCTATTGAAAAATAGACTTCAGCAATATAGGAAGAGAATTATACACCATGGGCAAGTTTTTTCCCAGGGTTGCAAGGCTGGCTCTCTATATAAAAATTAGTCAATGTAAAACACTGTATTAATAGGCTAAAGAAGAAAAATCATATGATCATACCAATTGATACAGAAAAAGTATTTGACAAACTTAAAATACCTGTTCATGATAAAAACTTTCAGAAAAATAGAAATATAGGAACTCCCTCAACTTGATTAAAAATCATCTACAAAATACCTACAGATAACATTATACTTAATACTAAAAAACTGAACACTTTCCTCTGAGATCAGGAATGAAACAAGGATGTCCACTCCTACCATTGTTATTCAGTACAGTACTGGAAGTTCTAGCCAGTGCAATAAGACCAGAAAAGGAAATAAAAGGCACACAGATTGGAAAGGAAGAAATAAAACTGTCTCCTTCTGCAGATGGTATGATTATTTTATGTAGAAAATCTCAATAAATCTACCCCAAGCTCCTAATACTAATAAATGAGCTGAGCAAGGTTTCAGGATGCAAGGTAAATATACAAAAGTCGATTACATTTATATATACTAGTATTGAACATGAAGACACTGAAATTAAAAATACAGTACCATTTACAACTTTTCAAAAAATGGAAATACTTAGGTGTAAATTTAACAAACATGTACAGGAGTTGTATGCTGAAAATCACAAATCACTGATAAAAGAAATGTAAAAAGAGACATAAAGAAATGGAGAGGCATACTAGGTACATGGATTGGAAGACCTAACATTGTGAAGATGTCAGTTCTTCCCAAAATGATATACAGGTTTAATGCAATTCCTATTAAAATTACAGCAAGACTTTTAAAATAGATATAGATGAGATTATTCTAAAATTTGTATAGAAATACAAAGGGACCAGAATAAGTAAAATAATTTCTTAAAAGAATAATAAAACTGGAAAATTCAGTCTGTCTTATTTCAAGACTTATTATGTAGCTTCAGTAATCAAGACAGTGTGGTATAAGTGGAGTAACCGACATGTATGTATTGAAATGGAACAGAATTGAGAACCAAAAAATTGACCTGCATAAATATGCCCACTTAGTTTTGACAAACATTCAAAAACAATTCAATGGAGGAATGAAAGCATTTTGAACAAGTGGTGCTGGAGTAATTGGACATCCATAAGCCAAAAAATGAACCTCAACTTAATCCTAACACTCTATATAAAAATTAGCTCAAAATTGATCATGGGCTTAAATGTAAAAATTTAAACTATAAAACGTCTAGAAAAAAATAGAAGGCCAGACAAAGAATTCTTAGACTTAACTCTAAAAATACAATCCATAAAAGAAAAAAGTCATAAACTAGATTTCATCAAAATTTAAAACTGTTACTCTGCAAAGATTCCTGTTAAGAGGCTGAAAATACAAGTCACAGACTGGGAGAAAATATTTGAAAACAACATCTGTCAAAGTACCAGTATCTAGAATGCATCAGAAGTCTCATAAAGAAATAATGCAACTAGAAAATATGCAAAGGCATGAACAGAATCTTACCAAAGAGAATATACAGATGGAAAATAAACACATGAAAAGACGGTCAACATTTTTAGCCATTGGGGAAGTGCAAGTTAATATCAAAATGAGATATCACTACATACTTACCAAAATGACTAAAATAAAAACAGTGACAGTACCGTATGCTGGAGGATGTGGAGAAACTGGTGGTAATATAAAATCGTACAGCTACACTGGAAAATAGTTTGGCATTAAAAAACAAAAAACAACTAACCATGCAACTAACATGTAACCCAGCAGTTGCATTCCCGATCATTTATGCCAGAGAAATGAAAGCTTATGTTCACAAAAAAACTTGTACTGGAATGTTCATAGCAGCTTTATTCATAATAATGTCAAACTGTAAAAAGTCCAGTGAATGGTTAAACCACCAGTGCTCCATCCATACCGTGGAATACTACTCAGCAATAAAAATTAATAACTTGTTCATGCACACAGTGCCTTGGATGAAACTCCAGAGAATTATGCTGAGTGGATAAAGTCAATTCGAAAAGATTACATATTATCTGATTCCACTTATATAGCATTATTGAAATGGTAAAATTATAAAAATGGAGGACAGATTTAGACTGCCAAGAATTAAAGGTGGGGTGGGAGAGAGGCCCAGAGGGAAGTAGGCATGGCTATAAAGGGCAGCAAGAGAGATCATTTCGGTAATGGAAGTATTCTGTATCTTGACTGCATCATTGCCAGCATCTTGGTTGTGATACTATAGTTTTGAAAGAAATTTTCATTGAGGGAAATTGGGTGAAGGATACATGGGACAGCTCTCTATTGTTTCTTAGGGCTGCCTGTGAATCTAGAATTACCTCAAAATAAACAGTTTAATTTAAAAAGTTAATTACTACGAACAAAGACTTTATTTTAACACAAATTTCATTATATGTTGGGAATGAATCCTTTGGAGTTATTTGTCTCTTATTCACCTTATTCCTGGTTGTGAATATGGGTGAATTTCCATTTGAAAGACTTTGGGTTTCATTTTTATGCTTAATGAATTTCTCCACTTTTCAAAGCGTTCTCTCTTCATAGTATTGATTATTGAGTAGAAAAATTTTAATTAGTAAAAGAAAAATGATAAAACATAGTCAACAATGTATAAATTCAAAACTATGAGACTGAAAATTGATTACACCTAGAATTTTAGATTTTTCTTTCCAAAATGATATGGATTTCAGATCACAATATTTGTTACCTTTCTGTTTTGTTTTGAAAGATACTATGTACAGTTTTACTTTATGCACATCCCATGTGGAGAAAAAATTCATCTGGCATCGTCAAAGAGCAGAGGAAGCATTGGGTGACAACGAGTGATAACAATGGGGGGAGCTGGCATAAGCAAGAGAAATTTCACCAGAATTTGAGCCCTTGTTTATTTACTAACTGAGCAAATAAATTATTCTCTCAGAGTCCATAAAGTTGGTAATATAATATCCATTTTATTGGGTTGGGAGGAATGCTTCATGTGAAAGGCTTCATAAATTGTGAAGTGCTCTGTAGATGAAGTGAAGGCTGTTTATCTGATTCAAGTGGACAAGATTAGTTGAAAAAAATCCTTCATGCAAAAAGGGTGATGTAATATTTATCTAAATTTTAGAAGACAAACAGAGAGAGACATCCTTGGGCAAGTTAGTAAAACGTCGTGAAATCATGTTGAAGAATTTTGCTATTGGAATATTGGAGGGGGGCCAAGATGATGATGGATCTTGTGTCCGAGGGGGTTTAACTTGCCTCCAACCTGGCACTTAACCACATTATAGGTTACATTGTGTCATTCAGTTCACTTTTTTTTTAAGTTGAAGCATAGTTGATTTACAATGTTGTGTTAATTTCTGTTGTACAAGCCAAGTGATTCAGTTATAAATATATATAGTCTTTTTTTAATATTCTTTTCCACAGGATATCACAGGATATCCTTTTATCACAGGATATTGAGTATAGTTCCCCATTCAGTTTACTTTTAAAAATGTAACTGGTATGATTGAACATTTTCCTGAATGTTAAAAACTCACCTGTGGTTCTCCATTGCCTTTATCCATGTATTTTTTAAGGCGTTTAGTATGCTTATTGATTTTTATAAAATTTTTACATACTGATCCTTTGTTATGTTTGCTACAATTGTTTTTTCTTTTGATTCATTGTTTTAACATTTTCAACTATTATTATTAGGTGCTTAGGAATTTTTAGTCTTTATTGAGTGAAATTTTATTTCCCTGTGCTGATTTTTCCATATTTTTAAAATATTCCAATCATGAGATCAAATATATACTTTTTATTTTTAGTAATTTAAAATTAAATAAACGATTGGTGATTTTATTATAAAATTAAATAAAAATTTTAAATGGTTTGCTTTTTTAATTTAATTTTTTAAAATAAATTTATTTATTTTATTTATTTATTTTTGGCTGCGTCTTCGTTGCTGCGAGTGGGCTTTCTCTATAGTTGTGGCGAGCGGGGGCTACTCTTCGTTGCAGTGCATGGGCTTCTCATTGCGGTGGCTTCTCTTGTTGCGGAGCACCGGCTCTAGGTATGCGGACTTCAGTAGCTGTGGCACGTGGGCTCAGTAGTTGTGGCTCCTGGGCTCTAGAGCGCAGGCTCAGTAATTGTGGTGCACGGGCTTAGTTGCTCCGCGGCATGTGGGATCTTCCCGGACCAGGGCTGGAACCCGTGTCCCCTGCATTGGCAGGAGGATTCTTAACCACTGCACGACCAGGGAAGCCCTAATTTAATTTTTTTACACAGTGCTTTACTCCATCTGTCATATATTTGAGTTTATGGTGTGAGGGGAATATCAGCATCATTTTAACTTTCAAATGTTTGTTTTAGGAGTAATATCACCATAAATACTATCAGCTCTTGATCAGTTGTTACACCTGGGGTCAACATAAATTTATAAATATTAATTTCATTCAGTAGCTTTAACCATTGCCCCCACAAACCTCTTACCAATATACTTGACTGAAAAACAAATAAATTGACACACTTACTATACTCTTCTGCTGGTGCAGATGCAAATGTAATCTTTCTTTACAAGAAAGTCCCCCTGGCAAAATTATCAACAGGAAAGTTATCAACAGGTGATGGGGGTTCTCTGGAGTGAGTACTTCACTCCACTAGGGAATTTGGTTACACCTGCTCCGATCATCATAAAACAGAAAGAAATGGAGACTAAATTACGTGTTAGTGATCAGCCCCAGACCCATCATCCCCAAGCATGGGTTTTGAATCCTAGATGGAGTGATTTTGCTGATTCAGCTTACTTTATTATTGGGTTCCTCATGTGTGGGGAAAAGATGGAATTTTTAAAAGTGGGCTTATGAATCTTTTGGTTCTTATAAAAGAGAAACAGCCATCATTCTGTTCCTCTCTAATTTATTCTTTTCTGGTGCATTTTGAATCTCCCTGCAATTTAATGATTTTTCACATTAAATTGAAATGAGAGAACTGGGCTCAGAATAGGACTTGATGGTGAGTAATTCGTGATCACATTGGAATGTTCCCTTAGTTTTATACCTATTTTATTGAATGGCCTTAATGTTATTAGCATTCTTTATAAAAATATTTCTAGATCCTGTGAAAGGAACCTTTAAATGATTTCATCATCACTTCTTGTTTCTATAATTAGGCAATGTAGTGTGAATTGGGTGGTTAAAAATTTAGTATGGATGTGGTTAGATGCTTAGAAAAGGGGCTTGGATGCATTGAGAGTGTTTGTTTAAGACTCAATAACTACACAGTCACACCCCTGCCAACATACACACACACACACACACACACACACACTTCTCTCTGGGGGTGGAGGTGGGGAAGGGGTGGCAAAGAAAAGAGCAAATACTGTGAATTGTTGACAAGCATATCATCATCAACTATTTTTAAAGACGCCATATTCTAGAGGTTTCTGATATAGGTAGTCAAGAAAATTAAAATCATTAATACTAGAAATCATAAAGTTAAAAATCACAATTATCTGACACCTCATTAGTAAGGCACTTTTTTTAGTGATTCAATATTTTAAAAGATAAGCCAGTGTTATCTAATAATTTCAAATGGAGTATGTATTTCCTGTGCTGTACATTACATCCTTGTATCTTATTTTATACCTAGTAGTTTGTACCTCTTAATCCCCTTCTCCTATCTTACCCCTCACCCCTTTCACCACTGGTAGCCACTAGTTTGTTTTTTCTGTGTGTCTGAAAGCACTTTTAATTGTTTCTTTTTTACCAAGTATTTCACTATTCTTGCTGGAGGTGCTAATGAATGGCCAGTGTAGAGCCTTCCCAAAGGTGCGGGGTGCTTAGATAATAAAACAAAATTATTTGGCAGAGAAGAGATTGTTTATGCTTTGCTTTTCTTGCTTACTAAAGGCCAGTATCTACTTTAGAGAGATCGATATTCCTGAATTGCAAACTTTGTAGAAGCCTGAAGGAAATGGATCTTTGTCAGGCTTCAACGTTAACCCTCTCTGTGCTGTGGGAGAGCAGAGCTGTCTTTCCTCTGCGGCTGAATTTTGCTCTGTTTTGGTAGAAAGAAGAGGTCATCTCCCAGGAGCCCATGACTGGTTAGCTGTGGCTTTACTATTCTAATGAGGCTGTTCTTCCTCCTTAAAAAACATAAGCAGGGTCTGGGCTCCCGAGAGCATGGTGTCGGCGGGAATATTTGCTGAGGCCGTCTTGAGTTACCTTTCAAATGCTTGTCCTTCTCAATTCTCCAGCCCTCGGCTTCGACAGCACCTCCTGGGGAGGCCTCCTCTGACTCCGGGACCAGTTGGACCTCTCGGTATATGTTCTCTGCGCAATCCAGTTTCTTCTATCAGACCCTCCTCATATTTTATTGTTTTATCTGCTTAATTTTCTGCCTTCTCATCTGCACTGTAAACCCCAAGAGCACAGAGACTCCATCCTTCTCGTTTTCATGACCAGCGTGGGTTCGGGGTGAGGCACCTGATAAATGTACACACTGCAGGACCCAGCGAATGTCATTAACGAGGCTCCCGCCATGTCTGATGCCCTTGGAGCCTGGGGGCATCTTACTCTCACATCTGACATCAAGAAGCGATTTGCTCCGAGTTCACAGTGAGAGGTAACTCTGGTTGTTTCAAATGCAAGTCCACGCTCCTTCCACTCTGAAATGCGTCCCTCTGCACTTCCTGACCTTCAGCTGCTCCGGGTCCTAGGGGACAGGCAGGCAGAGCCCGGTCCCCCTCCTGCGGCCTCACGGCATCACTGCTGGGGTCTTCTTTGCCCCACTCTCGGCTGACACCGTGTCAGCTGGTGGCAGACTGAGGGCATTCCTCTCATCCTCTCCTGACCCACAACTTCCCGGGTGGAGAAGACGAGGTTGGGGGTGAGTGGACAGTGGGGACAAATTTCCTGGGGGTGGCTTGGGTGGCAGCTTGACAGCTTGAATTAAAGACTGTGGCCTCATTTTGACATACTTGGGGATGCACTAGGACCATGACTGCCAACATCAACTCTGTCCTGGAACAGGCTAGAATTTCAGAGCTCCAGAAGAAAAGAAAGCCTTCCCCAGCCTACCTCAGAGCCTCAGAGACACACAGAAGACTTAACCAGGCCGTCTGTGCCGGAGCCCAGAGGAAGCTGTAGCCCAGGAGCAGATGAGCTGTGGCCCAGGGCCCAAATCTGCCCCACGGCCTGTTTCGTATGGTCCACAAGCTAAGAATCATTTTTACATTTTTCAAATGGTATTAAAAAAATCAAAAGAAAAATAGTATTTCATGACACATGAAAATGATACATTATCCAGACTTCTGTTTCCATAAATAAAGTTTTATTGGGTCACAGCCACACCCATCTGTTTATATATTGTCTCCGGCTGATTTTGCCTTAAACTCTAGAATTAAGTCCCTGCAACAGAGACACCCACCCTGCAAAGCCTAAACTATTTCCTCATCCGGCCTGTAGAGAAAACGTTTGCTGACCTCCGCTCTAGTGGAACATGATAAAGAAGAAATTCATGGCAAGGCTGCCTCTTCCAGTAATTTTTCTAGCTAAAAATGCCCAGCTGTTGAAAGTTAATAACGTATGAAACCTTTTTACTGCTTCCAACCACAGCAGCGACCACAAGTTCAACCCCACATGTCTCTCCAGCCCTCAGAGCCAGGGCCGGTGGAAGCCACCCTCCTTCTCCTCTGTGGGCTGGGGTCCCACGTTCCCAGGGACCACACTGGGTGACGTTTCTGCAACTGCCTGTGTGGTCAGAGCTTTGACATGGGTCAACCCCATCTTCCAACACACAAATCGCGTCTTTTCCAAGTTGTGAGTGAAAGGAAGTGACTTGCTTATAGGACTAAGTGAAGAAGAACAATGCAGTGGATTGGAAACTAGAGTCCCCTGTTTCCCGGACAAGTTCTTTGACTGTTTCCAAGGAGTTTCAAAGCAAACTTCAACCAATATACTTGATATCCAGAAGCTGTCAAGTGATTAACTACTTAAAAATGACGTTTTCTCACCTAGAGACTGTCATGCAGAGTGAAGTAAGTCAGAAAGAGAAAAACAAATATCGTATATTAACGCATATATTTATGTGGAACCTAGAAAAATGGTAAAGATTATCTTATTTGCAAAGCAGAAATAGAGACACAGATGTAGAGGACAAATGTATGTCTACGAAGGGGGAAGGGGGGGGGATGAATTGGGAGATTGGGATTGACATATACACACTACTATGTATAAAATAGATAACTAATGAGAACCTCCTGTATAGCACAGGGAACTCTACTTGGTGCTCTGTGGTGACCTAAATGGGAAAGAAATCCGAAAAAGAGGGGGTATATGTATTTGTATGGCTGATTCACTTTGCTGTACAGCAGAAACTGACACAGCAGTGTAAAGAAACTATACTCCAATTAAAAAAATTTTTAAATTAAAAAAGAGACATTTTCTCTTATAACGTGAGCAATTGTGGAAGCAGTTACTAGAAGTATCACCACATTATGAGTGACAAAGTATTGGGAAACAGAATTATCATGTATTTATACGTACGTTATGTATGGTGAGCTTCTGGGGAATCAGGACCTGGGTCCAGTTTTTCTTATCTGGAGGCTAGTACCTTTACTTCGCAATATCTTCATGCCTAACTACAAATTATCCGATGGAAATGATTTAAGAATTCTAATCATTTGTTATCGAGGCCACGGCTAGCACCCCTGGCATCATGCACGGAAAGCCCAGGCACTAGGTAGACTAATGGGAAGTTTTCATGGGTTGCATTCACTTGCCATTCATGCATCTAACAAACATTTATTTAGCGACTATTGTGTACCCAGGAACGGAGGCTCAGAAGTAGAATAAAACACCATCTTTGCCACCAATAACCTTATGGAGGGGATAGACAATTCAATCAATGTGTAAAGAATGTAATGGGACACAGAACGAAGTCATCTAAATCATACTGGGGTAATTCTGGAGGAAATGGTGTGTAAGCTGAGTTTTGAAGAATGAATGAGACATTCATTCCGGGAAATGACAGTCCAGGAATAGTGAATGATGATTAAGAAGTGGTACTTATATGGGTAAATCTAAGTGTGTGTTGACTATGTATCATGATTGGTGTTTCAAAGAAAATTTCTGTAAGGACATGCGCAAAATTATTAGCAGAAATTACTTCTGAGAAATGATTTTCTAATAAACAATGGGAGAAAGACTTAAGTTTTAAATTACTGTTATAAAACAAATAAAAGTGATGATAAATAAATTTTTTACTTCAGAGAATCTATTTGGAGCTGAAATTATATTCTTCTTAATTTTCATCCTTACATTCCTCAAATAGTTTGAATTGAAGATACAGTTATGTTTTTAAAAGGTGCTTGAGACAATGTACTTATTGCTTTCGAATTTTGTAAACTTTAAATTCTTGCTCCCAAATATTCATGAAACATTTTGATCGACACAGAGCAAAAATAAATAGATCATATGTAATCAAACAAGCAAGAAAGTATTGACAACATAGAACAAAGATAATAATGACAATATTTGGAGGAATAAAAACCAGGCAGATATAATGCAAATTAAGATCTTGTACTATTTGGGAGGAGGATAAAAACATTTAATAACTTGACAGAATATTAATCAAATATATGGATAAATTCAAGGGTGAATATAAAATTTAAGGGTAAGCACGGAAGAACTGAAATTTTTTTTTTTTAAACATCTTTATTGGAGTAGAATTGCTTTACAATGGTGTGTTAGTTTCTGCTTTATAACAAAGTGAATCAGTTATACATATACATATGTTCCCATATCTCTTCCCTCTTGCATCTCCCTCCCTCCCACCCTCCCTATCCCACCCCTCTAGGTGGTCACAAAGCACCGAGCTGATCTCCCTGTGCTATGCGGCTGCTTCCCACTAGCTATCTATTTTACATTTGGTAGTGTATATATGTCCATGACACTCTCTCACCCTGTCACATCTCACCCCTCCCCCTCCCCATATCCTCAAGTCCATTCTCTAGTAGGTCTGTGTCTTTATTCCCGTCTTGCCACTAGGTTCTTCATGACCTTTTTTTTCCCTTAGATTCCATATATATGTGTTAGCATACTGTATTTGTTTTTCTCTTTCTGACTTACTTCACTCTGTATGACAGACTCTAACTCCATCCACCTCATTACAAATACCTCCATTTCATTTCTTTTTATGGCTGAGTAATATTCCATTGTATATATGTACCACATCTTCTTTATCCATTCATCCGATGATGGACACTTAGGTTGCTTCCATGTCCTGGCTATTGTAAATAGAGCTGCAGTGAACATTTTGGTACATGACTCTTTTTGAATTATGGTTTTCTCAGGGTATATGCCCAGTAGTGGGATTGCTGGGTCGTATGGTAGTTCTATTTTTAGTTTTTTAAGGAACCTCCATACTGTTCTCCATAGTGGCTGTATCAATTTACATTCCCACCAACAGTGCAAGAGTGTTCCCTTTTCTCCACACCCTCTCCAGCATTTATTGTTTCTAGATTTTTTGATGATGGCCATTCTGACCTGTGTGAGATGATACCTCATTGTAGTTTTGATTTGCATTTCTCTAATGATTAATGATGTTGAGCATTCTTTCATGTGTCTGTTGGCAATCTGTATATCTTCTCTGGAGAAATGTCTGTTTAGGTCTTCTGCCCATTTTTGGATTGGGTTGTTTGTTTTTTTGTTATTGAGCTGCATGAGCTGCTTGTAAATCTTGGAGATTAATCCTTTGTCAGAAGAACTGAAATTTTTAAACACAATTCTCTCAGTAAGAAATAGTTCAAGTACAAAATAAATTAGTAAGAATGAAAAGCATTTAAAAAAACACAGGTGATTGAATACACGCATGCACTCAAGATTTAAACAACATTCTTTTCAAGCACTCAAAGAATAGATTTGTAAAAATAGACCATGTAGGAAACCATAAAGGAAATATCAAAGAGAGCAAAAAAATTTAGTGTCATGCAAAATATTCTAGCTGACCACAGTGCTATTAAGCTAGAAATCAATAAGAAAATAAAATTAATTCCCCCATACTTTTGAAGGTTTAAAAAAACACTTTAACTCACTGATCAAAGTAATCAGTGTGAAATTTAAGAAATAATTAAAACTAAATGGACAGAGTAAATGGTTGTATAAAGGGGTTGAATGTTTCTTCCCATAGACGACAATGACAAAAACTGGCCAAAGATTGGAAAAGGATCAGAAGCAGGAAGAAACTTGAGATGGGTTTACTCATAAAAAACTATACTGCAGGGGGTAAAAACGATGAGTTAGTGGCGTCCCTGCCTTGAGCCACTTCACAATCCCCTCCCTGGTCAGACACTGGCGTTAGGAACTTGAAGGGGCAGATTGTCGTTTAGCAGAGCGGCTGAATTCCTTATCTTCAGAAACTGTGAGATAGCACGTACCTATTTTTAAACGCTGTTTTGGGGGCTAATTGGTTGTGCAGCTATGGATAATAGATGCAGATTCGAGAAGGGAAGAGTCCAAGCAGGGCATCCTGATACTCAGCAGTAAACTCCTTCCATCCTTGGAAGCGCACTGGCATCTACAGTGAATGTCCTGGTCCTCCCTGGAGGTGGCCTCTTGGGAGCAGCAGATGATCGGTCCTGAGGACATTCAAGCAATTCAGCAACGGCCAGAAGAGAGGCAGATCCCACTGACCACTCTCAGGCTCAAAGCGAGACTAAATTTGTTCAGTGTGTCAACAGGTTGACTATAGACCAGAGGCTGCTATTTACTCAGAGGAGCCAGGCAGGCAAGTGGATTGGACCACACTGGCTGTGGCCACAGTAGGATACAGAGGGTTTTGAATGTGATTGACCTTTATTTTGGATTTGGTAATGGAAGCAGTTGTTTCTCATATCATCAGATGATTAGAACAAAATATTATTTCAGTTTAGATCATCTACTTCTATATCTTCATATCAAGGAACACATTTTACTGAGGATGCAGGGCAACAATGGGCTAAAAATACCGTATACAATAGACTTATGTATTTTAAACATCACAGAGCAGTGGATTATTAGAAAACTGGGATGGACCATGAAAGCACCTGCTTACTAAATTGCGGGGGGAGCAAAGGATTAAAAGGATGGCTTGCATTTCTAAATAAATGTGTAACATGAAGGTGGGTCCCCATCAGATCAACTGTAAGCTATACTGGGAAATACAGAGAAGAGGGAAAGAATACTGTAATTTACACAAACATCTTCCCTACTTCTCAAAATTTTTCTTTTCCTTTTCTTGATCTAGTGGAACGGGACCCAGATTGCACCTACAATTTCTATTGCTAAACAAGACGAAATGTCAGTGCTTTAGAATATAATTGCCTGAACACCTAGGGGCCTAAGGGTTATCGACTTTCATCTAGGTTAGGATTAATATCTTCAGCCTCCTTCCTACGTAGCGGATGGGGCAACCCCACCTGGAACACTCGGGAGGAAGAGCTGGGAAGCAGAGGTTTGCCCCCAGCTTTGAGGGCCCGTCGTTCTGCTGAGCCCAGTAGTTCCACTATAGATGGTAATCCAAGCGTGAGCTCGTACTGACGTCTTCAGCTCTGATCCATCACCACACGGCACATCATCCCCTGCTCCCTTTGCTTGTCTGTAACCCTCCCCCCAACACTGAGTAACCTGGTTCCCAGCATCTGCCGCAGGGAACTTTGTTCTTCTGTTTCCGTGTACTGGTTACGTGACTTTGGAACTGTCACCTTATTCTTCTGTGGGAAAGGACTAATGAACTAGGGCACGGTGTTTACACACAGTTCATCTCGCCTTCCGTCTTGCAGACTCCAGTAATTTCCAAAGGGAGGCCAGCTCCTTCATCCCCCGCCCCTACAGTGAGTTTGTTTCATTCTCTGTGGTGCAGTCAGATGGTTTCATCACAGTCCGCACTCCATCCTGTGGTGCCTTTATCTACTCACTGATGTGTTAGAAACTTTGTGTATGTTAGGTTCCTTCTCTTTGCTGTAAAGTTTTAGGGGTTTTGACACACGGATAGGGTCACATATCAACCCCTACAGATATTTTATCACCCTAGAATATCCCCCTCTTCATCTGTTCCGCCTCCCTCACCCCACCCCCAAACGCCTGCAACCAATGATGCGTTTACCATCTGGGTAGCTTTTCTTTTTACAGAGTGTCACAGAAATGGAATCTTCAGTGTGCAGCCTTTTCAGCCTGGCTTCCTTCACTTTGCAATGTGAGTTTAAGATTCAACCATGTCTTCACATGGCTTAATATTTCTTTTATTAAAATCGCTGAATAGCATTTCACCGTATGGAGACACCAGTTTGAAAGGCACTGCATTAAATGATAAATTTTTTTCAGAGCAACAAACTGTATTACTCAAGACAGATACAGGCAATAATAACAAGCCCCCATATGTACCATGGCACAGCGCTGTAGAAATCAACTTTTTGGCCTTGTGTTTGATGCCAGTGTTCACACTGCAATGTGGGACCAGTCTCCTTCCTAGGAGACTTGGCTGCTTCCAAGGCCTCAGGGTCCTCTGCTGGATGCTGTGCCTCTGGCCCTGAGTCAGGGGCAGAGGGAGAGTTGATAATTGCTCAGGGGAATCTCCTAGGAGGCTTGGAAGGGGTGAACATCATTGGACACTACTGTCACACCCTGACACCAGGGTTGGGAGATGTCATTTCTCTGGGAGCCTGGGAAGAATGGAAAGCAGTGGGATGCACCAGGCTTTCTCACTACTGTGGTCATCTATCCCATAAAAAAAACCTTCCAACCAATCCTAAGAAGCTCCTGATTTCCCACATCTATTCCAGAAGTAATTGACTCATCACCTAAGTGAAAACCATCCTTATTCTTATCACACGCCAGTTGTCTGCAGCAATGTCTGTCAATCATTTACAATCTGGCAGTTGTATTTGAAGACAGTTTTCTATGGTTTGCTAGCCCCATTGACTAACTGGCTTAGACAATTGAATTTCCTGGTTAATATTTTAAATGCTTCAGGAAATCTTATAATAAAATCCATTGGCTAGGTTTTGCATGCGCAGCCTTTTTTTTTTTTGGACCCAAATTTTCACATACATCTCCTTAAGTCTCACTGTGGTATAAGTAAATTCCTTTTATTTCAAATTCTAACTTTTTCTTCCATTTCTAATTTGTGGTATTTCCCATTTAATGTGCAACAAAATATTTGTTGAAGCATGTATATAAACTCTTCACAATGAAGGTGAATGTAGGATATATGATTCAGTTTTTTTGAGTTAAAGTTTCCAAGAAGTATTACTGAATCCAACGCCACATCTCAAATACTGTGATATGACTGTTCACATTACGATCGTCCATTCTGGCTTCTTCTAGAATTTTATCTTTTGGTCTTTGTGCTCAGCATCATGTTACATTTCTTGGGAATGATTTAGGTTTCTGTCTTTACTTGCTGTTGAGCTCTGATGTAAACCTAGTCAAGGATGGGGCTTAGCAAAGAACCTGCAAGAGATCAGAGCATCGGAAGTGATTGGAAGAAGGGTCGTGATTCTAGCAGTATGTGAGAGCAAAAATAAATAAAAGGTTGGTACTGAATGGACATAAGATCGTATCTCAAGGGCAGTGAGTCAAAGAGAGTTAGAAAGAACAGAATGTGAACATCTCAAACTAACAGTATGGAAAGAAATTTTTCCTATAAACAAACTGTGAAGCAAACCCATGGACAAGCAAGTCAGTTGGCGTCTCCCAGCCATTTGTGGTTTTGAGTAGATTGTCTTGAATCCCTGTGATTCCCAAAGCTCTCCCCAAGGTTTCTGTGTGCTCACTGAGCCTGTCCCCATGGTGCTCTCTGGGGGCTTGTCTTCCCCATCTGGGGTATTGGTTCTACACCAATAGGGAAGTCTTAATCTCTTTATCAGTTTCCATTAAAAATAACTCCAGGGCTTCCCTGGTGGTGCAGTGGTTGAGAGTCTGCTTGCCACTGCAGGGGACATGGGTTCGAGCCCTGGTCTGGGAAGATCCCACATGCCGCGGAGCATCTAGGCCCGTGAGCCACAACTACTGAGTCTGCGTGTCTGGAGCTTGTGCTCCACAACAAGAGAGGCCACGACAGTGAGAGGCCCGCGCACCGTGATGAAGAGTGGCCCCCGCTCGCCGCAGCTAGAGAAAGCCCTCGCACAGAAATGAAGACCCAACACAGCCAAAAATAAATAAATAAATAAATAAAAATTAAAAAAAAAAAACAAAAAACTCCAGGTACACAAATATGAGTGTAATAGACTATAACTAAGGCTCAATTTTGATCCTGCTGGTTCTGGGGTCCCCTCAGGGCTGCCCGTTGCATCCCTGTTCTTCAGGAGTCCCCTTGCCTTCCAGCAAGACTGTTCTCACCCTCTTCCTGGGGGCTCCTGGTCTCAGACACCCAACGCTCCCCTTTATCCCCCGAGAGCCATAAGATTCTCCTTCCTCTATTTGTCTCAAACGGAGCAAATATGCCTTTTCTGAAAACTTGGTGAAATTCAACAC
Organism: Eschrichtius robustus; assembly: GCF_028021215.1. Lineage (NCBI taxonomy): Eukaryota > Metazoa > Chordata > Mammalia > Artiodactyla > Eschrichtiidae > Eschrichtius > Eschrichtius robustus. The sequence continues at coordinate 29,712,536 of NC_090837.1, forward strand.
CCAGGTCTTACCTTGTACACCGCATATCAAGGTAGCTTCTTTCCTGAGAGGAACTTAGGTCCCAATTATTGTCAACTTTTTCACACCTTGCACTGTCTGTGAACATAATTGATTCTGTAAATATTTAGGCTGTATTAAAAACTAACATTTTTGATGCTGAATAAGCATAACGACTTGAGGAGAATGGCTGAACAAAGCCTCGTGATCACCAGTGATCCTCCACGAGTTAGATGTTAGAAATGTAGCTTGATGTGGCTGGCATCGGTCTACACGACAGGTCGATCTTTGCTAAGACTCAGAGTGTAGGAAGATGTTGCCAAATTTACACTCAATTGGTCTTTTCTCCTAAATGTGAGACGAAGTGGAGCAGTAAAGCAACTTTTCTCTTGTGCTGGTGTCATCAAATACATGTGCATGGCTCTATTATTCAGATTCTGGGATTCCTGACTTGTTCTTGGTTTGTTTGATGGAATGTATCTCTCTCTTATTCACTCATTCATTCATCCAGGTATCCTTTAATCATACATGTATTCAGCCCCATACAATCTTTTAAGGACATGGTAAATACTGAAGATATGAGATAAACCCATTAAAACCCTATTGTCAAGGAGCATGAAGAGACAGGCAGCATATTAATCTCAGTCTCTCCTCTGTGATTTTTCCTAGATCACCTTCCCTTTGGCTTGGAAAACTCTACAGTTAATAACCACTGAAATCTTTTCCCAACTCCCACTTTCCTTTTTTGAAGCAGCTCTTGTAATATTGGCTGCTTCAGGAAACCTCTTTCTACTTGGATTAGAAAAAGAAGATACTCATTAAGCATCCAAGTCTTTACTTCGAATTACCACTCATCCCCCATAGTTTGGAGTTACCAATTGACTTATGTTAATTGGCAATTCATCCAAGTACATGTAGATATACAAAATATATGTTTTATATCTACATTAAAAATATTAAATCAACATACATTTACTGTGTCTACTATATGCAGGTAGTGTTTAAGCCGTCAGGATCAGGCGACTGCAGAAAACAAACACAAATCCCTGCCCTCACAGAATTTATATTCTAGTGAGTACTGCATATTTTGGTTTGATAATGGTGATGTGACTTAAACCTTTCAAATCTTTTGACTAGTTGAATTGTTTCATATAGTAAATATTACGTTTCATTTAGGTTTTTTTTTTCCTTTTTGCCCGTGAAAATAATTCTATGGCAGGTCTATAAATCAGCTGCTTAGGATTTAAGGTTAGTGAGTTTAAAGCCAGTTTAGACTTGTCCACATTGTATCCTTGGGACATGGACCACTTACCTTTATAATCTCTGAAGGGGTTTGGAAGAGAATGGAATGGGTATGCAGAAATTCATCTCCTTAAATGGGAAAATATTTCTTACTACCAGGATCATCTTCACCTATGTGAGGCGTTTTCTATTTGGACTATTCAGAGCACAGAAACATGGAAGTTTAGAGCTGAGAGCTTCTTCACTTTATCCACAAGAAGCCCAAGGTCCCCACGTGTGAAGGGTCCTACCTGGTCCCCTCAGCAAGTTTGCAGCCGACTGGGGGCCAGAATTAGCCCTTCAGACTGCCCATTAAGAGCCCCGTGAGCCCTGGGACTTCTGCTCACGTTCAGTTTGAAGTGGTTAAAACAGTGCTTGGCATGTGGAAAACACTTAATAAACACTTTGTCGAATGGGGGTAATGAATGCTTTTTTTTCCTTCTGAGTACTCCATGAATAAATTATCCTTAATTGACTGAAATAAACTGAGGACATTTTTCTAATCTGTTGGTATCTGGGTTAGACTTTTACAAGTGAATCCACCTAGGTACCCTCAAGGAAAGAGAAAACCTTTCTAACTGACTTAGAGAGATGCCTATGAGTGGAAAAAATCTAATTAATAATATTGCTGCCGGTGAATATAGAACTCTATTCTACCTGAAATTTGTCAGATGAGAGCAACAAGGATGCAGAACAGCTGACATGAGGATGTGACTTTTTCCTGAAATATTTTTAGATTCTTCCAGTTTTTAAATATTCAAACCGAAACCCCAAATGCACATTTGCACTTGTATTTAAACTTTGGGAAGTTTTTCCTCTCGTTGAATTCATCTCCACAGTATCCTCCCCTGCTTTCCCAGGAACTAATGCTCCTTGAGGAGCAGATCGAGGTGTATTAGCTCTGAAATATGCTCTATGTGAAATAGAAGCCAAATACACATTTCTTATATAACTCTCAGATAATTTTACTCCAAAACCTTAAACTTGCTTCTGATGAAACTTTGCCACTTTCACAACCATTCACTGTTTATTAAGATCATTTTGGATTTACTTTTCATCACGTAGGCATTTCATCATCTAGAAAAACACAACAAAACAAGACACTAAATATCTTCCTTCTTAGAGATTTCCCCTAAGATCCTGGGGAGGGGCCCGGCGAGTTTCTGCCTTGAATGGGTACCTGGGTAGATGACTTCCAGGTTTTGTCCTAATGTTCAGAGCCTCTGAATTAGTAAGGGGAACACACACTTACCGATCGCTGAGCAAGACCCCTGGAAGATAACGGTCTTCTTGTGCCATTATCTGCACATCCCATTTTGCTTATGCGATCTTAGTGGTCAGGAAAAGCATTTCCATATGACGGATGTGTCTAGATGATTCTACTAAAAACCTAATGTCATTGCCAGTGTGGAGCTTAACTATTCAAGTCACAAGAAATATGGTGGAAATTCACAGCTAACTTTACTGTCTGTTGTATCTTAATATAAGTTCTTCTAACTGAACGTGCAGGACCGCAGAGGTTTCTTACTCATATGGATTTTAAAGGGATTTGTGAAGTTCAATTAAAGATTGCTAGTGTGGCATTGATGAGGGCAGGGTGGCTTTGGCCGTGAATGTAGGAATATGAAGTGTGAATTCTTTTTATTATCATTTTTCCTGCGATGCTCTTACCATACATTGATATCAATTGAGGAGGCAGCAACTGTTATATGAAACGGAAAATTAGAGGTGATTTTGTTAACTATTGATCAGAACTGGTATTAAATTTCTCAACTCAAGTTAAATTGCGTAGTCCAATGGAGGGAAAATACCAGATCCACAGAAAGAAAGATAAGCAGAGGTGAAAGGTAAGGAACCTCTTTTTATGTCCCCGGCTGTGCTAGATGCTTTCACATGTGTAATTTTATTTAAGCTTCACAAAAAAATTGCAACAGAAGTATTCTTTCCAGATCTACTGATGAAGTTACTAAAAGTCAGGATAAACTTTTTGGAAGTTGCACAGCTTGTAAATGATGGATCTGGCGTCAGACCCAGGCCTGTCTGACTTTGCAGTCCTTGGTTACAAAAGAAAAAAAGAAAGAAAAAAAAAAGGGGGGGAGAGAGAGAGAGAGAGAAAGGGAGAGGAAGGAAGGAAGGGAGGCAGGGAGAGAGGAAGGAAGGAAAAGAGAGAGACAGAAGGAAAGAAAAAGGACAATGTATAGGATGCAAAATAACCATGAATAAAGGGCCACAAGTATTGGGAGGGTAGAGAGGAGGATAGGAATAAAGCAGGGAGATGCTCTGGTGGGTTCTGTGTGAGGTGGAAGGTCTTGGTCTGTGACAAGAGCAAGGGTGTGGATATAATCAAGGGCACTCATTCCCTTTCCTTACAATAACTTCAGTTGAGTCTAAACAGAAGAATGTTATTTAAAATCAATTATTTTGGGGAAAAGGGGGTGGATAATCAGGATTGTCTTGAAATAGTAAGAAGGATGTTCCATGGAAAAATATTTACTTTATTTGCTATGGATATTGTAGCTTTTAGTAAATGTCTAGAGTGTTTTACTTGCAGCCTTGACTTTCCAAGGCTGTAATATAATTGATCACATTTTGAATATAATTATTAAAATAATTATCCCTTCTTTGAAAGAGGTTAACCGATTAGACCCAATGTTTGGGTGACAGTGGGGCAGATGGGGGACCGAGAAATACTGGGGGCGGTTGTTACCGGCGGTGACACAGGTGATGGGCTGAGGCCGGGATGCTCCAACTCTCTTAGCTCTGATGGATGCCAGAGGGCCCCGGGCATTGGGAGGCCTCCACGGTTAATGTGAAGTATGTAAGTGCACTTGCATTTATGAACAGGATGTCAGGATGCATTATTAATGCCCGCCTGAGAAGGATAACAAGAGGCTTTTGTGGTTTATGCAGTAACTGTGTTTTCACTTAGGAGTGGACTATAGTAAATAGAAAATGATGATACAGGCAATAGTGATCAGAAAACCACAGCACAGGCGGCCTGACACCAGTCGGGAGCCGCTAACTCAGTGGTAAATGTTTGACTTTAAAACATTTCTGTCTTCCGTCGGTGGTTATTAGCACATACTTTTATAACTTTAAAAAGCTTTGTTCACATAAAGACCTCTGTACTTCCATGGTGAGAAATGCCATGTATTCTATAGATAAATGTATTCTTCATCTGTAATTTGGCTTATGAAATTATTTAATAGTCACTATTGTGACAACACACTCTCTTTCATTTTTAAGTAATGTATTTAAAAATATAATGAAACCAATTTTTCTTTTTTTGTATTTCCACCAACAGAAAGATACTGGTCCTTATTGAGACGATGTTATCTCACCCATCTTGTGGTTCTGAGACATCTTGGTGTTTGTGGCAACTTCAGGGCTTTTGCAACCACAGAGGACCTGTGTCAGCAAAGAGGCAGCCCGGACAGCAGCCCTCGGTCACAGGTCCTTGATTTATGAGCCAGTAGGCAGCACATCTAGACTTTTCTGGCTGTTGCCTCTTTGCTGAAGCCACGGCTGGAGGAGTCACGGCCCTGGTCAGGATTAAAAGGGTTTCTGCGGGCTGACCAGGGAGTCTCCCCAGCATGCGGTTACCTGCGGAAGAGTCTTAATGGCAAACAATCAAGTTAGGAGAGAGCCATGGGAACGCAACCCATCCTTGGGCTGGGAGCTGCCCTTAATGCAACGTATTCCTACCAATTGAGGCAATCACGTGCAGGCTCCTTACAAATGTCGTATCAGAATAGCTCCCAGCGAAGCTCATAAAAGAACACTTAAGGTTATGATACAGAAATCCCACGTGGTTCTTCTTAAAAAGCAAGTCGATTCTTTCTGTGTATCCTAATAGTTAATTGTCTAAAAGTTGCCGCATTATGAATGTTAGATTTATGAATTATTTTTCCCCTTGTGCTCATCAGAGTCTCCTGTGCTCTTTACAGAAAGAAAGAAAACACATCCAAAAAGAAGAGTCCATCTTCATTGCACTCAGCAATAAACAAACAGTTTAGGAACGAAGGAGAGACCCCCATGGACAGGGAAGGAAAGGAGGCAGGTTGATGGTGTGTTGATCGCAAGCAAAACGTGGTGTATTTGAAAGTATAGCTCCCCTCTCAGAGAAAACAAAGAGCTCTAGAGATTTTAGTCTCTGTTGTTTATGACTTATTTTTAAATGATGCATGACTTTTATTTCCTTAAAGACAGAAGATGGTCTAAATGATCATGAAAAGAATTGGTTGATATCTTTAGGGAAATTTCTCCATAAATAGTAGAAAGCACATTTTGCAAACAGTTTAAAGGTTCCACTGCAGGGCCAGCTGGCTCCAGGAATGTCTTCTTGGTTTGTTCCAAGTCTTTGCAACACACTCTACTCTCTCTGTCTCTGTGTCTCTCTCTGTCTCTGTCTCTCTCTCTCTGTCTCTGTCTCATTTAGGATGCTTTAACATGTATTCTGTAGTGATCTTCACAGGCACTGCCTAATGTAAGTAGTTGATTTCCTCTTCTTTTCACAAACCACGGAAACGTGTAAGAAGGATGGATATTATTGAACCTCGCTGTTCAGAAAGCAGGGAGGGAAGTTGGCTTCTGTGGCTGTGTTACTGATCTCTGAGGATAAGTGGCTAAACTATTTAGAAGTGAATAATATATGCTTTAATGTTAGATTATGGTTTTGCATTCTTCAGTTTGTCATAAAATTTATTGCCCTGCAGAATGAGTACATGATGTTTTCGGATTAGGCCCAGATGTATATCCAGAATGTAAAATTGCAGAGAGAAATGTGTAACATATGGTCTGGAATTCTTAGGAAAGTTATGAAACCTCTGGGTTTCAAGAGCTATTACGACCTAGATGTTATAAAACAGGGTAATTTAAAGGATATTTGTACTTTTTCATTATAGCTGTGTCATTAGCTGGAAGGGAGTGAGATCCCAGCAGGTCTGGGGGAAAACATTTTAGTGACATAAGCTTTTGTCCTGTGAAGTGTTTATCCCACCCTCAGCAAAGCGCCTGCAAGCCTGCTGTGCCGTTTTCCCTCTGGAAAGAGAAAAGAAATCCGTTCTTCACTCAGCTGGTTCTGTGTCTGATGGACCTGGATTGAGAGACTTGAGGATGAGTCTGGGGTCCTGGATTATTTCCCTTCTTGGAGTTGGTAGTTATGCATTTTTAGTTCAAGTGTGAGCACATAGTTAGGTGTTCTGGGCTGTATGTGTCCCTTCAAAATTCACATGTTGAAACGTTAACCCTCAACGTGATGGTATTTGGAGACAGGTCTCTGGGAGGTAATTAGGATTGGATGAGGTCATGAGGATGGGGCCTCACAGTGGGATTAGTGCCCTTATAAAGAGAGATGCCAGAGACCCTGCTCCCTCTCCTCAAGCATGAACAAAAAAAGAGTGGACACAGGGAGAAGGTGGCTGTCGGTTAGCCTGGAGGAGAGGCTTCACCAGAGCCCGACTATGCTGGTCCCTTCAGCTTGACCTTCCAGCCTCCAGAACTGTGAGAAAATAAATAAAATTTTTGTTGTTTAAACCATCCAGGTATGGCTACCTGAGCAGACCAAGACATCAGGTGTAATAAGAGAAGATTGAATTAAACAAAGCAAACACTTCTTACCTTTTGTAGTCGCTTTGGGTGAATAATGGCCACCCGAAGACACCAGGTCCTAATTCCTAATTCCATTAAGTGAAAGATAGGGATTTTATCCTGGATTATCTGGATGGGCTCAAACCCGATCACCAGTGTCCTTGAAAGACAGAGACAGAGACTGCACACAGAAGAGGAGGAGGGAGGGTGACCACGAGGCAGAGGTGGGCTGATGCGGCCATCAGCAGCTGGGCCAGCACAGGAGCCCAGTCTCCCCTGGAGCCTCTGGAGGGAGCACTGCTCAGCCCACAGCTTGACTTTGGACTTCTGGCCTCCAGAGCTGCGAGAATAAATTTCCGTTGTTGTAAGCACACCGGTCGTGGTCATTTGTTACCTGCCACAAGAAACGAATACCCTCCAACTCCTCACTCTGCCTGGATACAGTGTTTGTGAACCAGCTATGCAAGGCCCTGCCCTTGAGTTTGGGGCTTCTTTCGCCCCCACAGCAGTAGAGCAAAGTGCAGGGAGTGAGATCAAGCCTGAAGCCGCTGTCCTACGGGATGAGTGGTAGAGAAGGTCTTCTAACCTCCGGGTCACTGCCGACAAGACCTAGCCTCCTCCCAGGCCCAGGGCAAACCCAAGCCCAGTGCGTGCGATTGGATTTGGCAATTCAGCCCTGCGGTATTTCCAAACGCTGGGCTATAAAGTCAGTCGGGAGTGTGGGACTGAAAAGAGGGATGATGGAGGCTTTCAGAAAATTGCACCACTGCCAGATCATACCTCAGTTCTTTGAAAGGGATCTATGAATTTTCTTTTCGACCTTTCTACTCTGCTTTATTTTTATGACAAAGAATGCCTGGATGATACTTCTGAGGATGAATGCTTTTGTATGGCTCCCAACCAAGCAGAGAAAAAGTGAGGCAGTAACAGCCTCACTGTGATCTTTCTCTGCTAATTGCTCTAAAGCTTGGCTTAGAGGAAAGCCATTTCATGCTGGAAAGGCCTGCTGTGCTCAAGGGACCAAGAGAACGGGGTGCTCTGAGAACGCTTCTACTCAAAAAGACCGACTTTCTCAAAAACCAGGCCATAATTGATTGAAAGTTTAATTTTGCATCCCTGTTGGGGATTTGGCTGAAGACCAGCCCCATAATGGCTAGCACATGCAGAAACTTTTGATACCTCCACCTTCTTCTCTGGATTTCTTTCCTTTTTTGAGATGCACATCTAATATTTTTTGAGTTCCTCTGCTTGTTGTTTGTATTTGCCAGGATATTCTCTTGTCCATCAGCTTCTTGTGAACAGTATGGATGGCTGCCTGGTTCCCCATTTTTCTGCTTATTTAAATGATCAAAACTTAAAGCCTAATACTAACAAATACCATCTGTGTCATCTTTCTAAAATCTTTCTGGTAATCTCGAAAGCTTGTTGATTACTCACAAAGAAAATAAAGCACAAAGAAAATCTCTGCAAATCTCTGCCTTCCTGTTTGTGATGAGAAACTTTGAACAAATAAATATTTTGCAGAGTAAATGCCTGAGAAGTTATGCCAGGAAGGCCCAGAGACTACATTAAAAAATAACATACTGCACACAAGGGATTCCACTATGTACTAGAGACTCTAATTATTTTTTGGATTACTTCCTTTCCCTCATCTTTGACCTTTCTGGGAGTTACCCACAACCTGTTTCAAGAGTCACTTATATTTCTAATCCATTCAGCCTGTGAAACTCACACCTTTATTATGTGTGCATTAATTAAAGCATCTGAAGTGTCATGAAAGGAGGAGGAACACCAAGAGAGAGAAAGCCTCCCACATACGTGGATGTTTAGTATCCATGGACCGGAAGAGCCACGGTCCTTGGCCCCGGCTCCCATAGAGGCAGGTCTGGTTTGGGCCAACTCCGAGATACGTGGTCCCAATAAGGAGCTGCCCTGGGGAAACAGCTCAGGATGGAGCAGTCCCGGTTGGGGAGATTCTAGATATCTTAGTCGTCATCTATATTTGGACTCAGTAATTCCAGGGTGAGTCATAGAGTGTGCTGAAAACTCCATATCAAAGTCAGAAAGGGGGAAGACAGAGGACAGAGAGAGAAGGCAAATGGGAAGCCCGTTAAACAACAGAAACAAATTAAAAACACTTCTTCATCTGATTTAGAAACTTAATGCAAGTGCCAAAGGAGAAAATACATTTAAATTGATAATGTAATAAAAGCATTAAAAATCTCTTCTTAATTATACTAATAAGGTCCAGTGGCAAGTGGGTGAGGGAAGAGTGAGTGGAGAAGTAAAGTGTGTGAAAATTTTCTGCTCCGTAGAGGATAATTCAGAATCTACTGTTTTTGTTCTAACTGTGACAATGTAAGAAGCATATTAATAAGAAATATAGGTTAAATATGGTTTTGAAAAGCTTAAAAGTAAATGGCAGTTAAAATAGAAGACAAGATACATGGTCTATGTATGTATGTATGTATATACATGTATCTGTCATTTATCTATCTATATCAAAACACTGGTTATGATAAAAGTAAAGGCCATGTAGTTTATTTGGTGAGTAAATGAAAACAAAGGAAACTGCGAGGAAGTTTAAAAACAAAAACGGAAAGAGCAACATGAAAAGATGTCTAAATATTTTAGCTATATGTGCTAATTGGCCGAACTACCTCATGAAAAGACAGAGTCTTTTGGATTGGATATAAGACAAAATGTTCAGTGTAAATCAACATATTTAAAGCAAAGTTGCCTTAAAAAGAATAAAAGCACGAATGTGGATACTTGTAAGTCACGCAAATGGAAACAACCCAAATATCAGCATATTAAATATTAAAAGATAAACAATAATTCAAGGCAAAAGCCTTAAATGGGAGAAAAGGGAGTATTTTATATTGGTAAGGCACAATTCTTGTTTTAAAACAGGTTATCAATGGTTTTCACGCTGCATATATTTTTCTGCACTTGCTTATTTTTCCTAAGTACTTTTTGATATTTACATGACTTGAAAGGTCTTACGAACGTTTGTTTTCATTGCTTCATGAAATTCCATTGCATAAAATACCATAATAGTATATTATTTTTGGATCCATAGCTAACAGAAGTATGAGGAAATTTATGAGAAATATAAACTTAAGAAGTAGTACAAAGATTTCATTTGGGGAGGAAGGAAGACAGACAGCCCAGGGGAGGGATCACAAAGACGAATTAACTGTGCTGCTAATGTTTTGGTTTTCAAGTATGTGTTGCATTGTTTTTATAACTTTATATTTCTTAAATATTGTGTAATACATAAGTAAAAATTTTAAAATAATGTGATAAATACTCATTTTGTCCATATAAGTTCTATGAAACTCTCTATGCTAAAACAAATTGCATTAAAATATATAAAACATAAGATCTTATTAACTCAATGGGAAATTGAAAGAAACAAGATAGGGTTGGGGGACTTTAAAATCTCTCTCAGCATCTAAGACTTAAGGCAGTAAAGAAAATAGGTTTGAAAATTTACTAAATCACTAGAGATTTACTAAGTTGTGTAAGCTGTTCTAATAAATGCACACGAACTTTTTATCCTACACACAAAGAATGACTCTCCCATTGTTCACGGAATATATTTTAAAAAGGAGTAATATATTAGACCATCAAAAGCAATATTTCCCCAAATCAGGAATTAGGCTGGCCACATTTTATGAATATCACTGTCATTAATTTCTAATTAGTCTATCATATTTTTTAACTGCCTTATTTGACTCAGTAGTTATGAAGTGCTTGTTATTTGGCTTTTTATTTCAACATGGTGGACTCATACGTTTTGGTTAAGCAAGTTCTGAATGGGCTAAGTTTTTTTCCTTCAAGCTTTTTCTTCGTTCATTTAGTATTGATATTAATTAGCATCTGGAGACACCTTCATTGTGGCCTCCATCACTTTCTACCGTAAGAGGATAGCAACGAGGGAAGACTCCCTGACATCACTTGGTGTCTGTGCTGACGGCATAATTCCTGATAATTCCTATGCAGTGTACTACTTTCAAGGATCAGGATTTCCTGTTCCTGTTCCTCTGGATATGGGTCACTTCTCTCACTCAGTGCCTTTTTAAAGAGTAGTTTTCCATGCAGGGCTGAGGGCAGATCTTTCTGACAGGGGGGCAAGCAGCAGATCCAGAAGAGGAGGGAAGGGTCCTCCAGCTGCTAAGTCAGGAGGGTCCCTAAGCAGACAGTTGGTGTCTGAGACTCGGGCAGGGTCCTAGGCTCACGGAGCCAACCTGTGAAATATTTGAGTGGGGATTCAGACTGAGAGATGAAAATGAGAAGCATCCGTTTTCTTAAATGCTGAGGTCGAGGGGTGCTAAGAGGATATTTGAGTTTCTTGAAGGGAGAGTTGACATGAAGGATAGAGAACACTGATTATTCTGCGTTGAGACAGCTGAATGTACAGTGATTTTTTTTTTTTTTTTAGCAAGGGTTATGTGAAAAGATGGGAATATAAACAAATTAGCAGTTTACCTAAGAGAGGCAAGAATGAAAGAAAAACAGGTAGAGAGATGGTCATTGCCCTCTGAAGTAATTACTGAGCAAAAATAGCACACAATGATGAAATCCAGCAATTGCATTTTATCATTAGGTAACAATGCCACTAGAAACATTTTGTTGAGTTTTTGCAAGTAACAGTTGTTATCTGCTTTAAGGGCAGGGATAAAGAAGCATGAATTCCATCATGCACACTACGGTAGCCATACCAAGAGCATGGACAAGACCAGCGTCAGGTCTGGGGCAGAGCCGAGTGGCTGGATCCTAGTAGCTAAGGTCTCCCAGCTCGATAACTGCCATGGTGGACCCATTCCAGGAGACGGTTTAACTTTATAAATAATGCAGTCTTTCTACAATTTCCTTTCCCTCTAGGTTTTGGTCTCTTTAATGATTTCAAACATTACTGTGCAACACCATTATTCCGGTGTTATTGCACCGTCTGAATCCTGGCAAGGGGCTGGTGCTTGACGGCTCAAGAGCATCAGTGGACCCAGGATGGGATCTTCGCACTCACTGCCAGGCTCTGCGGTTTGCACTGCAACATTGTTTGGTAAAATGAATTGAGGAGATAACATTGTTTGGAAGAGTTCTTCAGCTCCACTGACGTATTTTTTCCCTTTGGCTTGCTTTCTTGATTGCATTTCTTCCTGTCCAGAGACAACTCCCCCCAGCCCCCGCCTTCTTCCTTTTCCTTGTAAAGGGAAGGCCACTCTTGGCTCAGGGGATGCATGGGACAAACTTAGTAACAGGAAATTCATGGTCTCAGCCCATTTTGACTTCTGACGGTTTGGCGTGGAGCATTGTAAAATACAAACTTTGAAAAATTATGATTATACCAACATTGATACATTTTCATCAAGGCTGTGGCTTTTGAAACAGATTCCATTATGTCAAACTAAGCTCTGGATCAATGTTTTATAATAGCACAGTTAAACAGTTTCCATATTTCTGTATACTTTTTTTTTTTCTGTATACTTTTTAAAAATTTAATTTATTTATTTTTAAAATTTTTATTGGGGTATAGTTGATTTACAATGTTGTGTTACTTTCGGCTGTACAGCTAAGTGAATCTGTTATACATATACATATATCCATTCTTTTTTAGATTCTTTTCCCATATAGGCCATTACAGAGTACTGCGCAGAGTTCCCTGTGCTATACAGTAGGTTCTGATTAGTTATCTGGTTTGTATATAGTAGTGTGTATGTGTCAGTTCCAATCTTCCAATTTATCCCTCTCCCCACTTACCCCCCCAGTAACCATAAGTTTATTTTCTACATCTTAACTCTATTTCTGTATACTTTTTGATTGAGTGAATTATTTAAATTTTTATATTTTATATACAGATTTGATTCATTTAATTAATATTTTCTTCCATCAAACTTTTCAGATTATCAGTTCTCCTATTGTGAGTTGTCATTTGTGGTCATTATTTCTCTTGAATACAAATGTTTATAGCTCAAATGTTGCAGTTCTAAAATTGATATTGAGATATTGTGATTCACCAGCCAGTTTTTGAGCAGCAGAACACTTTATGAGGGCTTAGCCAGTGTCAATTTAATTTTTTTGTTGATTATTTTCATCAATATTACTTATTGTAAATTTGAAAAAAATACTTGTAAGATATTTTTGAATCAGTGAGAAATTTGGGAGGCATTTTTTTTTTAAGTCTTTATTGAATTTGTTACAATATTGCTTCCGTTTTTTATGTTTTGGTTTTTTGGCCTGGAGGCATGTGGGATCTTAGTTTCCCAACCAGGGATGGAACCTGCACCCCCTGCATTGGAAGGCAAAGTCTTAACCACTGGACCACCAGGAAGACCCTGGGAGGCATTTTATGAGACATAATGAGGGAGCTATTTGGAGAATGCGGAGGAGGGGGAGAAAGGAAGGGGGGTGGTGTTCAATGGAGAGGGAGAGAGGGAAACAAAAGGGGCAGATGGAGGGGGTTGGAGGGGAGAGCAGAGGGGTGAAGGGGTGAGGTGGAGAAGGCAGTGTGGGCGAGGTGGGGGCGTGGGGGAGGACCAAGTGGGGAGGGGGGACAAGGTGGGGAAGGAGGGTAAGTGAGATAAGAGAAAGGAGAGGGTGGGAAGGGGTCAAAATTGACTCAGGGTCAACATGGTCCCTTCAACTCGCTCTGCTTCAGAAAATCTTGAATTTCTCTAGGCATTTTAAGATATTGCAGGAAGAATGTTCTGAATATAACTGCTTGACAGATAGTTTCTTTAAAGGTGTGGGGCTTAAAATCTTCTACCCTCCGTAGTAAGACCCGTGTTGACCTTTATCACGGACACTACGCTTTGCTTCTCAGTTGAGCCGGAGTCAAGTGTCAGGGACACTTCTGTGCTCAGCCTAGAGCAGGAGAGGGACAGATGCTGGGTGGGGGGAGGACAAAGAGCCAGGGGCCCTGAGACCTCCCACAGTTTCCCCTCCAGCAAAGTGCTTGCCTCTGGGAGACATGGACGTCAGGAGAAGTGATGGGAGAGTCCTGGTCCTCAGGAGCCTGCAGCAAAGAGGACCACCAGGGATGAGACGAGAAGGAGGGTGATAACCAGGGTGGACGCCCATTACTGCCCAAACCCTGCCTCACCTTCTCTTTATTACACACCTGATCCCTGTGAAGGACAGCACTGCAGACTTTTCTCTGCATACACAAGTGCACACGCATTTCTTTTTTAAACAGGAATAGTTTTTTTATTTTTAAATTGAACTATAGTTGATTTACAATGTTGTGTTAATTACTGCTGTACAGCGAAATAATTCAGTTGTGTATATATATATATACACAACTGAATTATTATATATATAATATATATATGAATATATATATGTATATGAATATATATATTGAATATATATGAATATATATATAATGAATATATATATGTGTGTGTGTATATATATATATATATATATACACACACACACACATTCTTTTTTTTCATATTCTTCTCCATTATGGTTTATCACAGGATGCCGAATATAGTCCCCTGTGCTATACAGTAGGACCTTGTTGTTTATTCATTCTATATATAAAAGCTCACATCTGCTAACCCCAACCTCCCTCCCCCAAACTCCCTCCCCCTTGGCAACCACAGTTCTGTTCTCTATGTCTGTGAGTCTATTTTTGTTTTGTAGATATGTTCATTTGTGTCATATTTTAGATTCCACATATAAGTGATATATATGGTATTTGTCTTTCTCTTTCTGACTTACTTCAGTATGATAATCTCTAGTTGCACTAACAGGAATCATTCTAATGGTTTTTTAATAAGCTGCTTTTCCCACTCAGCTTTCTTAGGGACATATTAGCATGTTCGTGGATAGATAAACATTATAATTTTTAATAGCTTGGACATACGATTTCCAAAATTGCCCACAAATGTGCTATTTACAATATCTATAGCCAATTATGCATATGGTGAATATTTTAAAAATTGCTAATTACATATGCAAAACCCTTATGTTTATCTGTATTTATTCTTTACTATATAATCGATCACCTTTTCTTATATTTATTGGCCGTTCTCAAATTGCCTGTCATGTCTTATGTAATTTTCTATTGGTGTCTTTCTTATTGATTGGTAAGATCTCGTTGTACCTTTAATGTTAGCGGTCTTTGTCTGGCTTATAAAATGGAAACATTTTCCCAGTTTGTCATTTATCTTTGATACAAAATGTTTGAAGAAAAGAAAATTAGAATTTTTCTATAGCCCAATTTATCATTCATTCTTTAACAGTTTCTGCATTTACATGCTTAGTAAAGATTTCACATCCGCTGTACAATCAGCTGTATTTTCAGAATGTACTTTTTTACATGGTCATTTTTTCATGTCCAATTTAATCCATCTGGAGTACATTATGTCATAAGGCTTAAGTAAGTTTACTTTTTTGTGTGTTTCTAATGACCGCTCATTTGCCCTACCATTATTTATTCAATAACTCATTTTCCACTATAGATCTGAAATGCCATGAATATACTTCAATGTACATTCTTCTTTAAGTCCTGTTTTGTTCCACTTATTTTTCTGTCCGGTGCAATAATTACACTGTTTAAATAATTATTTTCATTTAATTTAAATTATTAAATATATCTTGATATCTGATAGCATCAGTGCCAGCTTATTATTCTACTTTTTCAAAATCTTTTCCCACGCTTTGCCTTTCAGACACATTTAAAAATCAGATTGACAGTTTTCAAATACCACTCTCCTCCAAAAAATAGCATTGAAATTTAGACTGGAATTTCATTGCATATATAAATTAATTTGGGGGGAGATTTAGAATCTTTTCAGTTTCCATCCAATGGTGAATTATATACATTAAGTCTGTTAAGTTTTTCAGAGCACATTTCTAGTTTTTTCCTAATAAACCTTAGACATTTCATGGTATGTGTGTATTTATTATATATGTATATTATGATTTGTTGGTTTTGAGAAGGAAAGTTTTAGTCATAATATTTCTAGCTATTCACTGATACTGTTGAAAAAATTTAATTTTTATATTTTATTTTATAATTATCCATTTTGCCAATTTCTCTTATTGATTCTACTATTTTTCAGATTTTTACTGAAATCTCAGGCATTTCAGGGATACAATCACAAAGTTTTCAAATGATGAAAAATTTCACTCTCTGAGTGCATTAATGGTTTACTCCTTGTTACTGAAAAGTAGTATTCCATTGTAAGGATATGCCACAATTTGTTTATCCATTTATCTGCTAATGGGAATTTGGGCTGTTGCTAGGTTTTGACTATTACAAGCAAAGCTGTAATGAATGTTAATATATACCCATATTTGTATGGATATATGTTTTCCTTACTCTTGAGGAAATACCTAGGTGTGGAAAGTCTGAATTATATGGTAGTTACACGTTTAATGTTTTAGAAACTGCCAAAAATGACTTTCCAACAGGATTGTACCATTTTTGATCTCCTCCAGCAGTGTATGTGAGTTTCAATGGCTCCGTCTCCTCCCAGCACTAGTTGTAATCAGTCTTTTTAATTCTAGACATTCTAATGGGTTTGCAAGGATATCTCATTGAGGTTTTAATTTGCTTTTCCCTAATGACCAGTGGTATTGAACATTTTTCATGTGTTTATGTGCCATTGGCATATCTTCATACATGAAGTATCTGTTCAAATTGCTCGTCCATTTTTAATTGTTCTGTTTTGAGAATTCTTCATATATACAAGAAAGAAGATGACAGTAAGCGGACTTCTAAGATGATCCCCAGTGATTCTGCTCCTGGTGTGTACGCCCTTGTGTAATCTCCTCCTTGTGAGTGTGGCTGGATGTACTGAACAGCCTCTAATTAGTAGAGTGGGCTAAAAGGCATGGGTATAACTTCTTTTTTTTTTATAAATTTATTTATTTATTTATTTATTATTTATTTTTGACTGCATTGGGTCTTTGTTGCTGCACATGGGCTTTCTGTAGTTGTGTTGAGCGGGGGCTACTCTTTGTTGCAGTGCGCGGGCTTCTCATTGCGGTGGCTTCTCTTGTTGTGGAGCACGGGCTCTAGGCACGCGGGCTTCAGTAGTTGCAGCACATGGACTCAGTAGGTGCGGCTCACAGGTTTTCGAGCGCAGGCTCAGTAGTTGTGGCACATGGGCTTAGTTGCTCCACGGCATGTGGGATCCTCCCAACCAGGGATCAAACCCGTGTACCCTGCACTGGCAGGCAGATTCTTAACCACTGCGCCACCAGGGAAGTCCCATAACTTCTAAGATTAGGTTGTCAAAGCCTGTGGTTCCCGCTTTACTTGCCCTCGCCTGACCAGCCCTTTCTCTCTGATTCCTCTTGCTGCTCTGACGAAGCCAGCTGGAGAGGCCCACACAAGGAACTTGGGGCGACTCTGGGCCTACCCCTGCTGGCCTCTCAGTCCAACAGCCCTGGAGAAACTAGATCCTGCTGACAGCCTCGTGAGGGCTGGAATTGTCCTTCCCCAGCTGAGCCTTCAGAGATGGCAGTCCTCTCCGGCACCTTGGTTGCAGCCTTGGGAAAAACCCCAACTCAGCAGACTCAGCTAAGCTACGCCAGGATTTCTGACCCTCAGAAATTGTGAGATGATAGGTGTGTTGTTTTAATCTGCTAATTTTGGAGGTATCTTTTATGCAGCAGTGGATAACTAATACAAAATGCTTTATCTAATGTGTGATTTGCAACTGTTTTCTCCCCGTCATTGAATTGTCTTTTCATTTTCTTCTGCTCTTTGGAAGAATACAAGTTCTTAATTTTGGTGAAGTTCAATTTATCAATTTTGATTTTTAATGGATTATGCTTTTAGTGTTGTGTCTATGAAATCTTCGCCTAACATAGGGTGCAATGATTTTTTTCTTATTTTTTTCTAGAAATTTTATATTTAGGTTTTACACTTAGTTCTGTAATCCATTTTGTGTTACTTTTTGTGTATCGTGTGAGGTTGAAGTTTTTTGTTTTGTTTTGTATCATTTTTATGTATGTTTTGAAGCAGTGGTTGAGGTTAATTTTTTTTCCCAAACTGATATCCAGTTGTTATAGTAACCATTCTTTGAGATGACTTTCCTGTCCCATTGAATTACTTTAGAATCTTTGCCAAAAATCAATTGGCTATAGATGTTTACATCTGTTTTGGAATACTCTGTTCTGTTCCATTAATGTATATGTTTATTCTTATGCCAATACCATACTCTTTTGATTATTTTGGTTTCATGGTAATTGTTAAAAACAAATAGTATCAGTCCTCCAAACTTGTTCTTTTTCAATTTGTTTTGGCTGTTCTAGGTCATAGTCATAGGATCTGACAATTATAGCACCAATTGTTTTCAATATTTATTCTTCCTTTTGTCCTTTGGTTCAGAAGCCTGGGCAACGTATCTGGCCAAAAGACAGCATTTCATGGCAGCCTTTTTTTTAGCTAAACATGGTCATGTGACAATTTCTGGCCAATCAGGTGTAAGCATAGGTGTTACATAAAACTTTCAAGAAGGGTCTTTCAAAGGCGGGGCAGAGGGCCAAGTACTCTTTTGATTTTCCTTTACTTATTTTCCTCTTATTTGTTTGCAATGTAGAGGTAATGACTAGAGCTTTAACAGATCCTTTTCACTCTGAGGTGACTTTGAAGATCTAAGCCAGCATTGAAGAGCAGAAAAATAGGAGCTAGAAGTCCTTCATTATTTTTTATTACCTTTTTTTAATCCATGGAGTAACCATACTGGATCTTTTCTGAATTCTTTTACGTAATAACAAAATAAACTTATACTTATCATACCGGTATTTTGTGTTGTTCTGTTGTGTGTAACCAAACCCGTTCCTGATCAACATAGATTCTGTGATAGATATACTTTTTCCTATCCACTCATTTTAGAAAGGAGGAGTTTTATCCTAGCCTGTTTCCAATGCCGTGTAGATCAGTTTTTCTCTACTCTTCTTGGGTTCATTTCTTTTTTTTTTTTTTTAATAAATTTATTTATTTATTTATTTTTGGCTACTTTGGGTCTTTGTTGTTGCGTGCGGGCTTTTCTCTAGTTGCAGCGAGTGGGGGCTACTCTTTGTTGCTGTGCGCCAGCTTCTCGTTGTGGTAGTTTCTCTTGTTGCAGAGCACAGGCTCTAGGCACTTGGGCTTCAGCAGTTGTGGCACGCAGGCTCAGTACTTGTGGCTCACAGGCTTAGCTGCTCTGTGGTATGTGGGATCTTCCCGGACCCGGGCTCGAACGCGTGTCCCCTGCATTGGCAGGCGGATTCTTTTTTTTTTTTTTTTTTTAAGAAAACTTTTTTTTTTTTTTTTTTTAATTTATTTATTTATGGCTGTGTTGGGTCTTCGTTTCTGTGCGAGGGCTTTCTCTAGTTGTGGCAAGCGGGGGCCACTCTTCATCGTGGTGCGCGGGCCTCTCACTATCGCGGCCTCTCTTGCTGCGGAGCACAGGCTCCAGACGCCCAGGCTCAGTAACTGTGGCTCGCGGGCTTAGTTGCTCCGCGGCATGTGGGATCTTCCCAGACCAGGGCTCGAACCCGTGTCCCCTGCATCGGCAGGCAGACTCTCAACCACTGCGCCACTGGGGAAGCCCGGCAGGCGGATTCTTAACCACTGCACCACCAGGGAAGTCCCTTGGGTTCATTTCTTAATCAATGGAAGTTGGTTTTAATTTCTCCAATAAAATGTGGTGAATCAGTTAAGTGATGAAACTGTGATTTGAATTCAATTATGTCAGACTCCTAAATTTAGTCCTTTTCTGCTCTGCCACGCTGCTTGTAATGCATAGTAATTATTAACTCAGTATCCATCTTGTTGCAATACATACAGGGTGAGAAATTGCCTGGAAGGAATGGATGGGCCATGTCATGGTCTTACACTTTGTGTGCGTTACCTGATACCATCACTAGGTACCGTCTGGATGGGGTTGAATAGAACCAGAAGAGCCTGCTCAGAAGTGAGCAATGTTTCAGGAACGAATTTACACGTACAGAATAATCCATGGTTGGACGCTGAAACAATTTAAGAAATTGTTTTCCCTAAGCAAGTTAAAGGATAGGATGTTTTCCCATCTGCTTTAATACCTGGTCAGAGTCTTGCTTTGAAGTTAACAGTTGAGACAACTGACATCTTATATCCTTTTCTACTAATCGGACCAGAGTCATCTTTCAATTTTTTTAAAAAAAGAAGAATTTAATTCGTGGGATCTTTAAATCAGAGTGAATTAGATTGAAATTCAGGTTCTCCTAATCATTTATGGAGATTTAGACAAGTCCATCATTGTTTCAAGTCTGTAAAACAAAGAAAATAGAATTTACCAGGCACGGTTATGTCTGAGTATTTGATAAAACAAAGATGGTATGTCCAGGCACTTAGTAGGCTGATCCCGGACACTTAGTAGGGCTATAGTTGTTGCTGTTTTTGCTCCCACACTGTCTAATCTTAAAAGTATGCCTTAACTAGAGTTAATTAATTGCAGCTGGTAATCTGGTTCAGAGCATGGATCCTGGTGGAAGGAGAAAGCTGTGGGTGGTCTCCTGTGAAATCTATTTTTGTGACGTCCCCTGGCTGGGAGCACTGAGTGGTGGTCGTGTGACTAGGGCATTGTCACACGGCCATCAGTTGAATTCTTGCTGTGTCAGATGCCTAAATAAGATGGAAGCACATAAACCTAAATGCAGATCCCAGGCTTTCAAAAATGAAGCATTTTCATTGGAGTGATTTATGGCCTTTTTGGATAGGAAATGCTAAAGGAAGGGGCAACGGAAGTCATTTTAATTATTGATGTTTTTATTGCAGCAGCGGAAGTCTCCGGTCTCTCCAGCTTGGAGATGCTTTGACTAATGCCAAGGAAAAAACTCCTGATAATGGAGACTCAACCCTCGTGTTGTGCTGTTAACTGAAGACATTACTCTTGCTCATCAGAGTGCTTCACAGAGTCAGTTAATGTGGTGTCTTTTCAGCGAATGTGGGCTGACTGCATCGGTGGTTTCCGCTAATGCATCGTGAACAGACAGTGGGCAGATTGGTCCATGTCTTCACTCCTGATTCTTCGTCTTTTCTTTGCATTGATAGTTTTCATAAGTATTTCTCTTCTCAGTTAGTAAGTATCTAGCCCCAAACCTCGATACAGTCCCTGACCAACTTTCCAACTGACTCACTAAGATCCCCCAAGAAAAGCAACACCACCGTAGAACAATAAACATGCTCATGATTTGCCCAGAGAGAAATCTATACGTGGATCTAGGAAAGAGCTATTTGTAATCAAGCATAATAATACATGATTTTTCTTTTTCAAGATGTTCCCTTGAATCCAAAGATTTATTTTATCCTGTTTAAAAGATAAAATACTCTCATCTTTCCTATTCTCACTCCTTAGCATTTCATAAGGTGTGAGTAGAAACCAAGACATTTAGTTCTATTTTCATGGTGATTTTGTCCCTCTCCCAAAATGAACTGAAGCTGAGCCCACAGAACCTTCATGATTCACTCACAGTTGATGGGAATTTTCAGGAAGACTTGGGTTCTCCCACTCCCATTGTATTTTATTTTTTATTTTTTTAAATTTTTAATTTTTTTATTAGTTATCTATTTTATACATATTAGGGTATATATGTCAAGCCCAATCTCCCAATTCATCCCCCCTGCCCCACTTTCCCCCCTTGGTGTCCATACGTTTGTCCTCTACATCTGTGTCTCTATTTCTGCCTTGCAGACCAGTTCATCTGTACCATTTTTCTAGATTCCACATATATACGTTAATATACAATATTTGTTTTTCTCTTTCTGACTTACTTCACTCTGTGTGACAGTCTCTAGGTCTATCCATGTCTCTACAAATGACCCAATTTCATTCCTTTTATGGCTGAGTAATATTCCATTTATATATGTACCACATGTTCTTTATCCATTTGTCTTTTGATGGGCATTTAGGTTGCTTCCATGACCTGGATATTGTAAATAGTGCTGCAATGAACACTGGGGTGCATGTGTCTTTTTGAATTATGGTTTTCTCTGGGTATATGCCCAGTAGTGGGATTGCTGGGTCATATGGTAATTCTACTTTTAGTTTTTTAATGAACCTCCATACAGTTCTGCATAGTGGCTGTATCAATTTATATTCCTACCAACAGTACAAGAGGGTTCCCTATTCTCCACACCCTCTCCAGCATTTGTTGTTTGTAGACCACTCCCATTGTATTATCCACTTGGCTTTTGTTTTCCTTTGGTAACATTAGAACATCATAGACAATCTTGTGCAGCAGCTGCATGATTTACTTTTTTTCTGCTTTCACACCAGAAAACAACAGGGAGCTGAAGGAACTCCAGTCTTTCCTCAGGGTGATGCCTGAATTTCTATGTTATTTCTCAGCTCTTAGAGCCATGGAGGTTCTCATTCTGCGTTGGGCTGATGGCCAGAGTTTTTCCTGAATTTGAAGATTTCCTTCATTTTTGGCTTTCACCTCCAAGTTCCCTGGGGAAGCACAAAATCATGGTTCTTGAAAAGTCATTTTTCTATTCGAAAATGGGCCTTTCCAATCATTTTGTACCAAACTGCTGATATTTCTGAGAGAAAAACAAGTACCAAAATATCAAAGGTTTGCTCTTTACGAGAAATGTTGCACTAATTTCCCTTTTCTTGCACTGGGTGACTCAAGTGTGATCAATTTTTATGCTGTGCCAATTTTTCAAAACAACCATCAGGAGTCATTCCTCACCTTCTGTTCCATGCCCGGTTCTAGAAAATGCTCTGTCTTCTGGAGTCAGTAACTTTCTTTTCTTTTTTTTTAAAATTTTATTATTATTTATTTTATTTATTTATTTTTGGCTGCGTTGGGTCTTCGTTGCTGCGTGCAGGCTTTTCTCTAGTTGCGGTGAGCAGGGGCTACTCTTCGTTGCGGTGCGCGGGCTTCTCATTGCGGTGGCTTCTCTTGTTGCAGAGCAGGGGGTCTAGGTGCGCAGGCTCAGCAGTTGTGGCTCATGGGCTCTAGAGCGCAGGCTCAGTAGTTGTGGTGCGTGGGCTTAGTTGCTCCACAGCATATGGGATCTTTCTGGACCAGGGCTCGAACCCGTGTCCCTTGCGTTGGCAGGCGGATTCTTAACCACTGAGCCACCAGGGAAGCCCTGGAGTCAATAACTTCCTTTATAAATCTTGTTAGCTCATGAAGCAGCAGGATGGAAGATTAAAGACCGTTATTAAAATGACCGGTTGAAAGAAAGAAGGTGCTAAAAACAATAAGGAGCACTAAGATCGTTAGTGCTCAATCTTAAATGTGATGATTTTGAAAAAAATAATAAATAAATGGGAATAAATGTGGGCATTGGGGATATAGAATAAAAGGCCTGTAAACTATGAATGCCTTTGGGAATATTTTCCTCCAATCATGGCCCATGTAGAAGCTTGAATACTCAGATCAGCAAACTAGTGAGGCCATACTCCCTCCCCTCCCCTGCAAATGGAGGGGCCAAGACACCAAAATGTCCTTTTTATGTTACTTTTCTTTTGTGGTCTGATCCACTGGGGCAAATGCTTCACCTCTTAGAACCGCTGGTCACAGTTTCTTTCATCATGGTGTCCCCCGCTTTTGGTTGTCTGACGTGAATGAAGACAGTTCAGTAGGAAGTCAGCCAGGCAGCTTCTTACTGAATATCCCTGTCGTGAATCCTGGGATCCTGCTGAGAACAAGACATACAGAGTCTTTGTTCTTAAAAAAATGAACATTCAAGTTGTGCATCAAAATCAGTATTTTTCAGGTAGTTTTAGACCCTTCACAGAGCAACTCCATGACAACCTGCTTTAGTCTTGTCCCCCCTCTTCACCTAGGAAGGCACCCAGTGCAGAGGGGGTGCTCAAGAAACATCCTATTTAATGCAGAATAAGACCTTGTTTTTAAGGAGTCAATGGCTGCTTTGAAAGCAGGTGAAATAAAACAGGATTTAAATATGTTGTGAAGCAACTCTTTACTGGCTCATTCAAAACAATTTAAATTTTAGCCTTAATCAGGCTTCCTATCTTTTTCGGGATTGGAGGCCCTGAAAACCTGCCGCCCGGCCCCATATTCGCACTCAGAAGCCCTCTTTCTGAGCCCCATCCCGCTGCCTTGACCCTGCAAGGTCACTTCCCAGAACATGACACCTGCTTGGACATCAGAATGCCACCCACCTCTGGATCTCCTGGATTCCCCACTGCTACTCCCTGGTGTGTTTTGGGGGAATCGTGTTCCTGGAATTGGATCTACTTGGTGAACCACCTAATGTCTGTTGTCACACCTGTGGGTACTAGGTGGTCTGCAATCTCTGCTGGCCCAGCCCTGCTGGCTTGACAGTTGTACACGCAGACCACAGCCCCTCCCAACTATGTCTCCCCAATTCAGTGAACAGGGTCAGCAGGACAACCCACAGCACAGGATGAACGTGCCTGATCTCTTCCGTACGCTCCTCAGGGACCCTCCACCCGTCTGCCCCGGAGACTGACCTGTGCTCCGGAGGCCACGGATGTGAGAGCTCAGGGTCTCACTGCCTGGCTCCCTACCCTGGCCTGTGGCTCGTTTCCTACAGTCCCCTTGCTCTGGCCACCTTGGCCCACGGGTGCAGCCTCCCTCTCCCCAGACCGCTCCCTTCTTGCCCTCCTCAGTGTTCTTAGACCCCCCCACCCCGGCATCATCCCTTTTGGCTTCTGGACCTTTGTAAATCGTGCCTTCATCAAGCCCCACCCCACCCCATATCACAAGAGGGAGTGTGCCTGTACTTCTTGTCACAGCCGGGCTGGTCCATGTCCTTGAAGAGCCCTCAAGGTTAAACTGATCCAGTCTTGGGAAGTGAGAATGCCAGGGCTCTCTTACAGCACCCCCTGCAGCCAGCTTCCCTTTCCTCCTGCTGGGATCTGTTCCACTGGTCTTGGTCTGGCAGAAGTTATCCTGGTACACAAGACAGTACAGATGCAGGTCTTTTTCCTCTGTCATCCACCAGCCTTAATCCACCAACAGCGAATGGGCTCAGTGCTTGCTTCTATGGTTGTTTGTACAAGAAAGGAGAACACTTTCCTCCTTCTTTTCCTTCCTCCCTCCCTCCCTCTCTCCTTCCTTCTTTCCTTCCCTCCGTCCCTCTTTCCTCCCTCTCTCTTTCCTCCCTCCCTTCCTTCCTTCCCTCTTTTCCTTCCTTCCTTCCTTCCTTCCCTCCTTCCTCACTCCCTTCCTTCCTTCTTTTCTTCTTTCCTTCCTTCCTTCCTTCCCTCCCTCCTTCTCTCCTTCACCTTAGCATTTTTGACTTGCCATCCTTCATAAATGAAGATGAGTGAGGTGTCTTAGCCCATAGTATCCTACTCTCATTAGTCCTTCATTGTCACTAATACACTGTAATTAGCCATAAAGATAGTAATAACAATAAAACAAAATCTTAATTTCCTTGTTATGAGAAGAATTTCCTCTTATTGCCTCACTGCAACATTTCTTTGTTTCAATTAACTGTACACAATGAAAGAAACAAGTTAATGGCTTAGAAATGAGCCTGCCCCAGAGGGGTGTTAAATATGACAAAACTAATCAAGATTAGTAATTAACCTTTCCACAAGGAGCTATGTTATCCTAAAAGAAATGCGTTTTAAAAATTTATTGTAATTCAAATGGTCTTGGAACCATGATATCTTAAAAGGATGTTTTGTTTATGTCCCTGAATAGCTGGAACATTTGGTTATGGATGGATTCGGAGTATCAGTCCTAGAACTGACTTCCACGAGACTACACATTCATTCCACTTTCAGTCAACTTTTCCCAATAACTCTGACTTTCACGATTCCATTTGTAGACACGCTTTCTCTCTTTCTGGAGGAAAGCTCTGTAGCGGGCAGTGGCCCTCTTAGCTGGGCCCAGGCCCGAGCCAGGCAGGCACAACATGTCCTGTGTCCCCAGAGGGCAGCGCATCCTCAGGGCCCAGGGCTCTGCCCACAGTGCCCCCAGGGTCACCGTCTGCACTCATTGTGAACCTCCTTCCTCAGCCACGTGTTGTGGGAGAAGTGAGGCTCCCGCCTTCTTCCTCTGAGGGCAGCGGGTCTAACTAGAAATAGCTCCTAAATCAAGAAATGATCTGCTTACCAAAACTGAAAGAGTTTTCTGAGAGAAGAAAATGCTTTTCTTTCATTCAAGAGCTTGACTGTTTGAAGAGCCCGGGGGTGGGTGCCCTGCACCCCCAGTGGATGCTCGGATTTTCTATAAATTCACCGAGGCTTTAACTACACCAGGAGGAATCTCACAGGATTCCCAGCAACTTTGAAACAAGATGCAGCGAATTTTCTGACTGATGTAGGATTTATAACTTTCTGAGTTGTGTTGCGAGTTGGGGTAGCTCCTGGTCTGCGGGGCCTGCCGTCCTTCCCTGAAAGCAAAGAGGCTCTTGTGCGCGTTCCCTTGGTGGAGCCGAGCCCTCCAGCCATCGCGAGGGCTTCAGAGGCTTTTCCACGGAACTAACTGGCAGCCTCACCGTCCTTAGAGGAAGTTGTCAGTTTTGCTGCTGTGTTGCTGTAAGGCTTTTTCACGAGCGGACGACAGGGACCCTTGAGAGCCTCTCCCTCCCGTGCATTGGGAAGGGGCCACCCCCATCCTGAGCATGGCAGGGGAGACCTGTGATCCGGGGCAGCCCCAGTGGCCTGCGTGGCTCTGTGTCCGTGGCCTGGTCCTGGCTCTGCCACCACGGTTTTGTGTGTGGCCGACAGAGGACAACTGGGCCCCGGGAATCTCAGTCCCTCCCCCAGGTCAGGTCATCAGAGAGCACTGAAGTCCACTAAGATGCGATTAGTGTTTCCCACGTGCTGAGGCTCTGCGTGGGATGCGTTAGAATGTAACTTGTCCTTCTAGCCCCTGGAGATGTGGCTGTATCACCCCGACGAGTGCGGGTCCCTAAAGCTACATCCTCTGCCCGGAGCCACTTGCCGGCAGCGGGCGGGGGCGGGGGGGTGGGGTGGTGCCGGGGTTCGGACCCAGACGTCGGCTGCGGAGCTGCCTCGTTGCAGGATGCGCGGCTCTGGATCTGGATGCGCGGGAGGCTTCCCTCCTCCTGCATCTGCTCGCCACCCTCATCCTCTGAGCCGCGAGGGTCCTGTGTGCAGCAGGGTCTCTGACTTCTAACTCCCTTTGGGCTCGGCCATCAGGAAGCCTCCCATACCCCCGGACGCGGGGAGGGGGCAATGGGCGGAGAAGAACCGGTGTTTCCCGGCAGTTGGGGCCACTGTGCTTCTCCACCGAAGGGCCTGCTTCCTCTATGGCCCTGCGGTTCCCAAGTCCTAGAAACTGCCAGCTCTCCTCCCGATTCAGGCTTCTGTCGTCAGTCAGGGACCCTGGGGTTCCCTGTTCTTTTCCCACTTTGTAAATCACCCCTCACTAAATCC
This sequence comes from Eschrichtius robustus, assembly GCF_028021215.1. NCBI lineage: Eukaryota > Metazoa > Chordata > Mammalia > Artiodactyla > Eschrichtiidae > Eschrichtius > Eschrichtius robustus. The sequence continues at coordinate 29,739,754 of NC_090837.1, forward strand.
TTTTCAAACTGCTCTGCTGGTGCCCTTTGCTCCTGCGGGATTCACCCAGAGATGCCTCCACTGTGTCATAACCCACTTAAAACGCGTCCTCAGAAATGATGGACAGTGATATGAGAGTGTGCGTCTGAAAAGGTCTCGGCAATCTTTAATTTTAATTTTTTAATTTATTTTGGGCTGTGTTGGGTCTTCGTTGCTGTGTGCGGGCTTCCTCTAGTTGCGGCGAGCAGGGGCTACCTTCATTGCAGTGCATGGGCTTCTCACTGCGGTGGCTTCTCTTGTTGTGCAGCGTGGGCTCTAGGCATGTGGACTTCAGTAGTTGTGGCGTGCAGGCTCAGTAGTTGTGGCTCACAGGCTCTAGCGCACAGGCTCAGTAGTTGTGGCGCACGAGCTTAGTTGCTCCGCAGCACGTGGCATCTTCCCGGACCAGGGCTCAAACCTGTGTCCCCTGCATTGGCAGGCGGATTCTTAACCACTGTGCCACCAGGGAATTCCCTCGGCAATCTTTTGGGAAGTTAGAATTAAATGTTTCGGGCGTTTACGTTCTTCAATATTCCCTTTCCAAGATATCAAGATATCAAAATTACCACATCTTCTGTATACAGCACCAAGTGAAGAAGGTCTGGTGCAGCTAACTTATAGGCAGGAAGTGTATTTTTTCAATGCATTTATTGGCACTTTTTTTTGGTCAGAAAACTAGACCTGTGCTGACGCCAGTGCTCCAGGCTGGCTTTAGGGCACAACAAACACCCCTCTCGGGCACCTGCTCATCTCCCTCCACTGTGCTTCCCTCCTCTTGCTAGCTGTTCTGCTCCTATTGCCACCTGCTTTCAAATTCCTAAGAAGGTGACAGAAAATTCCTGGAGAAGTGGATCGATTCCTGACTGCCTCATTTTGCTAGACAGGTTCTTTTTTCCAGGAATACAGTAGTTTTCCCTGTGTGTGATGATTTGAATAGGATTGCAAATGGGCTTCAAGGTCAGAAAGGTCAACCCCCCCCCCCCTTCAATTCCCTGCTCAGCATTTGGGGGCTTTGCCATGCTGCAGAAGAGCAGACCAACGAGATGGATTGTGAGTATCAGTTAAAACAGCGCAACTTGGATTTTTTTCCCCAAATGCACAGAGATTAGTGGCTAAAACAAAAACACTACCAGGGGGACTGCCCTGGTGGCGCAGTGGTGAAGAGTCCGCCTGCCAATGCAGGAGACACGGGTTCGATCCCTGGTCCGGGAGGATCCCACATGCCGCAGAACAACTAAGCGCATGCACCACGACTACTGAGCCTGCACTCTAATGCCCGCGAGCCACAACTACTGAGCCCGTGAGCCACAACTACGGAAACCCACGTGCCTAGAGCCCGTGCTCCACAACAAGAGAAGCCACCACAATGAGAAGCCCGTGCGCCACAACAAAAAGTAGCCTCCGCTCACTGCAACTAGAGAAAGCCCGCGTGCAGCAACGAAGACCGAAAGCAGCAAAACAAAAACAAAAACAAAAACACTACCAGGAAGCAAACACATTAATGTCCAGGACCCTTATTTCAGTGTGTGTGTGTATGTGTGCGTGTATATGTGTCAGACTGTGAATGTGTGTATATGTGTATGCATGTCTATGTGTGTGTGTGTGTGTGTGTGTGTGGTTATGTGTATGTGTGTGTGTCGAGTGGAGCTTGACTGCTGTTAACTTCCTGCCCCTCTCCGCACCATCCCCCTCCCCCAGAGTCCCCATAAAATCACCAAGGCGGTCTCTCCTGTCAGACAGGATCCTAAGTTAACACAGGGGTTGTGATTTTTGGAACGCTTTACTTAGACTCAGTCAAGAGGGTTCAAAAAACTCAGGTATGCATGCAATTTGGGAAATTAAATCTCCTTCCACTGAATTACTGAAAAACCAACACTATATAACTTCTTAAATAAATGCTCAGCTTCATATCATAAAGAAAATATTCCAGATAAATGTAATTTGGGTCAGAGGATCAATTAAAATAGCAATTGTGGTTTTTTACTTCTCAAAAATATATGGTTTGATGGTTCCTACATTCCTGGGGGATGAAGAGGACAGAAGTCAAACCTGTCTTTGTTAGGACACACGGAGCTTAGTCTCGCACTGAGTTAGCCCATAACCATCATGTGTCTCTATATACACGTGGCCTCTTTCCACGGCTAGAGCTGAAAGAAAACTGACTGAGGCTCAGGAAACCCATCTAAAGCTGCCTCTTGATACCAGAGATCCTTGTGGACTGCGCAGTTGTTGTACTTTCTTCCTGTGAATGAAAAGGCCAGTATCACTGGTTTTCCAAATTTTTTAGTGAAAAACTCTTCTTCAAAGAAACACTTACAGATGCCAGATACATACAGCTGGCACATTGACTTGTGTTTAACAGGACTGTAAACCAAGTGCCCACTCTCCTACCCGACTGTCCACCTCTGCTCCCACCATGTCATCTGAAACCCTCCTGGCCCCTGGACCAGAGGCGTGGCCTCCTCTGACTCCCGACTCCCAAATTACTAGGTGTCCCTCACTTTCTGATGACAGTACTTCTCCCACATATATGACTGGAGTAGTGGACAAGCCATACCCAGTGAAGAGGCAGTTCGGAGCCCTCCCCGATTTTCTCTGGGCGCTTGGACTGTGCTCTGTAGTGTCAGGAAGAGTGAGCCTTTGGGGGAAAGTGGGGGGAGATTGCAGGTTGTTGACAAGCCTGGCCCGCAGTCCCCACCCTGCTGGACTTTGTGGTCTTTCTCTGAACGGTGTTACATACCACTCACTCTGTGCCCCTCGCTTTCGAATACAGGGCTTGTGTTTTTCTACCAAATAAAGTAACCCAACCGGTAAGGGTCAAACAGTCACCCAAGTTATTCTTCCTGTTACAACTTAAAAGAGAATAAAGAGCTCTCTGTGTTCAACAAAAGTATCTTCAGAAACAGGGGGACTGGGAGAGGGCAGCCTGGATTCGATAGTATTTACCTTCTGGCAGGAGAAAACATTTTATTATTTTATTGTTCTGTCTGTCTGTCTCTCTCCTTTTCTAACACTTTATATTTGACATTAGAAGTACGAAGGGGGAAAACCATATTGAATCACTTTGATTTTGGGGTGTGAATGATTTTAAAAAACCCTGCAAGTATGAGTCCTAAATTACAGCCTATGTTGATTGAACGAAACCCTTCTTAGATGCTGTCACGACTGAAAGCAGGAATGAACCAGAACAAATCCTTCATTTTTCTTCAGCATGTTTACCCAGTGACGTTAGCGAACACAGAATAAGCAGGTATTTCTACTAGACTCTCATATCAGAGATCAAAATCTCCTTTTTTGATGCGGTTTTTGTAACCAAGTGAGAGCAGCCAGCAGGGGTAATTACGCTGCAGGACTAACCAGCTCGTGGGCGCGGCTGCCCCAGCCTGGCTTGTTAACCCCACTGCTTATCAGCTGCTTGATAAACACCAAGATTCCTGGGCCCCAGCACAGACCGGTAGATTCAGAACTGGGGGCTGTTGGGTGTCAGGGAACGTGCATTCTATTGATTTTTTTCTACTGTGTTTTAAATCTCTATTTTATTTATTTCTTCTCTGATCTTTATTGTGCCCTTCCTTCTGCTGACTTTAGGTTTTGTTTGTTCTTCTTCTTGTGATTCTTTTAGTAGGTAGGTTAGGTTGTTTATTTGAGCTTTTTCTTGCTTTTTGAGGAAGGCCTGTATCACTATGAACTTCCCTCTAAGAACTGCTTTTGCTGCATCCATAGATTTTGTATGTTGTGTTGGAAGGTGCATGCTAAACTAGCACCCTGGCTGATTCCTGTGCACCCCAAGGCTTCAGAAACAGTTGTTGGGGGGAAGTTAGGCAGAACTGGCATCAAATCCCTCCCACCACTGCCTAGTATCTGTGTGACTTCCGGAAATCTTTTTTAAGAAAATGAGATATAATTAACCTATGACATTATGTTAATTTCATGTGTACGAGATAACCATTCGATTTTTGCATATATTATGAAATGATCACCACAACAAGTCTAGTTAACATTCATCACCACGCATGCTCACATTTTGTTTTCCTTGTGGTGAGAACTTTTCAGGTCTACTCACTCTTGATATCAACTCTGCAGGGATTTTGTGAGCATTTGTGAAAACAACAAACTGGGGTTTAGACCAGGTTAGCTGCTATGACTTGAAGATAAGGTTTGTGACCAAGCCTGGGCAGTGCTGGCACATCACAGCCTCTGTGAATGTTACCACACACACTGTGTGTACAGAAAAGGCATTTTCTCTTGGAGCTTAAATATAAATCAAAGACATGGTGAGACTTTTCTGACACGTTTTGGGGGCCTGGTATGAGGACCATTGTGGGGAGAGGTGTAGGTGTTGGGGACAGCCTGATCCGAGGACCTCGACGGAATACTTGGAGTCAAAATATATTCCTCACGTTGTCATGGAGATTTCAGTTTGTGCACCGAGATTCATTGCCGGAGGCATGAAATGGGTACTTCTCAGGTGGTAAGAGTTCCTGCAGCCGCTTCACACTGTCCAGAGCAGAGAAGCGCCGTGGGGTGGACAGAACCCAACCCAGGACTGAAGGAGGTGGCAGGGCAGGGCTGGCCAGAGGCATGGGGTGGGTCCACTCACAGTTTTGTCTGGACCGGACTTCACTTCGTTTGTTAGGTCTGATTTGCTCTGAGTAAACTGGACAGAGAACCAACAGGCACAGTTACATAAAATATAAAGCAGGGCATGTATATAGAGTGAACTTGAGCCATAAGGAAGTTCTCTGGATGTAGGGAAGGCATGGTGTCCATTACGGAGAGAATGCTCTGTGACATTCTTTTCCTTTCCTTTCCTACTCATTATGCTTCATCGAGGACCAGATGAGGGTAAAACGTACTACCTTTTAAAAATTACAAAAATTACATATACAAACCATTTCCTTAAGGTGATGGGCAGACGTTAAATGTTATTTTCATATATTTTTATAATCTTATCGCAGTCCACATAATGAAACTTGGTTAGATTTCAGTGAAAATTATCTTCCAGAGAAGGGTTCTTGTTTCTTCCCTGGGATGGGGTAACTTGGCTACAATTAGGACGGATGGTGCAGCTTTTATGCTGATGAGGTGTGCCAACAGTGTGATAGTTTAAACATATTTAAACAAAAAAAAAAACAAGAACAAAAAGATGGATGCACAGACTTGCTGCTTAGATAACTTTAGCTTTCAGGACCCAGTTTCTTTCACTGATTAAAAAAAAAAGTTATACCTGAAAAAAAAAGTCCCACACAAGTGAGACAGTTTGTCTTTTCTCAGTCCTTGATGATCAAATATATAAAAGTACATACATAGAATATTTGTGTGGAAAAAATACGGCTTACCAAATAGATCTAGTATACACTGAATGTATACCTTATAAACTGACACTGAATTTTCAATTCAAATGTTCATGAAACATTTATAAAAACTAGCAATATATTAGATTACAAAGAAATAAAATTGTAAGTAAGACAGAGTAAACATTGTGTATTTCTGGCTATGCAATGATATTATAAGTAAGTACCAACTATGAAAACAGTGTAATAAAACCTCACCCATTTTGATATTATACAAACGTCTGGAAAGTAACTTTAGGATCAAAGAGGAAGTAAAGCCTGAAGTTGCAGAACATTCAGAAAATAGTAATAATGGGAAAACTCCAAATAAAAATCCACAACTTACTGCCAAACCTATACTCAGGGGAAAATAGAATTTATCATAAAACGTAAGTTGTTAAAAAGTAACAGAAAATAAACCTGGGAAAAGCAGGAGGAAAAAATTAATAAAGTTGTGAAAATAAGTCAGAAAAAGGAAAAATAACAGAATGGATGTATATATAAAGGGCTATTCCTTCAAGAGAAAAATAAACATTAATCAGATAAAACCCAGTAAATAAATAAATCAAGGGATGGGTAAGGGGAAGAGTGTAAGAATGCCAAAATAGAAATAAGAACAGGAAAATAACCAGTTATAGAGAAACTTAAATATAAAAAAGTCCTTGACAGAAACCTATCCTAAAAAGATCAAATATAGGATAAAATGAAAGTATAACTAACATAAAACTGATGAAAGAGCGAGAGAGAGAGAGAGAGAGGGACAGAGGTCCAAAAGATCTACATCTTAAAAACATTATGAGGAGATTCTCCCAAACTTAAAAGAAACATAAATTGTTATGTTATTTCAACTGTTCTCGAGCTTTCTGATTATTCTTACAACACCTATATAAAAGCTGTATCAAAACCAGATAAAGGTAGCACACAACATAACAACTGTAGATCAGTATCACTTATAAATATTGATGACAAATAAATAGAATATTAAGAAGTAGAATCTGGCAGAACAATGAAGGAATACGTAATAAAGATAGTGATAGACTATAGCTCATTGGTGAAAAAACAATTCATGTGTCCATAGAATGGAAGGAAGGATGGAAGGAAAGAAGGAAGGATGAAAGGAAGGAAGAATGGAGGGAGGGAAGGAGGATGAAAGGTGGGAGGGAGGGGCCTAGGAAGAGGACACAGCTCTTCCCTATAATAAAATGCCAACCAGTAAATATAAAAAGAAATGGTAGAGTCTGAAATACCATGTTGCGGCCAGCATAGTAATATCTGATTCAGGCAAAAATTATTAAGGGATTCTAAAACTCCTCGGTGAGACTTAGATGTGGAAAAAGATATTATACAATCCTGGATACCTCCTACCTCCACAGGTAACTTACTAATTTCAAAGGAGAAAAATGGTCAGTTTACTCGGCAGACATGTTATCAAAGCTCACATGACCAAGCACGGATGGACCCACACCAGATGTCTGTTGCTGAGATGACTGAGGACATATCATTTCTATGAATTCCTGCCCAGAATGCATAAGCTGAACCTAATCTTTGGGACACAAGAAAAATTCAATTTGAGGGACATTCTATAAAGCTACTGGCCTGTGTTTTTCAGGATTTCAATGTCATGAAAGAAAAATAAATCCTGAGGAACTTCTCCATATTAAGAAGTGCTAAAGAGACAAGATAACTAATTTAATGCATGATTGGATCCTGGATCAGAAAAATAACAGCTATAAAGAACATTATGGGGAAGATTGGCAACATTTTAATATAGACAGTTAGTTAAGGTGTCAATGTTAACAGTCTCTTAAATTTGATCATTGTGTGTCCATGGTTATATAGGAGAATGTTCTCGTTTTTAGTACACACACATTGAAGTATTTAGCAGAATAGATTAATCATATCTGCAATTTTCAACCAAATATTTCAGTAAATATAAACATATAAGGGACGGGAGAACAAAAATAGCAAGCGGTTAAGAGTAAATAAATTCGGGCGAAGAACACAGAAAAATTTATTGTACTATTCTTAAAACTTTAATAAAATCTTGTGAGTTTTTAAACAACTAATTAAAAATATAAAGATTAAGTAGTTATTCTGAGATGTATAAGATGGTTCATAATTAGGAATGACTGAAATAATTCGCAGTATATTAGTTCTAAAGAGGAGACACTGTCTGGTTGTCTCTGTAGTTTCCAAAGTAACATTTGACGAAAGTTCCACAATGATTTCTAACCTAAAAAATAAACACCTTTAGTAAAGTAGGTGGATAACTTACTGGGATCAATATATATATTCATAACCAACTTCATGTTTCATAGTGGAAGGGCAGAAGCATTCCTATTAAAGTGAGGAAAGGAACATTGTTTTACTGTTACCACTATTTTTCCATATTGTCCTGGAAGTATTAGACTATACAATTAGAGAGAGCACAATATATACGATATGGGCATAATGTAGAAATGATATAAGTGTCATTGAAAAACTCAAGAGAGTGAACTAAATATCTTTAGAGATGCATTTGGTACGAATGTTAGTTATAATTAATATATTAAAACCATATTTGAGCAGAAATAGTGAATTATAAATAAACTATAATAGAAGGAAATGCACCACTGACAACAGAAATCTCCAAATCATGGAATACCCTGAACAAAATTAATACAAATATTTTTTGTATCTATAGAATAAAAGGATAAAACTTACTGAAGAAAATAAAGGAAAAATGGAATAAATTGAGTAATATACCTGGTCCCTGTATAAAGAGGTAATTTTATTAAAAAGTATTTTTCCTGAAATTAATATATTTCAGAGCAATACCAAAATGATTCTTTTGAAAGTTTCTGATAATTATTATAAATTTATCTAAAAAAAATGAAACAAAACCTAAAAATTATGAAACTAAAGGAAAAATGGTAAGGCACAGGGCATAACAGCATTCCACTGTATTATCAGTAAGCTATTAGATATTCAATTTGATGGCCTAGAGAATTCGGAAATAAAACTGAGGTAAATATGAGCTTCAGTATGTTATAAACATGATAGGGTTTTTTGTTTGTTTTAATTGGAGTATAATTGCTTTACAATGTTGTGTTAGTTTCTGCTGTACAATGAAGTGAATCTGCTATATGTATACATATATCCCCTCCCTCTTGGACCTCCCCTATCCCCCCCTCCCCCCTCCCCCCCGCCAATCCCACCCATCTAGGTCATCACAGAGCACCGAGCTCCCTGCACGATACAGCAGGTTCCCACTAGCTATCTATTTCACACATGGTAGTGTGTTTATGTCAATCCTAATCTCTCAATTTGTCCCACCCTCCCCTTTCCCCGCTGTGTCCACACGTCCGTTCCCTATGTCTGCGTCTCTATTCCTGCCCTGCAAATAGGTTCATCTGTACCATTTTTCTACATGTTTTAAATCAATAAGGGGAAATAAATTATTTGATATATGGCATTGGGAAATCTGGCTGTTTATTTATTTGTGAAAACACTAAAGTATATCTCCACCTCACTCTAATGTAAAAATGAACTCCAAATGTAGAAGCTTTATATATTTAAAAATTGAAATATGAGATTTTCTAAAGAATATGGCTAATTAGTATTTATGATCATGTATACGTGTGTATGAGATATATCCAGTGAGAAGATGATTGTGATAAAAGCCTTTCCAGGAATGTCAGAAAAACCAGATACCATACAAAAAGATGAATAAATTTACTTCCAAGAGAATAAAACTTCTCTATGTGAAAAAAACTTTACAGAAACTGAAAGAAAAACGAAAAAAGAGAAAATAGTCTGAACAAAATTGACATGTATTATTATTATTATTTTAAAAAATTTTTCATCTAGTATTTTATTTATTTATTTATATTTGGCTGTGTTGGGTCTTTCGTTTCTGTGCGAGGGCTTTCTCTAGTTGAGGCAAGCGGGGGCCACGCTTCATCGCGGTGCACGGGCCTCTCACTATCGCGGCCTCTCTTGTTGCGGAGGACAAGCTCCAGACGCGCAGGCTCAGTAGTTGTGGCTCACGGGCCTAGTTGCTCCGCGGCATGTGGGATCTTCCCAGACCAGGGCTCGAACCCGTGTCCCCTGCATTAGCAGGCAGATTCTCAACCACTGCGCCACCAGGGAAGCCCTGTAAGTATTATTATAAAGACGAAGAGGGTTTTTTAAAAAAACAGAATATGCAAAGGATGTACATAGTCAATTCATAAAAGAATTACAAACGGCCAATAAGCGTATTAGCAGATTGTTAATCTTGCTGATACACATGAAAATAGATACTTTTCTCCTGTGCAATTTGCTTTTAAGATAAAAGAAAACTACTGAACATTTAAATCTTTCTGCTAGTGTTTTTTCCTTTGAGCGCAAATTCCACTTCAGGGAATTTGCCCCAGTACTGTCATCTCTGCCTTGTTTACACTATGTGAATAAAGATCACACCGCATTTTCATTTATAGGGAATGGGTTAAATAAATTACTGCATGATAACTTAATGGAATATGATCCAACCATGAAGATGATAATGTAAATAGTAATTTTAACATGGAAACATGGTGAAGGCATATTATTCAGTTACAGCACATCTAGTACAAACTCATTTATGTAAACCTGTTTATCCAATCTCTATCCATATATGTGTATATAAGAAGAGAGAAAAATGGCTGGTGGCCATTCATGAAAATGTTAAGAATGGTTTCTTCTGTGCTCCAGAAAAGTGAGGTGGCTTTACCTTCCTTTTTTTACTTTATTGTATTGCTTGAAGTTTTTGTTTTTGTGTGTTACTTCATTTGTTTTAAGAGGAATCAATTGATCTAGTAGCGAAAATGGAAGCAACCCCAGTGTCCATTAACAGATGATAGATAAACAAAATGTGGTCTATACATACAGTACTATTCAGCCATAAAAAGAAGGACATTCTGACACACGCTACCACATGGATGAACCTTGGAGACATTAGGTTAAGTGAAATAAACCACCGTCAAAAAGACAAATACTGTATGATTCCACTTCTATGAGTCACCTTATATGAGTCAAACTCACAGAGAAGGAAAGTAGAATGGCGGCTACCAGGGGCTGGGGGAGGGGGAAGTGAGGAGATAGTGTTTAATGGGGACAGAATTTCATCTTGCAAGATGAGAAGAGTTCTGGAGATGGATGGTGGTGATGGTTACACAATGATGTGATGCACCTAGTACCACTGAACTGTACGTTTAATAATGGTTAAGATGGTAAATTTACGTCATGTGTATTTTACCACAATAAAAACAAACAAAAAAGGAATTGATCCACAAGAATGTTCCCCCGCCCCCCACAATCTATTAAATTTAGCAGGAAGATTTATCAGTTTGTGAAGAGAACTGGGAGACCATGGAGTAGACGTGAGGAATCAAATACCTCATTTGGGGGGAACCTCTTACAAAAGAAGAAACATCCAGGAAGCAGATGGCCAGGAAGGTGTTGACATTCCTCTGATTACATCCAGAGACACCAAAAGGTGGCACAGCCAACGATGTTAGGCGGGCAGATTTCATAGAATTTAACAGCTTTTTTTCTTTAACACATAAAATAGACCAAGGGTGCTTCACAAAATAGGAGGGGGCACTGTTGGTCCGAGTGTAGCCTTTTAGCTTATCTTTTAAAAGTGAAAACCAAGATGTAGGCAATAGGATTTCATAACAATTTTTAATCATTCTCATCGCCGCCACGATTGAGGTCTATTTTGCTCACCATCCAATTTTATTTTTATTCTAATTCCACCCAAATAAATATGAATAGCAGGGCTTTCTATGCCTCCTGGGAGCTCTGTGTGGGCGAATCTCAGTGAATGCTGTCGGCCTTAAAAATAGAAGCACCATCAAAGGAGCAGGCTTCCCCTGCCAAGGCCACGGCCAGAGAAGCAAAACAAGGGGTAAGGCCACCTCAAGGGAGAGATGATGGAGAGAACTCGTCCTGCACGAAACGTTCCTGAGCTGAAAGTAACACAGGTATGAAGAAGAGAAGGAAAAATGTCAGGTAATGTGAATTGCCAGCCGCCCCGCAAGGTCGCTTCAAAGAGGATGACTCAGAGCCACAAGTGCACCAGCCAGACCAGAGACAGAAAGCACAGCGATTCCACAGAGGACTGAACCATATAAAAACTGCCTTTGTTTCTCATCCCACAGAATTCCCTCTTCACCCATGAGGTTTATACTATTTTCACATGGCGTCCACTGAAGGAAAACAAATGTGATCCTGTCCCATCCGCTAGAAGTACCATTTTCCTAGGTCACGCCGCTTGATCCTGGCAATAACAACATACAAAATGAAATATATTTAAGGCAAAATTGATCAGGGTTAATGAGGATAATTATATATTGAGAAGATGAGTGGTTTGCTGGGGAGATAAAATAACTGTGGCTCTTAGTGTAAAAGTATATGGTGCAAAAACTGTAAAATTGTAATTGTTCTGTACCAGTGATTGGTTCAGAAGCTTCTGCTTTAGGTAATCTGACCATGGCTGTGGTTCTTGTATTTGATTGTCTCTCCAGATGTTGGTGGATGTTTGCCCTGTGACCTCACTTGCATGATGGGTCTACGGAAATTTATTGATTTTTAGCGTGTTCATCTTTTTTCTCTTGGTGAGAAAGGGAGTAATGACCTCCAAGCTCTTTACATGTTGGCGAAACTAGAAGTGGGAATTAAATTTTGAATGTTTTAAACATTTGTGACTTACTTGAATGAGAGAAGGGGAGTGAGGGAAGGAGAGAGGCAGTACCTGCTGTATCAGTCAGGACAGGCTGGGTAGCAAACAATCCCCAAATCTCAGTGGCTGAAAACTACGAAGGTGGACATTGAACCTCCAGGATGGTGGAGTGAAGAGCATGGCAGACTTTCTCCCCCAAAAGAAATGATAAAAATGGACAATCATTGCAGGACTCTAGAAAATTACCAAGACAAACAACAATTGAGAAGCTTTATTCAAGAAAAACAACTGAAACTTTGGTGAGAACAGTGAGATCCTGTGGCGTCTTAGCCAGGGGCTGCCGCCCCTCCCCTCCCACCTCCCTCCAGACCATTGGTCTTGGAGGTTCTTCCAGGACAGGGCGAGGCAGGCAGTGAGGATTCGCAGCTTCTTTGCCAGAGGGGTTAACTTGGTTTGGAGGGGAGCAAGGAAACACTCCCTACCGAGGTGTTTTGTTTAAGGATCTAGGCGGCAAACGATCAGGGAAGGTGAACATCTCAGATGGCCTGAGTTGAGATTCCAGGTGGGACAGAAACAAACAGACCGGGCAGGATTTTAACCGAGTGATCCAGGTAATAAGATGGCCATCGTGGGTCTTGAAAAGATCCCACATTCACTGAAGGTCTTTCATTTGCTTTAATATCATTAAAAATCCTATAAATGAAACTCACCTTAAGTTTGCAAGAGAGCAAAGATTCAAAACCAGGCTCGGGTGATAAAAAATAAAATCACAATATTTTCCTCAGTGTTCTATTTTATCTAAAGTAAGTTAGATGTTAAGGAATAAAATTCTTTTGGGTTAAGAAGCTATCACTTAAAGTACAGAAGCAGTATTGGCTTTTGGTAGAATTGTAGAAGGAATTTACTGAGTGTATTCCATCTCTTTTGGAAAACTAGGGTTAATACTCCTAATTTACTGTGCTTTAGAAAGGAAAAAGCTATTTATACTGTTCATTTTCTTTGCACAAATCTGTTACTTTAAGGAAACTCTTCTGTGATGGTTTTTCTAAAAATGTCCCATTCCAAGCATCCAGTTTGCCTTAGATGGGTGTGACTAATTTACATTTTTGGAGCTCCGAGGTATAGGGAATGGAGTGCATTCTGAATTTCTCATTGATTTAATTGCTTCTGGGTGTGTGCATTCCATATGTTTTAAGTTAAATACTTCTGGAGCCCTGCACTTCATTAAATGGAACCATAAGGCAGTTGGTGACCAGAATGATGATCGGAATGGGAGAATTAGGAAAATAAGGGTGAGGAGATCATTGGCTTGATGATATCAAATATCCAAAAGCCACAAGAATTTTAATTACTTTCAAAACACTGCACAGGCTTCTTAGAAAACATGAAGTGGATGTTTATTTAGTTACATCTCTTATGCAGCATTGGTTAGCCAATAAGTTTTCCTTGGACAAAAAACAGAGCTTCACGTATTAAAAACAGCTACTTTTTTTTTTTAAATTTTATTCGAGTATAGTTGATTTACAATGTTGTGTTAATTTCTGCTGTACAGCAAAGTGATTCAGTTATACATATATATATTCTTTTTCATATTCTTTTCCATTATGGTTTATCACAGGATATTGAATATAGTTCCCTGTATTGTACAATAGGACGTTGTTTATCCATTCTATATATAATAGTTCTGTTAATCCCAAACTCCAAGTCCATCCCTCCCCTAACCTCACCCTTGGCAACCACAAGTCTGTTCCCTACGTCTGTGAGTCTTTCTGTTTCATAGATAAGTTCAGAAACTGGCTACTTCTAATGCAAGTGACCATTTGTATTGAAATAATCTATTTCTAATGGAAAGACTGCTAAAGAGCATGCTTGAATGGTAATTGAAGTTGTTTTAAATTTACATTGTCTTGCTCTTCTTGTCACAATAAATGTATTATGACAATTTATTACTGTTTTCATCAAAGTGACAAAAATGAACATGTTCCACTTCATCTCCATCCTTCATCTTTTTTTCTGGACTGTGTAAATACAGCAGTACTTATGTGGTACTCAGTCTAGTGCTGTAGTATTGTTATTGTTGTCACAGTAGCAGCAGCAGTACTGGTGTACAGTGGTGAGTGGTAAATAAAGAAAGCACTGTCTCTTTCCTCATCAGGCTTAAGCCTAAGGAGACAATAAGCAAGTGAACATATACAGAAATAATTTCAAATTATGGAGAACTCTGAAAAAAATTCCTTGTGGGTGATGAGGAGGTACCAACCATATAAGCTTGTCAGGGAGACTCTCTGTGGACTTGGGACCTTCAGGAATGCGTCCTGAAAGATGGAAATGAGCCAGTCTTGTGAGGTTTACATCTTCTCATTGGGAAGATGGGCACCGCCTTCCTTGTCGGGTGCCTTGTGTTTGATGTTACTTCATACTCTGTGTGGCTTAAATTGTGGCACATATGGTCACTTCTCAAAACCTCAGTCTTTACTTCTGTAATAACGGGACTGTTAACTAGTAACTCGTAACTCATACATGACATGTTTGTAATTAAGGATTTAACACGATAATGTATAAAAAGAATTTGCCATACAGGATGCATTCAATTATTGCTATAATTGTTACAGTTTTCACATTAGCTGCATTCTGTCCTTTTCCTATTTAACCACATAATGTCAGAAATAGTTACGCAGATTTATGAGTAAATTGGTATCATCAGAAACCATTCCCTAGTATCTGGGCAGACCTCAGTTTGTAAGTCACCTTGTGAATTCCTGTCTCTTTACTACTTGGATTTTTTTTCTCTAAATTCATCAGTCACCCTCAATTTTTCATTTTGATTTTACTTGTGTAAAATAAACATCCACGTTGCTCCTCTGTTTTTTTTTTTTCTTTAAAATCAGCAAACCATAAGCAAAACCAAAATCCCAATCCACAAAAAATCACCAGCAAACAGCGATGGGATTCAGATGCAGATTTATGTAGGCCTGGCCCAAATGAATAGCTTGATGATAAATTGATGATAATCCAGTTCAAGTTTCTTTTTCAGCCTCTCCCTCCCCTAAATTTATAAATTAATATTTGCTATATAAAAGGATACTAACAGTCTTTATTTCACGTATACAGAATTTATAAGGTATTTAGGTAAAGATGTTAGCGCCAAGGCAGCACGGTTGTAATGTAAATATAAATTTTAAAAACCTGAAGAAGTCCTTTTTTAAAGTCACTGGTTTTAAGCCATTTGATTATAGTGTGTCTTGGTCTAATTTTCATCATGTTCCTTATGCTTGAGTTTCACTGAGCTTTTGGATCTGTGGGTTTACAGTTTTCATGAAATCAGGAAAATTTTAAGACATTATTTTTTCAAATATTTTTTTCTGTGCCCTCTTCTAAAGGGACTGGAATTACACATGTATTAGGACACTTGAAGTTGGTCCACAGCTCACAGCTGCTCTATTTATCCGCAGTATTTTTTCTGTGTTTCATCGTTTTGGACAGTTGTTATTTCGATGTCTTTTCTTCCATGGTGTCTAACAATTCAGTACACTTTTCATCTCAGGTACTGTATTTTTTTACCTAGAATTTCAGTTGGGACTATTTTATATCGTCTGTATCTCTACTTAACATTTCCTCTACCTTTTCAATGTAGGGAATATAGATACAAGAACATTTTAACGTCTTTGCCTGTTAGTTCTATCATTTACGTCATTTCTTGGTCTGTTCGCATGAATGGACTGACCTATATGGATGCATTCTCCTGCTTCCTTGCATGCCTGGTGAGATTTCACCGGGATGCCAGGTATTGTGAAACTTACCTCATGGGTGCTACTTCTCGGAATATTTTGTATTCCTAGAAGTATTCTTGAGCTTTGTTCTGCATACAATTTGATCTTTTCAAGTTTCAGTTTCAAGCTTTGTGAGCCAAATACCCTTCTGAGTATTCTCCCTGATGCCCCAGGCTTTGTGAGGTTTTACTCCCTGACTGGCAGGAAAAGTGAGCTTCTCCTACCCCTGAGAGTCAGGATGTGTTCCCTCTCCTCCCTCTGGGGGCTGCTTCCCTGCGTGTGGGTTTCACGACTGATTAGTACTCAGCTGAGAACCCCCCAGGGTGCTCTCTCCTGTCCTCTGCCTGCCAGGGCCTCCCCAGGTCCCGGCTCCATCCCCCCAAATCAAAGAGATTGCTGAGTGATTCTGGGTTACTGCAGTCCCAAACTCTCTGGAGGTGGTCGGTCAGGGCAGAAGTGGGGTCACCTCATTCGTTTCGCATTTCTCAGGGATCAGGGCTGTGCTGCCTGGTGTCTGATAGATAAAAACCATTGTTTCATATACTTTATCTTGGTTTTTAGTTGTTTCAGGTAGGAGAATGAATCTGGTTCTTGGCTGAAAGTAGAAGTCCTCCGAAGAAGGAAGTTTTTAAGACAAGTTATGTGCACTAATTTTAGATAAAGTTCTGAGTTCTTTGCCTAATCACCCACCCTCCTGATATCCTGCAATCACAATGTATTAAATCTGACATTTCGTGTGATAAGCTTATAAAAATAAAGAAGTCAGCATTTTATTGAATATGAATGACAGCATTTCAGTAAAGGAAAATGAAATTCCTCTTAAGACTGAATAAAGGCATTTTTAAGTTCTCTCAGCTCTCTGTTAACATTAGAAAAAAGTTTATAAGAACAAAAAATATCCTAGATTAATTGTGGGCAATTGGTTCATTTTAATAGCAGAGTACTCAGTATTTCCTTATTTGGGGAATTGCTTTTAATATTTATGCATAATAATATGCATACAGTGAATTAATTTTTCTTGGTGTTGTTTAGAGATTTCCTAATAAAAATGTACACATATGCCTGGAATGACTCTTAAAAGAAAAAAGGGTTTTACTGAGATGGTAAAATGGGTAGACTGCTAAAAATAGAAGAACAAGTTTATTAGAGCTACAATTATTATTTCTCAAATAGATAAAATCTGTCAGGGACAATGGTTAAGTTTCTTCAATTTTGTCTGGCAGCTAGTAGGAGAAGACTTTTTCACCCTGACCTTCCCCAAATTTCCAAACATTGAATATAAGGAAAATTTAATTTTTAGCCAAATACTGTGTCCACATATAACATTTCGATTGAACAAAAGTAGTGTTGTGCAATTAATATACTTATATTTTTTTGTTTCCTACCTAAAGCTCTTCTATTTCAAACAGTTTAGACAATTTGTGATGCTAGACCCAATCTCAGGCAGGCTAGGGCCTGTTTCAATGCTGTTCATTATCAATACTGTCACAGCTTGAAATATTTTGAAGAGCTTTAAATATGTACAAGTACATTCATTTTTAGTGATTTGCTTCTGTATATTGGCTTCTGGTTCTGAGTGAACCAAGAGATTGTTTATTTTATAACTTCAAAGTAAAGAATGTACCCTTTAGCAATTCAGGGTCACACTTTAAAATAAAGAAACAGTTTTCTACTTCTATTTTGTGGAAATTTGCTTCAGAGTATTCCAAAACTCCTTTCCATAAATTCTATTCACTGGCTACTAAATGGAGCAATACCAAAGAAATTTGTCATATGTTCCCATCTGTTATAATTTCTTACAAAATTTATTACTGTTTGTTATTTTTGGGGGGGAGGGGCAGGTTAGATGGAAAATATAACATACGTTCCATTTTCAGCATGAAAAGAGCAGGAAGGCTCCACATACATCACACGTGGAGAAGGGTAAGGTCTATTTTTTAGTGTGGAGTCATGAAGGGCATTTCAGGATGCAGCCGCTTGATGTTCACCCTTCTGTTTCCTTAGCAGGCTCAGCACATGCCTGCTGGGTGTTCTAGGATTTGACCTTTGCTGTCGGTCTGGTTGCTGGGACAAGGTGGGGCCTGATCCTGAGTGGGGGGCACGCCTTGTCTCAGAAGGAAACTGCCTCATCCGCGGCCGCTGTATGATCCTCAAACGAGGGGGGGGGCAATCTTCCAATAAGGAGAAGTGGGTCACTTCTGCAGGCCTAAGGGTTCAAGAGAATCCGGAACACAAAATTCCTGACTGCATCCATCAGACATTTCCCACTCCAGGTCTCACTACCCTTCTTCACTCCTGGAGCTCGGCTACCACGACAGGGACCTGCCGGGCTGAGAGCTCACCATCGGAAGGTCTGCTATTCCTACGGCGAAGCCTTGGCCTTGGTGCTTCCCTGTCTGTCCTTCGGCTTCAGGAGATGAGGGTTTCATTACGTACCACCAAGGGGTCCCCTGTCATTTTCTGGTTTCTCTCCTCAATGCTGTCTCCCTCCCCATCACTAGGAACACCTTCGCCTTTTAACAGGGCAGTACTGGAAGCTCCCCTCCAACAGCAAAGTCCCAGCAGTAATGAGAGTTGGCAGATCCTACCTTTGGCTACAGCTTGAAAGTGCTTGACCAGTTCTGCTCTGAGAAACTGACTCCCCGTACACTGTACTGATCTGTTACCAAAGGCCCGGCCCCAGCTGACAATCCATCTTGACAAGACAAATGCTGTTCGTTTTCCTAAATTCCTGTTTTTCTAGCCTTTCTGGGAAATGACTGGACCCATTCTCGGCAGTAAGTTGAAAAACTTTTCTGGTTGAAATGTGTTACATTTAAGTGCCATCAGCAAAATGTCCTCCGCTGCTCGGACCACTCTTTGTTGGGTTAGGAATAGATCTTTCTTTGCCACTTGTCATTTTGTCGTGGCCACAGACCATTTACTCTTCCAGGGTTCAGGCTTCAGGAGGAACCCTAGCAGCTGAATCAGAACTGCACCAACACTGGTTTTAAATTCAGATGTTGATTTCGCTGTACAGAGAAGACAAACGTCTCCACTCAGAAAGGTGCTCAGCAGGTGAAGCAGGAATCGGGTCTAAGAGCACCAGACACGGCACCTGGTCCCACCTGACCCCCCCCCTCCACTGTCACCTGCCCTGCGTGGACGCTATGGGGGAAATGAAAGGGCCATCAGCCTCCTTCCCAAGCATCCGAGGCTCGGCCCTGCTCGGCCCCTCCTCCCACCACTACCCGTGACTCTACTTTTAATGTGAAACATGGACTCCATTCATTGCCCACCTTATCATACGTGTTCCACAAAGTTAAGCCTTATCTCTAGCAAGGCTGCAGAGCATTGCTTTGCTCTGAATCAATCAGATCTTTGAAATCTTTGCGGTTCTGGGAGAAACTGGATTTCCCACATGAGTCAGCCAATCACTCTGAAACTGACAAAGGAGAAATTTGGGTTTTCGGACCGCACAGCTCGGACCCGCCCCCTGGCCACCCTCGCCAATGTCCCCCTGTCCCCACAGTTGCATCAGGTTATAAACGCTGTCTGGCAGCCTAAAGGCATCACCGGCTGTTTGATTCTTTCCCCGTGAACGTAACTGCCTGACATGTGAACCATGAAAAATCTGTCTTGAGTTTAGAAAACCTTCCTATGAGAGACATTCCTGGCTTCCTGAAGAAGCAGTCAGCAGTTCTTTAGAATTTAATATCGTAGTCGACAAGATTAATTTATACCATTATACCATAATGAATGTGTACCTGGCTAACTGTGATACACTCCTCTGGAAAAAATAATACAATCAATATAAAATATTGGCACCATCTGATATTTGACAGACTATCAACACGGTGCCAAATATTTTTTTTAAATTATGTGCTTGCATCTGTGGCTCTCAGGGCAAAGGGTTTGAAAGACTCATCTTTAAAGTATGATATTTTCCCTTCCCTTCAGGATTTCTCCACTGGGAAAGAACTGGAAAACTGGGAGCGATTCAGGACTCTGAGGTCACATAGTTTTAAGTGGACCCTGGCGACCGCCATGGCTCCGATGACCTCCTGCTCTGAGAGACAGATGATCTCCTCGGGACGGGCCAGGGGCTGGCACACAGGAGGATGTTTGCCTGTTTCAGATAGTTGTTGAAATCTTCTTACCCTCTTTGCTCATGACACGGCAGGCAAAACCAAACAATCCCTAAATCATCCACTTAAAATAACTGGAAAAAAAATGTTAGACTGAATAAGAGGTTTTATTTTCCCCCTGTCTGAGATTTAAAAAATAAGAGATATCGTGTTATGCTTTCATCTTAATTATTATCTCAAAGAAGTCTAAGAACATGTGCCTGGGTAGAGGTCTTTGGGATTCTGCTTTAGTGACTAACTTAGAGAATGATTTGAGGGCTTCCCTCGTGGCACAGTGGTTAAGAATCCACCTGCTAATGCAAGGGACACGGGTTCGAGCCCTGGTCCGGGAAGATCCCACATGCCACGGAGCAACTAAGCCGGTGCACACACTACTGAGCCTGCGCTCTAGAGCCCGTGAGCCACAACTACTGAAGCCTGCGCACCTAGAGCCCATGCTCCGCAACAAGAGAAGCCACAGCAATGGGAAGCCCGTGCACCGCAACGAAGAGTAGCCCCAGCTCACCGCAACTAGAGAAAGCCCGCGCGCAGCAACGAAGACCAATGCAGCCATAACTAAATAAATAAATAAATTTATTTATTTTAAAAAAAAAAAGAATGATTTGAAATGAATTTTGACATACAACTAACAATAATATTGTTACTGCGTTCTGCACATATGATATTATACCATGAAATACAGAATGTTATATCACATATATAATAGGTAATGAAGCTACTATTATTATGTCCACTTTGCAGATGAAAGAGAGGTTAAGTAACTAACCCAAGTGCTCCAAGGCCACAGGCAAGCTATTTGTTGAGCTGGAAGTTGAACCAAGATCTGCCTGACCCTAAAGCTACACTTACAGTGTCTCTCTTAAAGGCTGCTCGATACTCCAGCTCCGGGAAAACGGAACGAGAGAGCCTAGCTTTAAAAATCAACACGTGTGGTTCAATTCCTTCCTCTGCCCCTAACGAGCTGGGTGTTCTTAGCAAACCTCACCTTCTTTATCATGAAGACTCAATGAGATAACCTCTAGACAGCACTCAGCACAGTGCTAGAGTAAGATTAACTTGTTAACTGCTAACTTCTTTCCATGAAAATGTATGAGATTTTCTTAGGACAAGTGTGAACATCACAGCTAGGGAGATGGGCTAAATCTTCACTGCCCAGTATGGTAGCCCCTACGCGATATGGCTATTTAAGTTTACATTAGATTTAAAGTTAAATACAATCTTTTTAAAAAACAAATACAGCATATCATGGAAAGACCTCTAAACACCAGTGGGGGTATAAGAATGAGAACAACCTTATAAGATAAGACCAGGATGGAAATACTCCTGGGGGCGCTCAGGGGCCCTGGGGGTGGGGGTGGGAGACAGAAGGCAGAGGGGTCCGTGTGAGTCACTCTGTCTAGTGTCTGGAGTGGGGAGACCCCCAGGGTTTCCTGGGCTTTTCCCAGGCGCATGGCAAGGAACGTGAAATTACCCCAAAGGAGGCTCCTGATTGTGAACCAGGATGCGAACACCCTGTCCTGAGGAACAAGGCCGTTGGGAGAGCCGTGATGTGGGCAGAAAAGATTGATGACCCCCCCGGAACCTCTAGACTCTCCTCTGTCCAAAATTCCACAGAGGTGACAGATGGGTAAACGTCTGACAGACAGGCAGAGACCTTCAGGGCTGCCGTGGGGGAAACGGACGTGAGAGGCAGTGTGAGATGCTAGGACAGGGTCCAGCGGTGCCGGGTACCACCTGGCTGAACTCGAGCAAGTGCTTCACCTCTCTGCCCCCCAACCCTCACCTTTAAAAGGCGGTGATGCTCTATGACATAGGTGTGGAAGTGACGATGTGATTACCTGGCCCATAGAGGCACTACATTGATTATTGTAAAATCACTTATATAGTTATGACTACTTATACCCCAAAGCTGCACCAGCTGTTGCACGGAATATAAAGAAGTGTAGGAACTTTTCCAGGCCCTTCGGAAGCCTGCCCTTTTCCAGGGGAAGAAAGACGTCCCACTGGCCTCTCTGGGCTGACCGTGTAATTTATAGTCCAAAGTGTAACGTATAGTCTGCGAGTGGAAATGCACAAGGGTGTTAATTGTGCTGCTATAACAGGTGTCACCAGGACCGTCCTGGCAGCTGGGTGTGTGCTCACCCGGCATCACATACAAAAATCTCCGCTCTCCCTGGATAAGGCGGGGCCTCCTGCCCTGCTTCCGTGGCCTTCAGTTCTCCCATCAGAGCCCTTGCCACGTTGTGTGGAACTGTTTACTATGCTCTCTCGTGTCTAATCCCAAATAAACACCTGCTCATGTTGTCAGGTAAGAGGCAACGTCAGGATCAGGAACTGTGTTCATCTACTTAGCCCTTCATCCTGGTGCTGGGCGTGTATTTGGGCTCAATAATCAGTTGTTGAATGATTATAACTTTAGAGGTGAGTGGTATCTACAGGTATCAGTAATTAGGCCCCAGTTTTCTGTCTCATCGGACTATCTGAATGTGTGTGTTCATATGTGTAAAGTAGAATATTTAATACCCACGTGTGTGTAGGGTAAAGTCCCCAAATGCATCGATTCTTCCACTGTCCAATATGGCAGCCACCAGCCACAGGTGGCTATTTAAATATAAATTAATAAAAATGAAGTAATATTAAGGATTCAGTACCTCATTTGCACTAGTCACACTTCCGCTGCTCAATGGCCATGTGCAGCTCCTGGTGACCACACGGGGCAGCAGAGATGTGGGAAATTCCCATCACTGCAGCCGGTTCTCTGAACAGTGCTGGTCTAGGTGTACGTGCCCGTTGCAAAAGAACTCTGAAAAGTCAATAATTATGAAAGTTCCTCAAAATAAGAGGCTACACCCTTACTGAATATCATAGGAAATGTTTTCTTGGAAAAAATTTATAAAGGTTACATGATAGAGGGAAGGAAATTTGTTCGCCGAAAACCCCTAATTATTCTAAAATCTCTAATTACATCTTTCCTTTTAGACACATATTATTGGCATTAGTTTTGTGCATCTCATACAAATTCTTTAATTTTATTCTTTTCCTTCGCACTGCCCTTTTGTTTGAAACCTAAAATTGGCTTCTAATGAGCACATCTAATGATTTCCATTTTCATTTCAATAATATAAAATTATAAGCCTTATGCTCTGTATCTGTAGTATCATTCTTTATAGTACAATCATTTTCATTTTGCTAAATGAATAATGGAAAATTCAGTAAAACATTAAAGGTATGGTACAAATGCAGCTTTAACAGAGAAAGGTAATGACAGGCAGAACTGAACAAGGCTATCCTCCACTTTGAAAAGTTGGCTCTTGGGAGGACAAAGTCTGAGTGGCATCTGAGTTCTGGGTCACTGGTGTCTGGAAATAAACTGAATCCCCGATGTGGGTCAGTGGTCACTAGTTATGCTGACGAGATGAACTAGAGATTCTGGGTCTTCCCTCCCACATCCACTCTCCCCGTGCTCCCCTGCCCTGAGCCCGGGGCTGATTTCTAGGATGGGCTCAGCCATGTCAGGTGCATTGGTTTCCCCGGGTGAGTGGATAGGAGACGCGGGAAGGTAGTGGGGCCAATCTCCTCAGCCTGGGCAGAGGCGATGCAGGTCTGGGGCTGGCGGTTTTGGCTTGAACCCTGCTGCTCCGTCATCCCCTGCTGTTGTTGTTTTGACCCTGATTGCACATTGGTAAGCACTCTTTCACTAAACTCTTTTTTTTTTTTTTCCCCAAGCTTTTCTTTTCTTTTTTTTTTAACATCTTTATTGGAGTAGAATTGCTTTACAATGGTGTGTTAGTTTCTACTTTATAACAAAGTGAATCCATTATACATATACATATGTTCCCATATCCCTTCCCTCTTGCGTCTCCCTCTCTCCCACCCTCCCTATCCCACCCCTCTATGTGGTCACAAAACACCGAGCTGATCTCCCTGTGCTATGCGGCTGCTTCCCACTAGCTATCTATTTTACATTTGGTAGTGTATATATGTCCATGCCATTCTCTCACTTTGTCACAGCTTACCCCTCCCCCTCCCCATATCCTCAAGTCCATTCTCTAGTAGGTCTATGTCTTTATTCCCGTATTGCCCCTAGGTTCTTCATGACCATTTTTTTTTTCTTAGATTCCATATATATGTGTTAGCA
Source organism: Eschrichtius robustus (assembly GCF_028021215.1). Taxonomy (NCBI): domain Eukaryota; kingdom Metazoa; phylum Chordata; class Mammalia; order Artiodactyla; family Eschrichtiidae; genus Eschrichtius; species Eschrichtius robustus. Next base: position 29,763,825 of record NC_090837.1, read on the forward strand.
TACAGTATTTGTTTTTCTCTTTCTCACTTACTTCACTCGGTGTGACAGACTCTAGGTCCATCCACCTCACCACAAATAACTCAATTTCGTTTCTTTTTATGGCTGAGTAATATTCCATTATATATATGTGCCACATCTTCTTTATCCATTCATCTGTCGATGGGCACTTAGGTTGCTTCCATGTCCTGGCTATTGTAAATAGAGCTGCAATGAACATTTTGGTACATGACTCTTTTTGAATTATGGTTTTCTCAGGGTATATGCCCAGTAGCGGGATTGCTGAGTCGTATGGTAGTTCTAGTTTTAGTTCTTTAAGGAACCTCCATACTGTTCTCCATAGCTGCTGTATCAATTTACATTCCCACCAACAGTGCAAGAGGGTTCCCTTTTCTCCACACCCTCTCCAGCATTTATTGTTTCTAGATTTTTTGATGATGGCCATTCTGACCACTGTGAGATGATATCTCATTGTAATTTTGATTTGCATTTCTCTAATGATTAATGATGCTGAGCATTCTTTCATGTGTTTGTTGGCAATCTGTATATCTTCTTTGGAGAAATGTCTGTTTAGGTCTTCTGCCCATTTTTGGATTGGGTTGTTTGTTTTTTTGATATTGAGCTGCATGAGCTGCTTGTAAATTTTGGAGATTAATACTTTGTCAGTTGCTTCATTTGCAAATATTTTCTCCCATTCTGAGGGTGTCCTTTCTTCTTGTTTATGGTTTCCTTTGCTGTGCAAAAGCTTTTAAGTTTCATTCGGTCCCATTTGTTTATTTTTGTTTTTATCTCCATTTCTCTAGGAGGTGGGTCAAAAAGGATCTTGCTGTGATTTACGTCATAGAGTGTTCTGCCTATGTTTTCCTCTAAGAGTTTTATAGTGTCTGGCCTTACATTTAGGTCTTTAATCCACTTGGAGTTTATTTTTATGTATGGTGTTAGGGAGTGTTCTAATTTCATACTTTTATATGTACCTGTCCAGTTTTCCCAGCACCACTTATTGAAGAGGCTGTCTTTTCTCCACTGTATATTCTTGCCTCCTTTATCAAAGATAAGGTGACCATATGTGCGTGGGTTTATCTCTGGGCTTTCTATCCTGTTCCATTGATCTATATTTCTGTTTTTGTGCAAGTACCATACTGTCTTGATTACTGTGGCTTTGCAGTATAGTCTGAAGTCAGGGAGCCTGATTCCTCCAGCTCCGTTTTTCTTTCTCAAGATTGCTTTGGCTATTCGGGGTCTTTTGTGTTTCCATACAAATTGTGAAATTTTTTGTTCTAGTTCTGTGAAAAATGCCAGTGGTAGTTTGATAGGGATTGCACTGAATCTGTAGATTACTTTGGGTAGTATAGTCATTTTCACAATGTTGATTCTTCCAATCCAAGAACATGGTATATCTCTCCATCTATTTGTATCATCTTTAATTTCTTTCATCAGTGTCTTATAATTTTCTGCATACAGGTCTTTTGTCTCCTTAGGTAGGTTTATTCCTAGATATTTTATTCTTTTTGTGCAATGGTAAATGGGAGTGTTTTCTTAATTTCACTTTCAGACTTTTCATCATTAGTGTATAGGAATGCAAGAGATTTCTGTGCATTAATTTTGTATCCTGCTACTTTACCAAATTCATTGATTAGCTCTAGTAGTTTTCTGGTAACATCTTTAGGATTCTTTATGTATAGTATCATGTCATCTGCAAACAGTGACAGCTTTACTTCTTCTTTTCCGATTTGGATTCCTTTTATTTCTTTTTCTTCTCTGATCGCTGTGGCTAAAACTTCCAAAACTATGTTGAATAATAGTGGTGAGAGTGGGCAACCTTGTCTTGTTCCTGATCTTAGTGAAGATGGTTTCAGTTTTTCACCATTGAGGACGATGTTGGCTGTGGGTTTGTCATATATGGCCTTTATTATGTTGAGGAAAGTTCCCTCTATGCCTACCTTCTGGAGGGTTTTTATCATAAATGGGTGTTGAATTTTGTCGAAAGCTTTCTCTGCATCTATTGAGATGATCATATGGTTTTTCTCCTTCAATTTGTTAATATGGTGTATCACATTGATTGATTTGCATGTATTGAAGAATCCTTGCATTCCTGGGATAAACCCCACTTGATCATGGTGTATGATCCTTTTAATGTGCTGTTGGATTCTGTTTGCTAGTATTTTGTTGAGGATTTTTGCATCTATGTTCATCAGTGATATTGGCCTGTAGTTTTCTTTCTTTGTGACATCTTTGTCTGGTTTTGGTATCAGGGTGATGGTGGCCTCATAGAATGAGTTTGGGAGTGTTCCTCCCTCTGCTATATTTTGGAAGAGTTTGAGAAGGATAGGTGTTAGCTCTTCTCTAAATGTTTGATAGAATTCGCCTGTGAAGTGGTCTGGTCCTGGGCTTTTGTTTGTTGGAAGATTTTTAATCACAGTTTCAATTTCAGTGCTTGTAATTAGTCTGTTCATATTTCCTATTTCTTCCCTGTTCAGTCTTGGAAGGTTGTGCCTTTCTAAGAATTTGTCCATTTCTTCTGGGTTGTCCATTTTATTGGCATAGAGTTGCTTGTAGTAATCTCTCATGATCCTTTGTATTTCTGCAGTGTCAGTTGTTACGTCTCCTCTTTCATTTCTAATTCTATTGATTTGAGTCTTCTCCCTTTTTTTCTGGATGAGTCTGGATAATGGTTTATCAATTTTGTTTATCTTCTCAAAGAACCAGCTTTTAGTTTTATTGATCTTTGCTATCGTTTCCTTCCTTTCTTTTTCATTTATTTCTGATCTGATCTTTATGATTTCTTTCCTTCTGCTAACTTTGGGGTTTTCTTTTTCTTCTTTCTCTAATTGCTTTAGGTGTAAGGTTAGGTTGTTTATTTGAGATGTTTCTTGTTTCTTAAGGTAGGATTGTATTGCTATAAACTTCCCTCTTAGAATTGCTTTTGCTGCATCCCATAGGTTTTGGGTTGTCGTGTTTTCATTGTCATTTTTTTCTAGGTATTTTTTGATTTCCTCTTTGATTTCTTCAGTGATCTCTTGGTTATTAAGTAGTGTGTTGTTTAGCCTCCATGTGTTTGTATTTTTTACAGATTTTTCCCTGTAATTGATATCTAGTCTTATAGCGTTGTGGTCGGAAAAGATACTTGATAGGATTTCAATTTTCTTAAATTTACCAAGGCTTGATTTGTGACCCAAGATATGATCTATCCTGGAGAATGTTCCATGAGCACTTGAGAAGAAAGTGTATTCTGTTGTTTTTGGATGGAATGTCCTATAAATATCAATTAAGTCCATCTTGTTTAATGTATCATTTAAAGCTTGTGTTTCCTTATTTATTTTCATTTTGGATGATCTCTCCATTGGTGAAAGTGGGGTGTTAAAGTCCCCTACTATGATTGTGTTACTGTCGATTTCCCCTTTTATGGCTGCTAGTATTTGCCTTATGTATTGAGGTGCTCCTATGATGGGTGCATAAATACTTACAATTGCTGTATCTTCTTCTTGGACCAATCCCTTGATCACTATGTAGTGTCCTTCTTTGTCTCTTGTAATAGTCTTTATTTTAAAGTCCATTTTGTCTGAAATGAGAATTGCTACTCCAGCTTTCTTTTGATTTCCATTTGCATGGAATATCTTTTTCCATCCCCTCACTTTCAGTCTGTATGTGTCCCTCGGTCTGAAGAGGGTCTCTTGTAGACAGCATGTATATGGGTCTTGTTTTTGTATCCATTCAGCCAGTCTATGTCTTTTGGTTGGAGCATTTAATCCATTTACATTCAAGGTAATTATCGATATGTATGTTCCTATTCCCATTTTCTTAATTGTTTTGGGTTTGCTATTGTAGGTCTTTTCCTTCTCTTGTGTTTCCTGCCTAGAGAAGTTCCTTTAGCATTTGTTGTAAAGCTGGTTTGGTGGTGCCGAATTCTCTTAGCTTTTGCTTGTCTGTAAAGGTTTTAATTTCTCCGTCAAATCTGAATGAGATCCTTGCCAGGTAGAGTAATCTTGGTTGTAGGTTTTTCTCCTTCATCACTTTATATATGTCCTGCCACTCCCTTCTGGCTTGCAGAGTTTCTGCTGAAAGATCAGCTGTTAACCTTATGGGGATTCCCTTGTGTGTTATTTGTTGTTTTTCCCTTGCTGCTTTTAATATTTTTTCTTTGTATTTAATTTTTGATAGTTTGATTAATATGTGTCTTGGTGTGTTTCTCCTTGGATTTGTCCTGTATGGGACTCTCTGTGCTTCTTGGACTTGATTAACTATTTCCTTTCCCATATTAGGGAAGTTTTCAACTATAATCTCTTCAAATATTTTCTCAGTCCCTTTCTTTTTCTCTTCTTCTTCTGAGACCCTTATAATTCGAATGTTGGTGCATTTAATGTTGTCCCAGAAGTCTCTGAGACTGTCCTCAATTCTTCTCATTCTTTTTTCTTTATTCTGCTCTGCAGTAGTTATTTCCACTATTTTATCTTCCAGGTGACTTATCTGTTCTTCTGCCTCAGTTATTCTGCTATTGATTCCTTCTAGAGTATTTTAAATTTCATTTATTGTGTTGTTCATCACTGTTTGTTTGCTCTTTAGTTCTTCTAGGTCCTTGTTAAACGTTTCTTGTATTTATTCTATTTCCAAGATTTTGGATCATCTTTACTATCATTATTCTGAATTCTTTTTCAGGTAGACTGCCTATTTCCTCTTCATTTGTTAGGTGTGGTGGGTTTTTGCCTTGCTCCTTCATCTGCTGTGTTTTTCTGTCTTCTCATTTTGCTTAACTTACCGTGTTTGCGGTCTCCTTTTCACAGGCTGCAGGTTCGTAGTTCCCGTTGTTTTTGGTGTCTGTCCCCAGTGGGTAAGGTTGGTTCAGTGGGTTGTGTAGGCTTCCTGATGGAGGGGACTAGTGCCTGTGTCCTGGTGGATGAGGCTGGATCTTGTCTTTCTGGTGGGCAGGTCCACGTCTGGTGGTGTGTTTTGGGGTGTCTGTGGCCCTATTATGATTTTAGGCAGTCTCTCTGCTAATGCATGTTATTGTGTTCCTGTCTTGCTAGTTGTTTGACATAGGGTGTCCAGCACTGTAGCTTGTTGGTCATTGAGTGGAGCTGGGCCCTGGCGTTGAGATGGAGATCTCTGGGAGATTTTCGCCGTTTAATATTATGTGGAGCTGGGAGGTCTCTTGTGGACCAGTGTCCTGAACTTGGCTCTCCCACCTCAGAGGCACAGCCCTGACGCCTGGCTGGAGCACCAAGATCCTTTCATCCATACAGCCAGGTACGTGGGGAGTTTCTTGCCTTTTGGGAGGTCTGAGGTCTTCTGCCAGCCTTCAGTAGGTGTTCTATAGGAGCTGTTCCACATGTAGATGTATTTCTGATGTATTTGTGGAGAGGAAGGTGATCTCCACGTCTTACTCTTCTGCCATCTTGAAGCTCCTCCCTCACTAAACTCTTCAATCACCCACTTTAACTGGTCCTAATGAGACAGGACGGGACCTGGGACCTGGGACCTGGGACCCTTTGCTGCAGTGCTTGCACCTGGACACACATCTCCTTGGGCAACAAAATACAAAGAAACTGTAAAGGACTAAAAATAACTGTGTGCATGTGCAGTTGGGGCAAATTATGGACAACAAGATACAAAAAGACTAAAAAACCCCAACTGCCACTTCTGAAGAGCTGGGAGCAAAAGCAGGGTACCGCATACGCCCCCTGCACTCAACACCACCAAAGGGGTGGGCAGACCGCCTAAGCCACCCCTCCGGCCCCACCCCTGGGCCTGCCTCAACCCTCACTCCATATAAGGAACCAGCTCACCCCCCACCTCAGGGAGCGAACGAGCGAGGGAACCTGTTACTTGTTTTCACTTCCCTCTGCTGCAGCAGGGGCCCTAATAAAGCCTGGCCTGAATTTCTTGTCTGGCCTCTGATCAATTTCTATTGATTAAGGAGGCCAAGAGGGACTTCCCTGGTGGCGCAGTGGTTAAGAATCCGCCTGCCAATGCAGGGGACATGAGTTCGAGCCCTGGTCCGGGAAGATCCCACATGCCATGGAGCAACTAAGCCCGTGCGCCACAACTACTGAGCCTGCACTCTAGATCCCGCGAGCCGCAACTACTGAGCACTTGTGCCACAACTACTGAAGCCCGCGCGCCTAGAGCCCGTGCTCCACAACAAGAGAAGCCACCGCAATGAGAAGCCCACGCACCGCAACGAAGAGTAGCCCCCGCTCGCCGCAACTAGAGAAAGCCCACATGCAGCAATGAAGACCCAACGCAGCCCAAAAAAATGAATAAATAAAATAAATTAAAAAAAAAAAAATAAGGAGGCCAAGAACCCTGGTCAGTATCACTAAGAAGCAAAGGCTCCGTGAATCTAAGGATTTGAGGCTGGAACCCCCAGACCAGCAAGGAGGCTCGCTGCATCCACTTTGTGCTGTGCGTTCACTGCAGTGACACCCAGGCCTTTGCCTTGGGTCCTGGTCTTCCTCTGCATTTTCTCCATGACCTTAACGCTATTTACATGCTAATGACTCCTACGTTTACATCTCCTGACCAAATTTCTACAGCATTCTAAATTTGTGTAACCCACTGTGTACTTGACCTCTCTTTTTGAGTTTTCTACAGGTAATTCAAACTGAAGATGGCCAAAACAGAATTATCCTTTTCCTCCATCTATCCTGCTCCCTGTCCTCTTCCCTCCCCATCTTCCTACTTTGGACTTCAGGAAGTTACACAAATGCTTAAGCTATAAACCTAGGTATTTATTCCTTATGGTTGTTTTCATTCTAGAACCCTCTTTATTTACTGTCCTGAAACTTAGTAAAAAAAAATCCTTGAGGAATTGCTATGGTAATAACAAAGAGTCATAATCTGGCAATGCAGTGGTATAAGACATTAGATCATTAACTGACTTTCTTAGATTGTGGATTATCTATAAGCCTGATCTTACCACGTTCGTATCAACTAACAAACCAAAGCCTCCTTATATTTTTAGTACGTTTGGTGGCTATTTAAGTTAAAAATTCTTTCATGTAGGCCCTCAGATGAAAGTAACCTGTTAATCCTTTCTTTCCAAAGGCCTCCTGAAGCCAGTGGTTTGAAGGGGAAATATTCTTTCTGCAGCCACATCCTGTCCCCAGGTTCTCTCTTCTGCTGAAGCCACATGCTTGTGTTTATTCTTTGATTCTGAATCACTACCGTGTTTGAATTCCTTCTCTGTGCCTGGGGTTGTGCATAAAGTATTTTAGATGAGATTTGATTACCACAACGGGTACCACCAAGGAAAAATGTTTTAGTTTATTTTGGTTCTGCAATTTTTGTATCTGTATATATGTATTTATTTCTAGGAGCTGATAGAATTTGCTTTTCGACACTTGGTGTTTGGAGCCAGAGGGCACAGACTCCTTTCAGACTGTGTCAATACTCAGATGCCAGAAAAGGACACAGACGTAGCTGGCTCCTGGATTTATTTTAGGAAGGGAGATTTACTGCAGTTAATGACACATGGGAACAGCATCAGTCTTAGACGAAGGCAGAGCAGCTGGTCACCAGGTGGATAGAGGGTCACCAGGAATGCTTGCTCTTCTTTAAAATGAAATCTTCTTTCTGCTCGATGATGTTGGGGATGCCACGGTTGGAGATGTAGTCTTTTAACACAAGGGCCCTTGCCTCTGTTAAAATACAAATCCCCAAGGAAGCTACTGGATAAGTCTCAACTTATCAGCCCACTTCCCAAAGCAGGTTTTGAAGAGTGAATAGAAGGAGAAGAAGAACACGGGGGAAGTAAGTTTCCATGGGAGAGAGAAGAGGACGGAAAATGCAACAAGTGGACTGGGGAGGGTGCCAGTGTGATGTGCCAAATTTTATATTTTCTTGGCTTTGTTCATTTTTGTATGTTTGCCTTTTTGTTATTTATTTTTAGAAACTTTTTATAAACATTAACCTTTTCTTTTTTAAATGTTAAGCTCCCAGTGTCTTGTCTGCCTTTTAATTTCTTAAATGTTATCTTTAAAAAGCCTTTAAATTTTATCATGTTCTTACTTTCTTTAAGGTTTTCAGGTGTCTTAGCTCACTTAGGAAAGGCCTGTCTTTTGAATGACTTCATTATTCATAGAGGACAACAACAAAGACATTCTTTTAAATGAAGATTGAAAAGTGTGGGTTCATATGGTACTGGCACAAAAACAGAAATATAGATCAATGAAACAGGATAGAAAGCCCAGAGATAAACCCACACACATATGGTCACCTTATCTTTGATAAAGGAGGCAAGAATATACAATGGAGAAAAGACAGCCTCTTCAATAAGTGGTGCTGGGAAAACTGGACAGCTACATGTAAAAGAATGAAATTAGAACACTCCCTAACACCATATACAAAAATAAACTCAAAATGGATTAAAGACCTAAATGTAAGGCCAGACACTATAAAACTCTTAGAGGAAAACATAGGCAGAACACTGTTTGACATAAATCACAGCAAGATCCTTTTTGACCCACCTCCCAGAGAAATGGAGATAAAAACAAAAATAAACAAACGGGACCGAATGAAACTTAAAAGCTTTTGCACAGCAAAGGAAACCATAAACAAGACGAAAAGACAACCCTCAGAATGGGAGATAATATTTGCACACAAAGCAAATGACAAACGATTAATCTCCAAAATATACAAGCAGCTCATGCAGCTCAATATCAAAAAACAAACAACCCAATCCAAAAATGGGCATAAGACCTAAATAGACATTTCTCCAAAGAAGATATACAGATTGCCAACAAACACATGAAAGTATGCTAAACATCATTAATCGTTAGAGAAATGCAAATCAAAACTACAATGAGGTATCACCTCACACCAGTCAAAATGGTCCTTATCAAAAAATCTACAAACTAAATGCTGGAGAGGGTGTGGAGAAAAGGAAACCCTCTTGCACTGTTGGTGGGAATGTAAATTGATACAACCACTATGGAGAACAGTATGGAGGTTCCTTAAAAAACTAAAAATAGAACTACCATATGACCCATCAATCCCACTACTGGGCATATACCTTGAGAAAACCATAATTCAAAAAGAGTCGTGTACCATAATGTTCATTGCAGCTCTATTTACAATAGCCAGGACATGGAAGCAACCCAAGTGCCTATTGACAGATGAATGGATAAAGAAGATGTGGCACATGTATACAATGGAATATTACTCAGCCATAAAAAGAAACGAAATTGAGTTATTTGTAGTGAGGTGGATGGACCTAGAGTCTGTCATACAGAGTGAAGTAAGTCAGAAAGAGAAAAACAGATACCGTATGCTAACACATATATATGGAACCTAAAAAAAAAAAAAAAAGGTTAGGAAGAACCTAGGGGCAGGACAGGAATAAAGATACAGACGTAGAGAATGGACGTGAGGACACAGGGAGGGGGAAGTGTAAGCTGGGACGAAGTGAGAGAGTAGCATTGACATATATACACTACCAAATGTAAAACAGGTAGCTAGTGGGAAGCAGCTGCATCCCACGGGGACATCAGCTGGGTGCTGTGTGACCACCTAGAGGGGTGGGGTAGGGAGGGTGGGAGGGAGATGCAAGAGGGAGGGGATATGGGGATATATGTATACATGTAGCTAATTCGCTTTGTTATACAGCAGAAACTAACAAAGCACTGTAAAGCAATTATACCCCAATAAAGATGTTAAAAAAAAATGTGAGTTCTATGTTATTAATTAGGCTTTAAGGGTCAGTTGACAATACTACCAAATTACATCATTTTTTTTAGACATCAGTTTTGTTAGACTTTCACCAACATTTTATTGCCTTCGAGTTAACAAACTTACTGAGTTGCCCGGACACACAATTTGCAACCATTCTATCTTGGTGAGCTCATCAGGCAGTTTCATTGCTTAGTATTAAATATTCTGTGACAGTTTTATTGATTTTTTTTCAATTACAAGGTGGGTGTTTGTTCTTGATTTTAAAGATTCCTGGTTGTTTTTGTCAACCTCAAAAGAAACGGCTTTCTGGAACTTGTCGGAAGAGTGACCGTGGGGTTAGTCTTTCCGGACTTGCTCTCAGGTGCTGGGGTCCCGGTGGAGGGTACACAGAAGAGCGAGGTGGGGCTGCAGGCATCACCCCTGCCTCAACGGGGGCAGCTGCCTCCATCGTTTTGGCAGAGGTCAGGCATTCACATAAGATTCTATTGGAATAGGGACTTCCCTGGTGGTCCAGTGGTTAAGACTCCACGCTTTCAATGCAGGGGGTGTGGGTTCGATCCCTGGTCGGGGAACTAAGATCCCACATGCTACTTGGTATGGCCAAATAATAAAAAAATAAGATAAAAAAATAAAACAAACAAAAAACCAAAGATGCTGACATATTTCTAAAAAAAAAAAAAAATCTATTGGAATAAAGGGTCTAATTGCCATAACCACCTTGAAAGCATGGATGAGGACTGAGAACTTCTGAAGATGACCCTCCAGCATCTAGTCATAGTGAAACAAATTTGTTTCTTAACGAAGATGGGGCGCTTCCCAAGCATCCCTTGGTCCACATCGGGAAGGGGGGTGGGTTGTGTCCAGTACTGTCCTGGTCACATGGCTCATCTTTCCCAGGATGACCCCATTCCAGCCCACCCTGGAGTTGGCTCAGGCCACGCCTGGCGTTTGAACAACATGGTTCAATACAATCCACTCCACTGCAGCTATGTTTCAGAGTATAAACCCGAATCACTGTCTTTCTCTACCTAATGGAAACCACATTGTAAGGAATATCCATAGGTGATTGCCTGGAGGATTGGCCTTCAACGCATTTTTCTAGATACTAAACAATTTATTCTTGGAAAAATAGAAATTGGACCGAGCTGTGAAATTGCTGTCACTGAATTCTGCGGGGTCGTGATCCCACGTATGCACCTCAAGAACCCACGTGAAGGACGTTGTGCCATTTGCTGCTTGTGCCATAGTGACGGCCTTTCTGTGTCTTCCACGTGGACAAGGAGTGGCTTTAATTAGCAGCAGGCGGCCCCTGACCACTGGTGAGTGTTATCTTTCAGGAATTTCAAGTAATATAACTGACTATTATTTCTCTCTTTTAATCAGTGGCCAAAACGTTCAGAGCTTTTTTTAAAAAATAGACTTATTGGGCTTCCCTGGCGGCTCAGTGGTCAAGAATCCACCTGCCAATGCAGGGGACACGGGTTCGAGCCCTGGTCTGGGAAGATCCCACATGTCGCAGAGCAGCTAAGTCTGTGCGCCACAACTACTGAGCCCACGTGCCACAACTACTGAAGCCTGTGTGCCTAGAGCCTGCGCTCCGCAACAAGAGAAGCCACCACAATGAGAAGACCGCGCACCGCAATGAAGAGTAGCTCCCGCTCGCCACAACTAGAGAAAGTCTGTGCACAGCAACGAAGACCCAACGCAGCCAAAAATAAATAAATTAAATAAATAAATTTATAAAAAAAAAAATAGGCTTCTCATAAATATAGAAGACCTCAAGCCATGAATTGGGTTTATCCTTATTGCTGCTTTGCTGCTTTCATTACTTTATTGCTCTCCTCATCACCTTTACTTTAAATTTTGTTACAGTAGGTATGTATTTATGTAAACTACCTATATTCCCTTTTCTTTAGTTTTATAAAGGAAGGCATAAAAAAATAAAAAATTACAATCCATGTATAATGTAGGATAAATTCAAATCACCAAATTTCTACTCCCAGGCATAGTACTCGTTAAACCTTATTTCTGATGATTAAATAAAAAGCTTTATCTCACACTTACACTTGACCCCAAAGACCATGATTTTGATGCTGACCCCTGCCAGACCCTGCCCTGCCCCCTCCCACCCTGGCCCCTACCTTTTAAACCACTGACTAGAAGGAGTGGTAGTGATGGGGGATCTCTTGTGCCTACGTTTTTAATAGAGAAAACACAGACTCCTTCTGAAGTAAAAGAAAGGAAATATGTGTCCCACTAGTGTCGCCAGGATCCTGGGAAGAAAGGCAAATATGATTTTTGAAAATAATATTTAGAGTGTTTTTATAGGTTCAGACTGTGGGACTGTACACGTGTATTAACGATTGAAAGCAGGTATCTGGGGTCATGCAGCTCAAATTTTCAGGACAGTCCTTGTTTCAAATGTTCTGATCTGTTATCCGCGCCCATATCATGTGTCTTCACCGTTCAGGAAACGTGGCCACTACAAGCTCATGTGAGGTGTGAATTGAAAATATGGCTAAGAGTGAACATCTAGTAACTTGATTTATAAACAGCTTTTTATCTGAGATTTTTGCAAACACCCTTGGGTTAATATACCACTTGGCACAAATTTATACACACTACTATAGATAAAATAGATAACCAACAAGGACCTACTGTACAGCACGGGGAACTACACTCGGTATCTTGTAATAACCTATAATGGAAGAGAATGTAAAAAAAGAATATATACATTTATATATGCATTGAATATAATTGAATCACTTTGATGTACATCTGAAAGTAACACAGCATTGTAAATCAACTATATTTCAATAAAAATTTTTAAAAAAGAGAAAAAAGAAATCAGTGTGCACCTTTCAACGGATGGCTCTCACGGTTATTGGCAGCGTAATGTAATATTTTCCTTAGAGGAACAAAAAATAAAGGTGCACCTGACAAATCAAGGGTGTCTTAGAGTCAATGAACAGCAGTTGTTAAATAAGTGAAGATAGTGAGATAAGGCCATGAATGAACTACGAGACGTTCCCATTTACCTTCCGGGGTGAACCCCTTCAGTGATCTCTGATTGAATTTAGAAATCAGCATTTCAACTTGCTGCCTGACTTGTGAATAGGAAACTCAGGTTCAAAATCTACAAAGGCCTTGGTTAGGACGGCAGCCCTCTGGGAACTTCACTCAGGAGGACGGGCTGAGGTCTAGTCGCTTCCTACACCACGAAGTGAGATGGAGGGCTGTGCAATTTGCAGTGAGAATGGGGGTAAACAACCTGGGATGCTAAGGCAGGTCCCCCCTCCCACCTCCGTTTCTAAGCCTCCGTTTAAACGGGTGTTTGCTTTTAGCCTGTAGCACACGTGGATGTACCTGGCCTCTCCCCTTGCTGTTCTTCTTGCTCATGGTTCAAGATGTCTCTTCTTTGGCCGGGTGGTCTGGCAGCTTCCATCCCTCCAACAACACCTCGCTGTTCGTCTCTGTTTATCCTGCCCCTCACATCTAAACTGAAGGCTGAACCCAGCAGCCAGCACAGCCCTCCCCTCGCCCCCGCACGTAACAGGAGGCTGCACATGTACAAGAGGCCCCTCACCTACACCCACACCTTTCCTGCACCCCAGTCTCTGAATCTGGCCAGAGGTCTGACTGCCATCATCTCCTGCTTATGTCTCCCAGGTGCTATAATAAATATTAGGAAAGGAAAACAAATGCAGCCTTTCCCTCTCACTTATCTGAGGGTGTGTACAGGACTGATGGAGAATCAACACGCAGACTTCAGAAGCATCCTTGTCCCGTGTTTGGGGGATGAAGTCAAGTCTGGGGACCCTGCGTGGGAGAGAGATATATGAGCTTTCACTTTGCAGATGTCTTAATGTTAATTTCCTGTATTACATTTATAGGGTGTAATACACACAGCGTGTTCCTCCTGTACGTACAGTACAAACATTCTCACTGAACCAACATTTTTCACAGGTGGCGTTAAACTCTGCAATGTCGTGATTCGAACTACGTGACATGTTGCCACGTGCAAATATTCCCCCCCCCTTGTTTTGCACACATGTATGCATTTTTTTTTACAAATGCAATACGTAGAAAGCATTAGCGTATTTTATTTAAAAAGGGACCACGAACTTTTCTACAGAAAGTGAGGGAGAACATTTAGCAAATTGCAGCTTTAAGCTCTAAAAGAAACTTTGTGGGAAGATTTCTGTTAATATTCTCCATGTGTCTGTCAGGATACATAGCTTGACCTACAATGATTAGCTATTGCAGCTTCAAAAATGATTGCCCAGATCATTGCGGTTCTAGTAAGCTTACGTGATTTGAGTCACAAAGCAATTTTTCTTCTTCCTTAACCAAACAATACAGACATTACAACAGAACCAGGGGAAGCTACGGGATTCTTGAGTGGTCAATGGAGGGCTTGCTGATTTTAAAAGCAGGGCTGTGTACAATGTGGGTAAAGAGACTTGAGATTCAAGCCAGTTTGGCTGGGAGGTTCTCCGAGGTTTATAAATGTGGGCCAAATATTGAGGGAATCGGGGCTGAGGTTTGGTTTGGATGGGGGCCAATGAATTCAGAGTGTCGAATGGAAACAGGATAGAGTGTGATCATTGGACATGGTTTCCCTCCAGAGCAAGGTAATTCTTCAAACTGCAAACCTCCAGGAGCCAAATCAAAGAGGAGACGTCATAAAACCATTGTGGACACCTCCAGCGAAAGTGAGCGGCAGCCTGCCACCAGCGTCCTGTTGCTTTCATACGCGTGTGGGAAGAGCCCGGAAGCAGGAGGAGTTCCTCTGGACGGTCACTTTGTGATTTACCCAAGGCATTGTTTTGTTTCCTTGTCCCATGGCTGGTGTGGCCACAGTTGTCACCTACATGAGCTACAGCTTCTGGTGTCAAGGATGGGAAAGCCAAGCCAGCAAGGTGAGGATCGGGTGGGCTGTCTGCCTTGAGGTGGGCATTGGCGAGCTAAACCAATGGTCCACAGGTATTTTTTTTTAAATTAATTAATTAATTAATTATTTATTTATGGCTGTGTTGGGTCTTCGTTTCTGTGCAAGGGCTTTCTCTAGTTGCGGCAAGTGGGGGCCACTCTTCATCGCGGTGCGCGGGCCTCTCACTATCGTGGCCTCTCTTGTTGCGGAGCACAGGCTCCAGATGCGCAGGCTCAGTAATTGTGGCTCACGGGACTAGTTGCTCCGCGGCATGTGGGATCTTCCCAGACCAGGGCTCGAACCCGTGTCCGCTGCATTGGCAGGCAGATTCTCAACCACTGCGCCACCAGGGAAGCCCCCACAGGTATTTTTAATGAAAAATCGTTATCAATGAAACATTTTAAAACACACTGTGAATTGACGTATTCACTTGTAAACTGGAGCACATTCTGTTGTACAGGCATATTTTGTGTCCTGTACATTTTAAATGAAATAGTAATTTATAAAGGTCCACATGAAAATGAAATTATTATTTTTACCTGCAGACATGGCTCCTGCTAGGAGTGTGAGTTCCCCACTTTCTTGTTTTCTTGAGCTCATATCACAAGAATTGTCTTCAATCTGTGGTTTATCAGTTAAATCCAGATGATGCAATTAGTAAATTGTGGGCACATGTAGCCGGCGATGCATCACAGAAAGCTAAACAAGTGGGCTGGCCAGGATGTGCCCGCCCCTCTCGGCTGTGTGACAATGCCTGACACACACAAGGGGGGACGTGTGCGTCTGTCCATGTTCAGTGGGAGGCGCACCTGAGCTTTTTCTGTTTTTAGGTGGAGATCACAGGGGATGGATATCAGCAGAGGTTTGGGCACCTGCCCCCAGCACTCTGTTTTGCACCCCCAGGTACATGAGCACCTTTGGAGAACCGGCTTCTAAATCTGCAAGTGTAAGTGATGCACTGTGGTCCGACCCCATCCGGCGTTGCTTTCCAAGGCACGGCTCCGTTTCACATCAGAAGTGGATGCTTCAGAGGTAAAGGAAGGCGCCGAGAGGTACTAGAGCTGGTCCAGGAAACCAGCACCTTCAGGGACCCTTCCCTGTGTCCCACAGCTGAGTCTGGCCTCGCCTCTGTGTCCCCCAGCAACCGGGACCACCTGAGTCAGAGCCTGCGTCTCTCCGTCATCCCTGCCCAGTCACTGGTCTCTCTCCCGTCTGACTGCTGGTTCCTTGAGGAGGTAGGGACTTCACTCCTTCACGCTTGTATTCCTGGAGTCCCAGCTAAGGAAGAATTCAATAAATGGTTGCCAAGGTGGTGAAGCAATCAGTGCTGGCCCATCTCTCTCCACAGTCTGCACCTGGGGTCGGGGCCCAGCTTCAGTCCAGCAGGGGACGGGAGGGAGGAGGGAGTGACTTCCAGCCAGGTGACCAGCCACCAATGCACGTGTTAGGAAGGAGAGGTTTCAGCCTGATAGCCAGGTAGGAACCCTACTGGAAAGTCGGCCAGATGTGAACCACAGCGCGACCCCACGTGCCTATAGCGGGGGACTTGGCGGAGGGCTGGACGGTTCTGGAGTGAGCAGCGGCCCTTCTGAGCTGCCCCCATCCAGTGCGCTCTCTGAGCAGGACCCCTCTGCTTCTTCTGCAGACCGGGTTCAAGCCCTCTTTCCCAGCGCTGCCCCCGCCCTCCAGATGGCCGCCCCCACGTGGAAATTCTCCACTGTCCCCGGCCACTGAGTGTGTGCTGGTGTCAAGGGAGGGGGAGGGGAGGAGGGGGGAGGAGGAGGGGAGAAGAGGACTGTCCAGAGGCCCTAGAGCCCGGAGGCCACAGGAATGGGGGTCTGTCAGACATCAAGAAAGCCCAAGTTCAAGATTTTTCATGTTCCAGAGACGAGACTGAAGGTGTCTGGATGGGGGGAGGGAAGCGTCTCCAGGGCAAGAGGGTGAGCAAGGAGAAGGCTGCTGCGGCCCTGCTGGCACCTGGCCCTTCCCCCCAGCAGGGGAACACAGAACAGCTGTCCTTGACCATCCTGAGGGGGACACGGTAGACCGAGCGGGCACAAGTGGCCTGGAGTCCTTGCTGAGCGTGTCTATGCCCTCGGGCACTGGGAAGCGCACCTGTTATACCTGTGCTCCGGGTCTGTGGCCCTTGCACCCTAAGCGGGTCACGGTGCCCCATCCCAGGGTGGGGGCCAACCCCATGAGGTCCCAGGAGAGGGTGAAGCAGCTTTGAGGCCCTTGGCCTGTGCGGACCCTACAGTCCGGCTCTGGTGTTGAGATGGTGTCATGGGCGTAGACCTTGCCCAAGGGACTGAGGGAGGGAAGGGCCCCTCTTGTCTTGGGAATTTTGTATTTGATGGTTAATAAGGGCATGACTCTTTCTGGAAGTTTGACTCCAGGTTCGAAAGACTGAGGGTGGGTGTCTGCAAGATATAAGGAACTGAGGGGACTGTTGCTGGGATGGTCAGATTTATTGGGTGTGGCAGCACGTGTCACAGAAAAAGTGAGAGTGACCATCACCTCCTAGGTTTTCAGGCTTTCTTCTTCCTGGAACCCTCACCATCTACCATTTTTTCTGGCGTCTTTGCCCGCCCGTAAGCTCCCGTGGGAGTCTGTGCTTGTTAGTCTCCCTGTGACCCCCTCCCCCCACTTTTCCATCCATCTGGATTGAAAAGGCCAAGCTCCGGGGATGCAAACGGGAAGACCTCGCTCTCAGCTTGGAGTAGCTCACTGTCTAGTGGGGGAGAAAGACGTGTAAACAGCAAGTGTTTACAGTCACTGGTGCTGAAACAGAAAGATCTACGTGGAGGAGGAAGCTTCGGCTCGGAGGAGCTCTCCAATTCAGCACAGCTCTGGACGCCGCCCTCTTTCCTCACCCTCAGCCATTGCCACCACCGCAGTCCCAGTACTGTCCTTTCTCCTACATGACTGCCATCACCCCTACCCCGTCCCTGTGTTGGCTCATCCCCCACTGTCCCAGGCTCCGAAGAGCCACCGTGGGGCTGCAAACACGACTGTGTGTTCCCCTTGCTCACGGCCTGCTGTCTTCGCTCCGCTGTTCAGGGTGAAATCCTTCAGGGACATGTGTCCCCTGCGGGTGTCCCCTCCCCATCGCCACCCCTCTCCTCCTCCCTCTTCCCACCCTCGATCACGATTCTACTTCCTCAGTTTGCTCAGGGCCTCTGCTGATCTCCTGTGCCTTGCTTATTAACTTCTGCTCACCTTCTGATCTCAGTTTGGGGCCATTCCTTCCAGAAACTGCCCCGATGCTCCTAGGCTGGGCTGGACACCCTCGTAAATACCCCACAGCTCCTACCTTTTCCCTGTGGCAGTCGTCCCTCTGTACCTCTATATTCCGTGATTATAGGACTCATGTTTGCTTCTTTAAAGAAAAGAAAATAAGGGGTAGGGTAAAAAAGGATTGTCTTTGCAAAATATTTGGTTCCTTTGATAGGCCCCCTGAGGGCATAACTTGTCTTTTATTTTCAAGGAACTAGATCAACAATTTCGGGCTCAAGCGTTCATCGCCCCTGCCCCCCTCACCCTTCTTCTGGGAGGAGAGGGAGTCACACAGCTAAGACAGACCAGGTATGTTCAAAAGAGATATTATACACACCTCCGTCTTAAAATCTAAAACATTAAAACTCACTGAGAATTATCTTTTTCTCTTCACGTGCCCTGGGCCTTCCCTCACCTCCATTTGGGCCCGGTGACACTCCCTGGTGACCACTCAGGGCTCTGCAGCTGTTGTGGAGATGGTCCCTTGTAGATGGGACATTATTTGGGTGGTGAGTGGGGGATGGCGCTGGCCTTTCTGCTCTAAAAAGGCTGAAATCTTCCATGAGCTTGTTGTGCTGCGTTGTTTGTTTGGCTATAAAATATCAGGTGGGCAATTAATACACACATATTAGTAGTACCTTCCATTACTAGGACTTCTAGTCGGGACTACGGGGAGTGGTCCCTTCTCGCAGAGAACTCAGTCCCCAGGGCACTCGCCTAAAGACGTCTGGATCTAAGGAAGCAAGTTTTTGCTCCTGTGGTTTGGGGCTTGGTCTCGGCTCCCTTCACACGGCGCCTTTGACCCGTGACTTGCAAAATGATGCTTCCTTCACACTCCAAGGCAGTGGGTGAAAGTTGAGGACTAAGTTTCACTTGGGAATTTACTAAAAGATGACTTGGAGACTGAGAGGAGGTGGGCCCCCCCCCCCAGGGACGTGGTGGCGGCTACGTTCTGCACAAAGTTTTAAAGACGGACTGTGTGGTCCAAGAGCTTGGCCCGCTGCTGTCCCACTTTTCCTGAACTGATATCCAGGTAATTTCATTTCTTAACCTGCATCTTCCATCAGCAGGAGAGAGTTGATGAACACTTTTCAGCCTTCTCTGTTCAATGGTGAACCCCACTCCTCTGCCTTGTGAAAGACCTGACTGCAAGTTCTCCTGGATTGTGGAGACCAGCTGACTTGAGTTCCTTTTGAAGGAAAATGGGGAGAAACTGGCAGCACAGTTCTGTGCAAGTTAGAATCCCAGAGCTGCAGAAAGCATAACAAAATGGACTAAGGTGCTGACTGGCTTTAATCCTTAAAGAGACCACCGGTAGATCCTGTCAGTTCAGAGAGTCCCCAAATTACCAGTGTCGGGCACAGTAATGACCTGCCCTCATGCACGGTCAGGGGAAGTGTCATCACAGGACCGCAGTGAGACACCAACTCTCTACGCCCTCCTGCACCCAGGATGAGGTCCCTGCTGCCTCCAGTCCTGCCTTTTCAGTGGAATCTTTCAAATGCAGCCAGGACGGTGCTTCTCAAGGGAAACTCCTCTCCGTTCCCCGCTTAAGTCTCTTTTCTGGCTTCCATCGCTGTCAGGATAAAAACCACAACCCTTCCTAAGGTTTGGGGGACTCCTAAGCCGCTTCTCCCCAGCCCTCCGGCTGCATTTTCACCAGCCCCGTTTCAGGCTCAATGAACCAGCACCTTTCAGCTCCTCCAATGCTCCAGGCCCCCCGACACTTTCTTGTTTTCTGTCTGTGCCTCTAACTCCCCCACCGCTTCGCTTAGCAAACCCCTGCTTGGCCCTCAGGCCGCATTCAGGAGCTTGTCTCTCAGTCTATGGGTCTGCCCTGGCTATTTGCTTCCCCCTTCCCTCCTCTCCTCTGTGGCAGCATGAGGCACACTGCATCACTCTTCCCTGCTAGGCTGTAAGCCCGATACGGAGTCGTCCATTGGCCACCATTAATAATACCTTAAAAATAACAGTCTTAACAACAACAATATTTACTACTTCTTGAGCACTTACCACGTGCTAAGTATCGTCCTAAACACTGCAGGCACCTCTCTCTCATTAATCCTCTCTCCTAATGAGACATAGAGGTGCTAATACCCTTATTTTACAGATGAGGACACCAAAGCACAGAGAAGTTAAGTAACCTGCTAAAGATGGCACAGCCAGGAAGTGGTGGAGGCAGGGCATCCCTGACAAAATGTCAGTTACTTTTTGAATGAATGCAAGTCCAGTCTTCAAGGTCCGTATTCTTTTCTTTATTTTACTGATAAACTGGGGCCCAAAGGCAGTAGCAGTCACCCAAGTTGACATGAGTAAGAAGGGGCTGCAGAGCTGGGATGAGAACTCAGTGTGTGGGTCCAGGCAGCCTCTGTCCCCCTGTTCTCCCACCCCAAATGGCTCCATCAGTGGCGATCCTTATGTGTCAAAACTCTTTGCCATGCATATCATTTTGTTCTGCTACCATCGTGCAAAGAAAAAGATCCCTGATAAGAAAGAAGGTCAAATAGGAAGGAATCAGTCAATGAACAAAGTAATTTCATTGGTCCTCAGTCATGGGATGCTACCCACAGGAAATCTAGACACGGGTTATAATTAGGTACCAGAGGTGGATTAAACATAGTTTAGGATTATCTCCTCAAATTATTTAACAACTGAACCTTCTGAAAGCATATTCTCATATTTCAAATCCTGAAAAAGTCTATAGTTTAAGCTATAAGAAAGATCAAATTACAAGATATGCCATAAATTTTGTTAAAACCGACATATTCTTACACACACGTTTCTTTCTGCTTTCAAAAGGTTTAAATAAAGACCAAAGCCAATACTTAGGATGTTTTAAATTGTCTGAGTCTGTTACTTGTTGGAGAAAAATTGTCTGATTTAGTGACATTATGGTGTTTAGTATCGACAGTTTTTCTTAAAAAAAAAAAAAAAAAACCTCCTTGGAAAACATTTCAAAGCAACATTTGATACTAACCAGAAGTCAATTCAAGTAGATTCATAAAAGTGATGTAAATGGGAGCTTCTCAAGTATGGATTAAAGTAGTGGAGGCAGGTTTGTGTTTTTCTTGAGAAGTTTTATTTCTCATAGGAGCAAGCAGTGGGAATCTATACTCTAGGTAATTTCTAAAATGCCAAGAACTTAATTTTATACTCTGCAACTTTTTGCTTTGTGTATATGAGCTCTTAAGAATAACTGCATTTAACTGAATATATCAACATAAAGGTAATGGTTTAAAATATCAAATTCTTAATTTCACGATTGTTCTAGATTTTGAATTCCCATTTTCTAGCAAGAAATATTTAAATAGTTCTCAATCTAAGATTTAAAGAACATAGAAATGTATCAACTGCAAATAATCTGAAACACAGCTGAACAGTAGAAGAAAAACAAGAACAAAATGACAAAATAACAAAAACCAAACCACTGGAAGCCCAGATCTGACTCTTTTGGGCTCCTCAGATCCTTCTTAATTACAGGAAAAATTTGCACTAACCTAGAAGTTCTTGGTAAACAAACTCAAGCCTTTATAATATCCTAGGAAAATCATTTATATATATTTTGGAAATCAATCCGTGAGGTACCTTGGTTTCTTATTCTAAAACCAGCCGTTAGATGCAGAAATTACAGCTCTAGGAGATTGCCTGAAAGCAGAGGTACTTGCAAGTTCAAATCTTTGATCTTAGCTAATCAGGATTGTAGCTCCTTGGTGGTGAAAACAACTTCTGTAGAAAGATCTCTGACAAAGGTTAGATTTCAGTGGAAAATTTTAAAAATCACAAACGTTTTTGGTCTTCCCATAAGGATTTCACCCAATGTGGTGTCCTTATGAAGCTGAACAAAGATCCTCCAAAATTCAATTCAAGCTGTTCCTGACGATGTCATTGATTAGCGGATGCAAGGCATGAATAAGAGATTTAACGATGAACACACTACACCAGGCGTCTGCCTAATCTTGTAAAGAAACTTCACAGACACAGTCAGGCTCGTTTGTCTGCATGTTTTCTACGGCTGTGCCCTCGCTACCATGGTGGAGTGGAACGGGTGCCATCATATGGCTCACAGAGCCTAAAATACTTACCTTTACAGGAAAAATGTGCCAGCCCCTGAACTAGATGGTCAGCGACTTGCATTGTGTCACAGAACAGTGCTGGCAGATTCATTTTCTCTGCTCCCACCATCCATCCTGGGCACCACTTTTCTATGCAGGAAAATGTTTCCTCACCCTCAATAACTCAGTTTTTTAAGTTAACTTTTGCTTTTGGATTTAGAGTTTATATTTGAGATTTTCCACCACTCTTTCTAGGCTTATATCTACAATGTTTTGCTTTACAGGTTTGTTTCTGTTTTCAAACCTGAATTTGTAGTCGTGCAGCCTCGCATTCGAGCAGCATGTGCAGCGTGACAGGGAGCCCTCCTGGAGCCCGCAAGTCTGGACCATGGCCTGGCGTCCCCTCGTGTAGCTGTGAGGCGTGATCAAGGTATTACAATGCTCTGTTCTGGTCTGCGGGTGCCTGGGAGGCTTACTGGAGGTGGTAAGCCCCCTGCAGTCATTTCTGTGTTGTTACGAGAGTAAGGCAAAAATGTAAAACAAAAATTTTTTGAAAAGTCTGAGTGCTATTTTTTTAAATTTAATTTATTTATTTTTGGCTGTGCTGGGTCTTCGTTTCTGTGCGAGGGCTTTCTCTAGTTGTGGCGAGCGGGGGCCACTCTTCATCGCAGTGCGCGGGCCTCTCACTATCGCGGCCTCTCTTGTTGTGGAGCACAGGCTCCAGACGCGCAGGCTCAGTAGCTGTGGCTCATGGGCCCAGTCGCTCCGCGGCATGTGGGATCCTCCCAGACCAGGGCTCGAACCGGTGTCCCCTGCATTGGCAGGCGGATTCTCAACCACTGCGCCACCAGGGAAGCCCTGAGTGCTATTTTAATAAGGATTTCTGGAACAAAACCATGGACTATTGTCAGAAGACAAAACCAATTCATGCATCTTCATTGAGGGTCTCCCAAGAGAAAGGATGTGGAGGCCAGCGGAGGAGAGGAGAGAATCAAGCCTCCTTCCCCAGCCTCCCAGCTTCCCTAGCCTCGCCACGTGCCTGCGAACTGAGCTGCCTGGGCTCGGTGTCCTGTGATGACCCTGAGCCTCCAAACAGGCAAGTCCATCCTTCCCTGTGATCTGTCTCTCTGAACTTCCTGCACTTTAGTGACCTTGGAGTTTCCAGACCATAGGCAGAACACTGTATCTGCAATTGGCTTCTCCCCAAACATGGTCTTAGCTGGATGAAACCCTCACATGCAGTGCATCCAATTTCATCACGGGCACATCATGGAAAACGCTGCCATCGAGCCCAGGTTGGCAGTAGAAAAACAGTTAAGAACAAACCCTCCGCTGTGAACGCTTGGCTATCGGAAGCAATTCATACTGATGTGTCTGCATTTTTAAACCCCGAAGTTGACGAGGCAGGTGCGATGGAGCCCTGTGCTGTGTCGTCTTCTGGATTTAGCCTGTCTCTCCTTTGAAATTAAGTGACAGCGCTGCAGGCTCCACAATTCCATTGATGCTGGTTATTTTGAAATGTTTTCTTACTAAATGCTCAACAGCATTAAAATACTCTCTGGGGAGGCTTTTCTTTTTTTAAAAAACACACTCTCATTTCAGACAAATGGCCAACTTTTTTACTCTTTCAATTTCTTCCGAAGTCAATGGGATAAACAATAGTTCCCCAAGATGAAGAGAAATACAGATCAAGGGAGTATTCATTTGCTGTTTTAACAGTGGGTACAAGGAGATTGGTGAAAACATACACTGTTATTTACTGTGTAAATAGACACCTAGCATGTAAATTAATCTGCTTTTATGAGCTGTAAATAGAAACACAGAATGATTTTACTACCATGCTCGGCACTCCTGCACTGCTAATATTCACTGGGCCTCTGGGCTGATGTTTGGTTTCCAGGGCAGTGCACACAGCAAAGAATAAAATGGTGAAAATCCTTACCTTTTTGTGCTTACATTCTACGGGTAGAACATAGGCAGCAAACAAGGTCGCTAGTAGCTACTGCCCTGAGTTTGATTTTAGAGTCTAGGTGACCCATGAAACTGTAATGCCTCTCTGTGCTGTCAGGAAGGCAGGACCACTGCCCTGGTCACAGAGTCAGTCCATTCTTAGCATTAATGGCCCCTCCCCACTGCCCGTCTGCTTTACAGTGGTTGTAACTGTGGTTGGTTTACATGGCTGAGAAGTTGAATGAGGAAAGTGCAAGAGAAGAAATGAAGGCGCTGGCGGAGCAGCTGAATCGCCCCTGGACAGCGGTGTGGAGTGTGAATTGCTTCTTCCGCCGGTCAGGGGCAGAGTCCGTCAACACAGCATCTCCGAAGGACTCCAGGGAGGGAAGGGTCCCCCTTCCTTTATTGCTAGCTAAAAACCCCACAACCCTAAAGTAGGAAAAATTACAAAAGATAACCCTGAGTAAGTATTTGCATCTCAGTATTACGGTCGGGCTTGGGGTTAGTGGGGACCAAAGGTCCACAGATCGCCCCGTCCCTCTGCCTGGCCCGGCTGTCGGGTGGACCAGCGGCGGCTGGAAGGTGTGCACCACGAATAGTACATTCAGTGTTTCTGCCTCACACCCGGGCCTGTGCTGGTGCGTATCCACCCAGCTCCACTGCCCAGATCTCTGAAGCTGATGGGTTAGAGGAGTTCACTTACCATGGAACACAGTGTAAATGCATTTACAGCTTGTCACCAAGATGCTGACAGGCGCTTCCATCTGAGTAGCTGCACACGCCTCAGGCCCTGTGCTCACACCCACCGCGTCCCAGGGCCGAGAGGCGTCTGACCCGCGGCTCAGTGGCTGTTCAGCCACTCTCAGCCCAGGAATGTGATTCCAGGCTCTGAATCCCAGGGCTCAGCTGCCTTCCTGCTTGGGGATGGCAGAGAGCAAAGAAGAAACTCGGTCACTTGGGAAAAAACAAAACATTCAAATACTTTCAGTGTCAGATGTCAGTGTCTGATGAGAGTTAAATTATTAACATAACAGGAGGGCTGGGAAAGATCAACCTGTGTTTGAGGGGGGTGATTTGGCCAGTGGTCTAAATCTTTCCCTGAGAACAAGTTTATTTTGTGAGCGTGCCCAAGAGACAGGGGTGGTCACGCAGATACAAGGTACGAGTCGACCATGGTGAAATGTACCAGCGGACACGTGAGCCACTGTGAGAGGAAGAAAGCAGAGGTCCCTGCCCAACCCCCCACCCCCATGATGCTGGCTGAGGACTTGGAGTCTGGAGACTTCCTTCTGAGAGCATCTCCTCTCATTTCGATGTGGCCCAGAATCTTATTTATTTAGCTCAGTTGAAGGAGTCGATTCTTCAGGAGAAGAACTGTCAAGTGCCCTCTGCCCTCCCCCCATCTCCCCACAAGGTCCTTCCTCGCCGGAATTTCCCTCGTGGCCCCCGGGACTATCTGTCCATGAGCCCAGCCCATGTACCATCTCTCTGGCCCTGTAGGTATTTCTGACAATGACTTGGAGTAGGAAAAAGATATTACCATCAAAGTGACCTGCCTTGTGCATTATACACTTTCTTAATAAGATAGGAACATGGATGGTTTTCGTTCTCATCTGTTTTCCCATCAGACTAACCTGTCAGTTCATCAGAAAACTCAATTAATCAGTACCCTGCATTCCTCAGGTTAATCAAATCTTTGCCATACTTTGAAAAAAAAGTGGCTGTTTTGTTCTTACAGAAAAGTCATAGCTTTGTTTTTACTCACCAGTTCCCTCAGGGTGACTATACATTATACTATTTCAGAGACTGTCCTCAGCTATAACTCTGTGCTTTGACACAGGTTACGTATCGAAAGTTGAGGAAATAAGGATGGTTACAAACGTGATGGGAACAGCCTCTGTGGTTTGGCCTCACAGCAGCAACAGTGACCCTGTGAAAACCCAGGCTGTATCATGTCACCTTCTGAGGGAAGGAAGGAAGGAGGGAGGGAGGGAGGAAGGAAAGATGAAATGTTTACGAGGTTAATTTAGCATAATTCTATCTGATTTTTTTTAGTCAATAGCTACTATTTTGCATATTATTTCCATGTTGGATTTATGAAATTTCCAGAATATAACAGTGCAGAATTAATCAGTGTTACCTGAAACAATCATTTCCAAATCTGGGAGTAAAAACTTCAAGAAAACATTAGATGTACTGGGACGAACAGCTCACTGGCTGCTCGCAGACGGGGCTGGAGATCCAGGGCTCGGCGAGCTCTGTGGGACAGCGGGAAGCCACAAGGCCACGTTCATGGGAAGAGACCCATCTCCGCACCTTCTCTCGAGGGAAGCCTGTGGCCCAACTCTCTCTTGTCTAAGTTCCTCTTCCAGATGAACCCGACAGTTTGTCCACTCACCTCAGACGAGGTCTTAGCCATCAGCCCCCAGGCTGGAAGGACCCTGGCTTTCCAGAAAAGCGGGGACGTCTCCGGGGAACACGCCACAAGTGGCACCGTGGGGAGGACACTTGCATTTCACCATCTTCCAAAACACTCCCTTTCCAGGAAGCAGCAGTCTCCTTCGCATCCTCTGGAGTAAAGAAAATAATAATCGTCGTAACAAATCGAGTAAGAGGAACGTGCGCAGAGAGATGTTGCTCCTCCCTCTTCCAAGAGAACCATGAAATATTAAAACGAATGTGGAGAGGAGCTGAACGGAGTCTGGAGAGGCGGCACTTAGGGCCTCGGGAGAGGTGCGCTGCAGGGGACGCTGAGACCAGAAGCAGCGGGGTTGTGGGCGGGGACGGGCTTTTTGACGTGTCTCCACTGAGGGCGCCAGCGGAACCTTCTCGTTAGTGTGGAGCCTCCTCGCGGGCACCGGCGGGCACTCCTGCGCGGAGATGAGTTGCCCTTCTGGGTTTCCTGTCTTGCGTCTCTCACGATGTCCTGCTCTGTCTCTTGTTCGCTATCTTCTCTGTAGAAGGAAGTTCCGCTCCAGCTGCGGGGGAGAGGCCTGCTGGATACGGTGTCTCTCTTTACTTGTCAGACCCCGTCTCCAGTCACGCACGAACATCATGCCACTGCACGTTCATTTGTCCCTTTGCGTTTCCGTCATGGCAGAGAACTATATTCGCTTTTATTTCATTTCTGAGAGTTTCGGGGAGAGGGGGACTTGGAGTTGTATATATCTGTGTATTGGTTTAGGGGTGCTGGGGGCGGGAAATAGCATGTCAGTGTGAGCGGATACGAGACGGGGGAGGAGAGAGGGCAGGACGAGAAAGACAAATATCATACGATACCGCCTTATGCGGAATCTAAAAAGTGATACAGATGAACTTATTTACGAAACAGAAACAGACTCACAGACATAGAAAACCAACTTGTGGTTACCAGGGGGGATGGGAGGGGGAGAGGGATAGTTAGGGAGTTTGGGATTGACATGTACCCACTGCTACATTTAAGATGGATAACCAGCAAGGACCTACTGTAGAGCACAGGGAACTCTGCTCAGTATTCTGTAATAACCTAAATGGGGAAAGAATCTGAAAAAGAATAGATACATGTATATGTAGAACTGAATCACTTTGCTGTACACCTGAAACTAGCACAACATTGGTAATCAACTAGACCCCAATATAAAACAAAAATTTAAAAAAAAAGGAGGGCAGGATGAGGGGTGACCGGGGTGGCTTCACAGCAGGTGTGTGAGTCGTGAGAGCGATTTGGGGGGGGGGGGTGTGTGGGAGGAGTCAGGAAGTCAGGCTCAGTGCTTGGTGCTGGTGTAGGAGAGACAGCACCCCAGGGCCGCCAGCTCGCCCCCAAGCCCTACAGCCACCTACTACTGGGCCTCCACTCGGGGTATCCCAAGTTTGGAAGCCGTGGGGACATACAGATACCCCGGGGGGAAGAGAAAGGGACAGACCGTCTCTCCCCACGGGAGAGGGAGACAGACTCACCAGGCTCAGAGTAACTGGAGGGGAAGGTTCTGGAATGGCTCAGGAAGGAAAGGCCTTGAGGTGCCACGTGGGGGACTGAGAGCAAAGACTGGCCGCATCGGGGCGGGGGACGGGGCACTAATGGGAGCGGGGAAGATGCTGAGACACACTTTCTAATCCTCAGCTTCACTCTTGCTGGTGCTGTGCCTGAGAAATAATGCCCGAGGATCGTCACACGGTCAGTTCTGCCCGAAAGAATCCCTGGGTCACACACCCCCTAACAGTAGTCCGTCGTGTGTGCTGGTCATGCCCACAGCACTGCTGCAAGTTTCTGTGACAGGTTGACAAGCCATGTATATGTTTTAAGAAAGCCTTAAAAAAAATTCCAAAGCCTTAAATCTCCCTATATCCAAAGTTCCTTTAATATTGTAACTAAGGATTAGAAAAAAAACCCCTGTAATTTATTGAAAAACTGTATTTCCAAAGGTCTTTTTATAGTGTAGTTAAGGATTAGGGTGAAAAAAAAACTATGATTCATGGAAGATGTATCCTTACTGGCCAAAAGAAATAAAAGTTCCCTTATAATCTCTGCATCCGAACCCACAAGTATGTAGTCGACCACCCTTCTGATTCCCCAGAAGTGCCTCTAGCACCCAGTCTGACGTGCATACCGGCTTCTTGATAAATATTTTTGTTTTATATTGGGGTCTAGTTGATTACCAATGTTGTTACAGTTTGGATGGAAAGTATTTACTGGACTCAGGCTGGCTCCGGTCACCAGCCAATGACCCCTGCAGAATGAAAGGGTGACTCTTGGCCAGCGAGGCCTCTCCCATACCCCTTTAGTCTGACCGCGGTTTGTGATTAGTTTGCTTCATCTTAGAACTTGTGGCGCTACCTCTAAATAGACATCGCAGTGGAAATAACAGCTCAAAGGACATGGCTCAGAATATTATCTATAGCCCTTGAGGAGGAACTAAAAGCCCTTGACTTTGTTTAATGGCTAAACTATTATTATTTTGTATTGCTCGACTCTTTTTCTTTCTTTCTGCATTTTCTCATTTATCTGAGTAAATCTATTCTTTGAAATTTTGGGAAGGCCTAGGAGGCTAAAGCTTTTCTACAGACAAGAGGCGGGCAAGGGCATGGGGCGTGGGGTCTGTCCTGGGAAGGCCCCGTAGGGTCTTGCTGATCTTGTCAAGGATGAGAAGAATGAAGGTTCAGAGTGAAGGAAAAACTAAAAATCATTCACTTAGTGAACAATTTTTGTTTCCCTTTTTTGATTTCATGGATGACACCAATTAATTTCATTCTAGAAATGTCTTTCTAGTACAGAATCAAAATTCATCCTTGCCATTTAAAACTTCATGGGTGGGAGATAGAAGAGGTTGAAAGATGTGGTCTACGGTGATATGGTATCTGGGAAGACAAGCATAATGCTTCAATTTCATCAGCCACTGTCTTCTTTCCGGCTGAGACATCATAAACCTTGTCATTTTCTTGATTGATTTTTTTTGTCACAAAATGAAGAGAAATTTAACCACAGGAGTAAATCCTTATAATAAGTTTGGCATACGTCACAATGAAGTAAAATCCAAGTGCTTTCAAAGTAAATCTAATTTAACATGGGCCAACACTTCAAATATTTGTAAAGCTGTTTCTTACTGATTGATTTACGTGATGCTCATACGTGGTTCTAGGATGTAAAGTGCCACTGAGATGGTGGGTGTCAATTTTACAAAGTGGAATTTACATACAAGGGCAACGATCACAGTTCTCGGAGTCTGTCTCAGGCTCCTTCTGTCACCTCTTTCCCTGCCTCCGAGTCCCCAGAGGCTCAGCTGAGAGAATGGGGCAGCCTAGTTAGGGAACGAGGGATCTGCCGATGTATAGACGGGGTCAAGCTTCTGATAGAAGGACATTACTGATAAAATGCCTCAAAATTTGGCTTTTAGAAAATGTATTCTTTTAACTTTGTACAGGTGATGTGCACCTATTTATGCTAATGTTAATACTAAAACTTTTTTTCAGCAAACTTGAATGCATACTAGATATCGAAGGAGGTAGCCACTCAGTTTAGGGTTGGAGATAGTCTGTGCTTTCCCAAAAGAAAAGTGTTATTTTTTGAGTGCCTTTATCCACGTTTCTGGCTCTGGGTGGCCTGAGAATGTAGGACAGTCTATGAAAATGCAGTCATTCTCACACATAGAAAAGATATTAGATCTCCTTGATTCTAAGACACATTTTTTTCACATTTTATTATCTCTGAAACCCTGACGTGCCTTAGATTTGATGAAATGTACTTTATATTCTGAGTTGGTACCAACAGAAGTGTGTTACTATAGACAAATGGCTGAATACGTGCTATAGGTCTTGAATGTGCATTAATTAAAATTAAATGGATAAAGGTAAAAATTATTCACTAACTTCAAGTAAGTGTATAGATATTTGGGATAACTAGTTTAGCAGTCTCAGAAATTCTAGGGATTTTAGATAATTGATAGTTAAATCTGGTTAAATGTAATATTTGTATTTAGTATTATATACATATATGTAGGTACATATGTATATATTTGTGCATATATATAATATTTAGTGTGCATAATATACAATATAGTTGACGCTTCTGACCTTGAAATGCATAATGACTTGATATAATGTCTGAAATTGGGACTTATAGTAATATCTGCCATCTGAAGACCCTCCAGAGCAGACTGCAGACTTGGGTTTATCTCACTGGCCTCGAGATTTCAGTGGAATTGCCTGGTTATATTTCAGATGGAGACGGTGAAGTTCTCAGGACTTGTTCTAGTTCAGTGTTTCTTCACCAAAGTGCACTCGTGACATGCAGACCTCAGTAAAGGGCTCAGACAGTATGGTTCCAGTTCTGCAGGATGGGGGAGTGTCTGGCATGAGGGGAGCAGCACACAGCCTGAGCCCAGAGGCGAAGAGCAGGGGACACCACGATGGTGCCGCCTCTCCCTGTGTCGCTCTTTCAGATGGCACTTGCCGAGTCTGGGACTCTGCCCTGGCTTCTGCTCCCATCTCTATTGTGGTCACCATGATTATCATCCTCATCGTCACCATGATCACCATGATCACATCATCCATTATCATCACCACCGTCACCATCAGCATCAGCAGCATCATCATCACCATCATCACCATCATCAGCATCAGCATCAGCATCAGCAGCATCATCATCACCATCATCACCATCACCACCATCACCATCCTCACATCATCATCATCGTCACCACCATCAATGTCATCTTGCCACTGTCGTAAGAGGTACCCATAGTCTGGGGTGAGGAGATCCATTCTCTTCTCACAGTTAGATGCTTCATCCAACGTGGCCTTTATGTGTAATAAAAGGAAATGTTCTGGATCTCCACCTGTCTCCCTCTTGGACTTATGTCTCAGTGTGTTCTGAGCCTGGGAGGGACGAGGAGGACAATTTCCCAGGCCCACCCAGACATCTCTGAAAAATCAGTGAGGCAGGCCTCAGGACGTTTACTTACTGGGGAGAGAGAAACTTTCTAGAGGGAAACATCTTGGGATGTAGTATCGGGTTGGCCAAAAAGTTTGTTTGGGTTTCTCTGAAAGATGTGGAAAAACCCCAATGAACTTTTTGTCCAACCCAACAGTGATGGAAACGCAGGGCCCAGTGACACTGACCTTCAAAGGTGTCCTGATGCTGCTCCCTTCAGGCTCAGTGCGAGTGATTTACCGCCTCTCACACTGTCTGGAGGTGGGTGATGGGCCAGGGCTGTGAGGACTCATTGGAGCATCTCTAAGCAGGAGACGTGTAGGTGGTCAAGGGGCGTCTATATGGTGATCAGACTTGGCATCTAGTGTAAGGATCTCAGCCTCTGGGCCCTTAGTCAGACCTGGGACAGAATGTCCCGCTACATCCACAAGCCCCTGCTCCCCACACGGCTCCCTCCACCCTGCGTGTCCTCCCTGCTCTACCGTGGGAGCCGCTGTTGCATTAGAGGGCCCCAAGTAAAAGAAAAATCGATTCCTGTATTCACAATGATCTATTTGAGAACAAGGGAATTTCTCGCCAAATTAAGCCCACTCTTCGCAAACAGAGTTATTTATTCACCCCTGGTTCTGCCATGGTGACAAAAATGCTACCCCATCTCCCTCTGACTTTTATGGATAAACTGTACCCAGGGAAGATTTGATAGAAATGGTTCTGGCAACTGAGACACATGAGTGAGAAGAAGCAGCTATTCCAGAAATCACAAACACTGTTATCTCCATTGGCTGTTAGGCATATTTTGCAAAAGAAATCATGAAGTCAGCTTTTTGGGTAAGATAAGAATTTAATGAAGTTTTACACAAAATATTCAGCTGGTCTAGAGGTCAAGGGTTAGCATTTCCCAATGAACTTCATTTGTTTAGAAGTTTAAGAAAAAAGAATTTCATTTGGTAACACTTTTTCATTCTCTCATGGTCCAGGTCAGTAATTTCCTGAGACAAGCTCTCTAGCCTGTATATGGGACTAGATTCTTTGTCCACTGTGTGTGTGTGTCTTAGGGGAATAAGAGGGTTGGGGTAAAGCTGGGCCTAGGGAGGAAGATAAAATATCACTGACAGTACACCCTAGTTATAGCTGAGACACAGAGGTACACGCTATTTTGTCCAGGATTTATCAACAGCGACAATGACGGAGACCAGCAGGAATGTTTGCCCAGCATCCCTCCCTGAAAGGTGCTGTCTTCAATCCCGGTTCACATGGCGATTCTGGGAACTACCGTATCAGTCAGGTAACCCCCCCCCCTTGCAGGCCAGCATGTACTTGTCCAGGGCTGGGAATGAGAGCAATTCAGGTTACTACAAATCTCTCCTTCAAGAATTTTGGAAGGAGCAAAAAAAGAGAATCAGTCTCTTCTGGGTGCCCTCATCCTATGATATGAAGGGAAGGAACAGGTGATGGCCTTGCCGACTGAGCGGCGGAGGGGGCCGATGCGGAGAGAGCTAAGGGGGCTCAGATACCCAGAATGCAGGGAGAAGGGAGAGGAGAGAGAAGCTTGGCGTCTTTCTGGTCCCCATCAAGCCTGAAGCTCAACCCCGATGCTGCCCCTGGTCTCTGACACCCAATATCTTCACTGTAAGTTTGCTGCTTTGCTTTATAGAGTTTGAGGTGAGTTTGTGTTATTGGAAAAGCAGAGTCCCAGCTGCTGTGTATCCTTCAGCAAAGCAAAGAATGTGATCTTGGTCTTAAAGGCAATTTTAGACCCGGGAAGTCCAGGGTGGCCAGGGGTGGGTGTGCACCCCCAACGGGGAGATAGAGGAACCAACCCCCAGGGTTGGGATTCCTGCAGTTTGTACTTTTTCTGCTCAGCCTGCCTTTCGTACGAACAGATCACTCCGAAAAAATAGAGGATTCCTAAATGTCGTTACATGAGAGAAAATTCCTAATTTGAAATTGCCAGGAGCAGGTGAGGGTCTCCTGTACAGAGAACGATGAGGGGAATAGAGTTAAATGTACGAGGGAGGTGAATACTCTGATATCTTAGCAAAAAAGAGCCCAAGAAATGCTGAAACTGTATGATTCTTGGCTACAGAGTTTCTTGGACCTGATAAGTAGGAATTTGCAAAATGAGCATATTTTGCAAGAAAGGAAGATTTAAAAACTCTCAGTGAAGGTCTCCAATGAGAAGCCCCCAAACAAGCAGTAAATTCTTGGCAAGGAAGCAGAATAAGGGATGTGAGAATGAAGAAAAGTATCAACCATGTAAAAGGAGACAGAACACCACAGATTTCAGCTCAAAAGCAGTGACTACCAGAGGGTGTGAGCAGAGTAAAGCCAGTTCATCCTGCTATTTATTAGTAAGTCCAACTGTGTGTACATATTTCATAGCAACAGTTGTTTTGTGGTATGTGGATGTGTGTCCAAAAGCAAAGGCTTGGCTGATAACCACAAAGTTTCCCAGGAAATGGGGTGTGTGTGTGTGTGTGTGTGTGTAAGTGTGTGTGTGTGTAAGTGTGTGCGTGGAGGGACCCACGGTGGTGATGACCGTGGAGGTGTTGAGTTCCCTGAAGCTCGCTGTTTTCACTGGATGATGGACAAATTCTTCAAAGGATCACTTCTGGGAGCTTTCTGATTCAAGGCAGCCCATCCCCGATGTATAGAATGCCTCCCCCAAGGGATTGTCTTTGTGCAAAACCCATTCACACACTCACTCCTCAATCATTGTTTAATTTATGGGGCACCAACTTATGTGCGAGATTCTTGAGATAAAGACAATGTAGTGAAGACAGACCCAGAAACATCCGATTCTAACAGAAAAGTTAGGTGCTTGCAGACAAACGCATAGCGGGAGTCTACGCATGGCCTAAAGAGAGGAATCAAATCAAGCTTTGGTGGAGGAACAGAGAAGGCTGAACAGAGACGGTGGCAGCTGACGTGGATTCTGAAGGCTGACCAGGCGTTGTCAGGGGCTGGATGAGGAGAGAGCAGGGGAGCAGCACGTGAGGTCCCAGAGGCAAGGAAGGCATGGCCGCGTCAGCACGTGTGTGACCCCAGTCGGAAGAGTGAGGAGTGTGCGTGTGTGTGTGCGTGCGTACGTGCGTGTGTATGTGTGTGTGCGCGCGCGTGCGCGGGCGATATCCAGGCCAGCCCTGGGCCATCAGTTACCTCCATCAGCAACACGAGCAGGGGGGTGGGAGTGGGCTCCTCCAGGAGCCATGGACCTGGATGGCAGATCCCGACCGGTGGCCCCGCAGTCACTGTGGGCATGTGGGTGACTGCGAGCTCACGGGGACATGAAGGGTTTGCATCTCACTGATCACTGTTAACATTTTACAGACGAGCACTTGGGAAAACGTGGCCGCTGACACGAGTCAGCGTCGTTTCTCTGTGGGTCGGCCCTGAGCAGGGAAACGTGGCCTCGCCTTTGATCCCCGTGAGTCATCTCACGTCTCAGCAGTGGTGTGCCAACCTGCTGGACCAAAGAGACGATGCCGTAAAGGGAAGACACAGGCCTCTCATCGTGCGCGAAGTGAGTGGCCGTGATGGATGGCTTCTGATGCGTCTCCAAGTGATCGTGGTCTTGATGAGAGGGTGTGTCTCAGCACCTAAAAGGGGTTTTTGAGACAAAGTCAGTTGTTCACTGGTACCTTATGATTATGATACTGAGCAAGAAGCTTACATTATTCATTCTTGACTCTATTAATAAACTAAAAGTTGGGCAGTGTTTCAACACTCTCCCAGTGTAATTCTGCAGCCAACACTCAGTAATTGAGGGGCTGCACTTCATGGATTCCAATCTCCTTCTCTCTTATCTCCCCCTCCAAACGCCCACTCTCCATCCAAGGCACTGCATTACATCATTTCTGTGAGAGTCTGGGTGAGAGGGGGGAAGAAGAGGCAAAACTCAAAGGGCCACTTTGTTTTCTTATTTAGCAGCCCCGGGAAGGGGTTTGCTTGGACACGTGCCTGTTGGCTAAAATACACTTGAAGTTTTCCCTAATTTACGTTGCTGCTTCTTTACTTTTCCTCTCTTCTCTCTCACACACACACACACACACACACACACACACGTGCTGTGTACACCTGAGGGTAGGTTATAGGTATCTAGGATTCCTCGTTAAGAAAGTGGAACAACATTTAAGAAAAACATACCACACAAAACCTCTAGACTCAGAGCATGTTCTGGACCAACTACTAGTCAGGAGTTTGACCTTGGACACAGAACTCACGATCTCTGAGACTCACTTTCCCTGTGAAACTGGGAGTGTTGAACTGAATGTCATTTCCTGCCCCTAACGATTCTGTGCCGATTCTGTGACGTTCACAAGAGCGCAGTGAACTTTGCACCCCCAGGGCATGAAGAATATTCATTTGATGCTTTAGGTTGGAGATTTTGCTCTCCAACAGCTGGAGATAATTAATTGCAAATACAAAAATACTGTCTGCAGCCTAGCTTTAGAGATGAGACACTTTGTAGATGGTATTTCCATGAACTTTGCAAGATTTATTAGCTGTGGGACACAGGCTGTTGGGCTTGCCTGAACCAACTTCAGGGATGGGATTGGGGCAGAACTTACTTACAGAAGCCAGAACCCACCTGGGAAGAAAGAGGTGATGCTGATTATCAGAGACCTGAGATCTCAGTTGCCGTAGTAACAGCGGTAGAGGTGTGTGACCCACTAATGAAGATAAATATTAAGCTTTTCTGATTTGAATTTTTACTAGAAATAGGAAAAATGTTTTCATTTTCAATCAGCCGGAAGAACTTTATTTGGACATATTCAGATCTTTTCTCCATCTCTCCAACAGTAAATTTTATTTTCAATTCCATAGGCAGGAGATAGGTCTAATAAACATATTTAGGCAAATGACAATGGGAATGTTGAGGACCAAACAAATAAAATTTATCCTTCAGAAGGACGATTAGAAATACTCTTTTACAATTCTTTTCTGCTATTAATTTTTTTTAAAATTTTATTTATAAATTTATTTATTTATTTTTGGCTGCGTTGGGTCTTCACTGCTGCGTGTGGGCTTTCTCTAGTTGCAACAAGTGGGGGCTACTCTTCGCTGCGGTGTGCAGGCTCTAGGCACGAGGGCTTCAGTAGTTGTGGCACACAGGCTCTAGAGCGCAGGCTCAGTAGTTGTGGCTCAGGGGCTTAGTTGTTCTGCTGCATGTGGGATCTTCCTGGACCAGGACTCAAACCCGTGTCACCCGCATTGGCAGGCGGATTCCTAACCTCTGCGCCACCAGGGAAGTCCTGCTATTAATTTTTTAGATTAGCGGCAGGGATATTATTTGAAACTACTATTTTTTCCCGCAGCTTATCTGGAAATAAAGCAGGGGTCTAGGATCTTCAGGCTATGTTTATTACAAACATTTAGGAAAAGCATTAATTAGCATTTAACTATGTAGATATTACTTTCTTGCTATACAGCTGTCTTCTGCTATATATTTCCCACTTTTGGTAGAATTATCATATAATGATGGGGAAAATACTTGGGTGTGTGTTTCTATGTCTTTTTCTTGAGGGAGGCTGGGAAGAGGAAGGAAGAAGATGTGATTGTTTTGTTAAGAAGACTGATTTTTCTGTATCCTCAATAAATATGTGGAATTTTATGGCTGGCCTAATGTCCAGTGTGTCCCTCCCATAAAAACAAGTATTTTCTAACTGCAGAAATGACTTTTAATTCAATTATGTATCACGAATGCAAAAAAATATTTTCAACACTCTTTACTCAAGCACAGTTCAGTGACTTTGATATCAAAACGTTTGCAATAATCATTTATATCAGTTCTTTAGCTTTGATAAAAAAAGAGACAGGCATTGGTCAAATGATAATGTGACTTGGCATCCATATTTAACTATGTTAAATAAGAGAATTTCAGGGTTTCCCTGGTGGCACAGTGTTTAAGAATCTGCCTGCCAATTCAGGAGACACGGGTTCGAGCCCTGGTCCGGGAAGATCCCACATGCCGTGGAGCAACTAAGCCTGTGCGTCACAACTACTGAGCCTGTGCTCTAGAGCCCGTGAGCCACAACTACTGAGCCGCATGCTACAACTACTGAAGCCCCAGTGCCCAGAGCCCATGCTCTGCAACGAGAGGCCACCGCAATGAGAAGCCTGCGCACTGCAACGAAGAGTAGCCCCCGCTCATCGCAACTAGAGAAAGCCTGAGCGCAGCAACGAAGACCAAACTCAGGAAAAAATAAATTAAATAAATAAATAAATAAATAAATGGAAAAAGAAAAAGAGAATTTCAGCCGCTCTCTCCCCACCTGGATGGGACGCTGATAAAATCCTTAAACTGGCTTCTGAAAGTTCCACTTCTTGAGTATTGATGACTTTTTGCTCAGAAAGAGTTTTCCTTCGTTCAAGGCTACAAACAAATGGGTTCGAGGTTACTCCCCTTTGGTTCATTGGCCGACATCATGAATATTGTTCTTAAATCAGGAAATCCCTCTTCTTAGAGTAACTTCTTATGAGTGTTTTCTCCTGAATGGTTGATGGTCCACACATATGCTAGTGACATCAGTTGGAGCCACTTTTCCAGGCGTGGAGGTGAATTTCTATTATCACCAACACTGTCACAGCTCACACCCTGTCTGGTAGCCCATGTTGGCTGGGTGTCTCTTGTGGGATTATTTTTCTGGGTGCGGAATAAAGGCACCACATTGCTCATCATTGTTGTACACTCGGCTCTTAAGCTTCCGTGTTTTACCCTCCCTAGTCTTACAATGACGAATTATCTAGACATATAAATTTAGTTGAATTCAATTAGCAAGTGGAGGGGAGGAAAAAACTTTTCCCTCTACCCTCTCAGGTTCAAATTAGACTGACAAAAGACAGATTAACAGGAGAGAAGCATACAAATTTTATTTGATGTTAATTTTTACATGACAAAAGTGCCTTCCTGGAAAAGAAGGGAAGATCCAAAGAAGTGGGTTGGCCTGAGAGCTTAGATATCATTTCAACAGAGCCATAAATTGTGTAGATGTGACATGATAACAAAAAGGGCTCAAAAGGTTTAAAAAAAAGGAGACAGAAAACGTAGCACATAGAAATTAGTTGACTACCAAACATTAGAGATTTGCAAATAATTTTAGGATAATCAAAACATCATGCAAATTAAGCATTGCATTCATGGTCTTTTCTACTTGTTCCTTTCAACTATAAAAATAGGTTAGGATTTACTATGATTGAGGAGGAAAGAACTACTTGCCAGGATGATAATTATATGAAAGATGTTGCCAAGGCACATAATGCACCAAAAAAAAAAAAGAAAGAAAGAAAAAAAAAGAAAGGAAGGAAAAGGGTTTGGGCTTGTAAGGGCGGCAAACTGCTGGAGATGAGAATATGGAGGACATGGGCTTTGCAAATGGAAGAGGATGGTGATTTTGAGTCCTAGCTCCACTTACTGGCTATGTAATTCCGAAAATTATTTTATCTCCTTTTGATTCTATTTCCTACTCTATAAAATGTATATAATAATAACAAGGAAAGTTGTAAAAACTGCCCTTGATAGTAAGTGTACGCAGCGCCTGCTACGGACCAGGTGAGCACCAGATCAATCAGTGTTGCTCTTACTGTCGGTGGCCTCGTCTAACCTTTGACTGCAGGTCTTCCGGACGCAGAGGCCCGGGTTCTGACCACCTTTCCACATGCAGGAATCACCTCCGCAGGCAGACCCACCCCAGAGACGGGGGAGCCTGCGCCGTGTGAGGCCCAGATCTGCAAGGGAGGCGGGCAGTGCGTTTCTGGCTCTGTCCTGGGGATCTGGGGCTTTCAGGGTACCAAACTCTTCAAATATTAGACGGCTCAAAAACTACTGAGCAAAAAAAAAAAAAAAAAAAAAAACTACTGAGCAGCCTCAAAACATGACAAACATTCTGTAAAATGACATGAACACCCCCATTTCATGCACTGTGCAACAGAAACAGTTTCATACTGAACATTTGTATCAGGAGGAGAAAAAAGACGGCCAGTGTAGTGGGTTTCCGCAAGCACGATGTAGTCCTTTCCCACCGCTAAAGAGGATGAAAGCTGGTTTTCTTGTACTGCAGTGATGTTTGCTGGCCTGGATGAAGCTATTCATTTCTTCCTTGGCAGAGGTGAGCGATGGTGGGCACCTGGCACAGTTTGGAGGGCAGGTAACTATGACGCCTTCCTGGCCAGACAACCAGGCTTCTAACAGGACTAGGAATTTCAGAAATATCTCTGCAAATATTAAGAGTAAGATGATGTAATTTAAACAAGAATAAAAATGAAATTTCCTCTATCTGCAACTGTATCTTCTACGCCACCTCTTCCTTTTATTTCTTTTCCTTGCTTTTCCCTTCGCTGTGTGTGAAAGTCTGTTTCTTAGTGCACTAATAAGAGTTCTAAGAGGATCTAAAAATACACACTGTTAATAAGAGTCTAAAAGTCACTGTATTGCCTCTCTCCTCGCTCCCATTAGCTCTTTGCCTTGATTTTCCTCAAGCCAGAGAGAACCAAGAAAGACTGGAGTTGTTAGGAGTGGTAATAAACATGGTGATTTTTTTTTTCTCCAATTAGGAGATTTTCCTGTATTAGGCTTGTGACCTCTGCCCTTTTCTAGGAAGCTAGTGTTTGCTATTTAAGCCGCAATTCAGATACGTTGTTACCGTCACTTGTTTTCTACAAACTTCTAGCTCTTAACAAACTTGTATATAAAGGAAAGCAGAACTTTTTTCCTATAAAAAAATTATTTCATATCCCTGTACGATGGGCATGGACAGTTGGTTTTTTTTTAAAAATAGAGGTGTATTATATGTAGTGATTTCTCCATAATTGTTTACATGTTGATTCAAATCGGAAGTTAGTAAAAATCTGTCAGTGACTCACATAAGGTGTTGCTGTTAACAATACACCGGAAGTTATCTGATGCTTCCAGAGACAAGAACACGGGTGTCCCACGCGGCCTGCACCCTCCACGCCTTCATATTCCTTAACTTTCACTTGTCTTGTCTCCCACATTTCATGATTTTCCCAGGTGAAAATTTGGTAGAGCTTATCTCGGATGTGAAGAATAGTAATACACTCTCTCTCTCAAGTAACGTGGAGCACGACATTTCATGGCATATCAGTACCTTAACCTAAAATAATAATCATTTAAAAAAAATCTCAGGGACAACTAAAAAGCCCTGAAAATACTTTCAGTAGGAAATGCGTGTGTACTGAGCCAGTCTGCTAGCTGGCCCAAGTTTCCTTTTCTCCGAATACAGATCGTCTGGAAAGCGACAGACAGCAGGGCTCAGGGGTCTCATACAGTGAGTCCTGGGACGGGCGGGCCAGGGCGCCCCAGCAGGTCATAAACAAGAGACCCTGGTACAGAAAACAGCAATGAAAACGTTCACCTTCAAATGATTTCTCTTTTATGTGTAATTTGAGATAATTAAAGAAAGAGGATATTCATGCAAGTATGTTTTCTTAATTGAACTTATGATTCAATAACTATAACAGAATAATTTCAAAGTAAATACATATTTTCCCAGTGAAAAGATATCCCTTTCTTTCCCCCCAACCAGACAGATGAGTGACATAATATGAAAGAACTCGAGGCCTGGCATTCGTCAGCGGCTGGAAGTGAAATTTCTGGCGAGATGATGTGTCTGAACATTAAAATTCAGCAGCAACATCAAGCGTCCTGGTCTGGATGTCTTTTGTTTAGACTTTTTTGGGTTTCTCTTGCCTCAGGGTGAAAAGAAAGAAAACTCGGCCTGAGGCAGCTTGGCTGGCTTTCGGCACAAAGTCCCTAACTCTGAGAACAGTAATGCTTTGAGCTCTTATAACTGACCCAGTGGAAGGCAGAATGACATCAAGCTAACAAGAAAAAGGTGTTGGAGCTAAGCCTTGGCTGCAAAGAAACATGGAGTTTCTCTCTTTCACCTCAGCATATTCTTAACTCTTCCAAACAGCAGGCGCAAGATTGAGAAAACATTCTGGATGGTGTCGGGGAAAGAGCTGAGGGTCAGCTCCACTCCAGAGGGACCTGATTCCATGAATCGGGACAAAGCGTAACCATATGTAGTTTCCCTAAACCAGTGACTCTCAAAGTGGGATTTCCAAGGGTGCACTCTTGGAGTTTCTATGAATTTTTTTAAAAATTCATGAGGTCAAAACGATTTTCTTGGGCTTCCCTGGTGGCACAGTGGTTAAGAATCCGCCTGCCAACGCAGGGGACACGGGTTCGAGCCCTGGTCCATGAAGATCCCACATGCCATGGAGCAACTAAGCCCGTGCACCACAACTACTGAAGCCCGTGTGCCTAGAGCCCGTGTTCCGCAACAAGAGAAGCGACCGCAATGAGAAGCCCGCGCACCGCAATGAAGAGTAGCCTCTGCTCGCCGCAACTAGAGAAAGCCCGCGCACAGCAACAAAGACCCAGTGCAGCCAAAAAATAAAGAACAAACAAACAAACAAAATGATTTTCATAATAAAACTAACATGCTATTTGCCTTTTTAACCATGTTGACTTTGGTATTTAAAAGATCAGAAGAAATGGTTAGCCCCTGGGCGGGAATCGTGGCAAAACCAGAAGTCACCACTGTCCTCTTCATGGCCACACGCTCACAGGTGGATCAGCTGTGATCAACATGATTATTCCTGAAAGATCCCTGACAAACTTCAGTTTCCCAGACCTGGGTTTTGTCCAAAGATGTCCTCAGAAAAGAACAGAGTCTGTTACTTTAAATAAAACAATGGACAGTATTTGTTGCCAATGATAAACTTCAAAGTTTTGAGTAAAAATTAGAATTCTTGAAAACTTGGAATTAGCTACTGTGAGCCTGACCTCTTCCCAGTTTTAAAGACTCGATGATGAGATTTGCAATGAAAATAACAACTGTCAATTTTTCATATTGTGTGATGAAATGTATCAGCGTTTATAAAGTCAGCATAGCTCTGTGTCAGTGTTTGCCAAATGATGAATGCATGATGTAGCAAAATCTTGTATAGATAATGATCCATTCCAAGTGAAGCACAGACCAATGATTTTTTTTTAAAATTCAAGTATAGTTGATTTACAATGTTGTGTTAGTTTCAGGGGTACAGCAAAGTGATTTAGTTATATATATATAATATATTATACATATAATACATATATATTCTTTTTCAGATTTGTTTCCCTTATAGATTATTACAAGATATTGAGTATAGTTCCCTGTGCTATATAGTAGGCCCTTGTTGGTTATCTATTTTATATATATTAGTGTGTAATATGTTAATCCCAAACTCCTAATTTATCCACCCCCCCCCCTTCCCTTTGGTAACCATTAGTTTGTTTTCTATGTCTGTGAGTCTATTTCTGTTTTGTAAATAAGTTCATTTGTATCATTTTTTAGATTCCACATATAAGTGATATTATATGATATTTGCCTTTCCTTGTCTGACTTACTTCACTTAGTATGATAATCTTTAGGTCCATCCATGTTGCTGCACATGGCATTATTTCATTCTTTTTTATGGCTGAGTAATATTCCCTTGTATATATGTACCACATCTTCTTTATCCATTCCTCTGTTGATGGGCACTTAGGTTGCTTCCATGTCTTGGCTATTGTAAATAGTGCTGCAGTGGACATTGGGGTGCATGTATCTTTTTGAATGAGAGCTTTCATCTTTTCCAGATATATGCCCCAGGAGTTGGGTTGCTGGATCATATGGCAACTCTATTTTTAGTTTTTTAAGGAACCTCTATACTGTTTTCCACAGTGGCTGCACCAATTTACACTCCCACCAACAGCATAGGAGGGTCCCTTTTCATCAACATGATTAGTGATTCCTCGCTGCAATTAAACTTTGAGAAATTACCATGTGTCAAAATTGGGTGTACTGTCAATGAAAAATACCTATAATAATGTGGGAAAACTACTAAAATAATCTTGTGTTTTCCAAATACATTGTACATCTCTGTGAGGCTGGATGTTCTTTCTCCCAAACAACACATTGGTACACTTTGAGTGTGGAGGCAGATAGGGGAGCCACTCTCTGTTAGTGAGGAGGCTGCCCAAGGTGGGGGGACCAGGGCTAGTAGGGTGGTCTTGCCAGAAGAAGAAGGAAAGCTGTGAGTCTGGGCAGGGCTGAGCAGCTGGACTTCACGGAGGGGGAGCCCCGAGAAGGAGCCATGGAGATCTTTGCCCTGGAGTCTTCAGCTGACTGTGAGTCACTGCTTGAAGTAAGGAAAATACCAAGCGCTGGGGAAAGACCCACCCAAAAGGAAAAGAGGAAATGAAGCTGGAGCTGCAATCAGGTGGGAATGTTCCCTGCTCCCAGCAGCCAGAGAGGGACACCTCATAATTCATGGGGCACCGGTCAGAGTGCTCAGAAGTCCACGTGGACACGTACCAAAACAGACCATATTCTGGGCCATGAAACAAATCCCCCAAATTCAAAAGGATCCAAGTCATACAAAGTATGTCCTTTTCCCACAGTGACAATCATTTAAAGGTCAATAACAGAAAAATATCAGGAAAATCCCTAAATATTTGGAAACTAAGAGGCACACCAAGTAGTCCATGGAAAAAGGCCGGGGAGGGGGGAAGGAATGTGGGGAGGAATAGAAAGTCTTTTGAATTTAATGAAAATGAAACTGGCAATCATCTATTCAGACTGATAAGGAAAAAAAAGCATGCACAAATCACAGATATCAGAAATGAGATAGGTGACATCACAATATTGAAAGAATAATAAGGGAAACGTATGAGCAGCTTTATGACAAATAATAATGTTGATGAAATGGTCAGTTCCTTGGAAGAGACAACCTGACAAAACCTGCTCAAAAAAAAAAGAGAAACTGAATTCCACTATATTTACTAATGTAGCTGAAAAGAAAACTCCAGGCCCAGATGTCTTTATTGGCAAATTCTGCTAAGCATTAAAGAAATAAATAATAGCAATTATAGACAATTCTTCCAAAAAGTTGAAAGTTAGGGGATATTTCCCAACTCATTCTATGAGGTCAGCATTACTTTGATACTAAAAGCAGACAGAGGTATTGAA
This sequence comes from Eschrichtius robustus, assembly GCF_028021215.1. NCBI lineage: Eukaryota > Metazoa > Chordata > Mammalia > Artiodactyla > Eschrichtiidae > Eschrichtius > Eschrichtius robustus. The sequence continues at coordinate 29,808,120 of NC_090837.1, forward strand.
ACACATTGTGGTGGATTTCTGGGTTTTCTTTTTATCTCTCAGGTATCCCAGACTAGGTGCTGGGATGATTGGAATACCACCACGTAGGGGAAAAATAATCATACCTGTGATATTCCCTCATTCTTAGCTTTCAATAAATAATGCTCACGTGATTTTTAGTAATTTATTAAGTAGGAATGCTCTCTTCCTTTTGCTTTTTTGTTCCCCAAAGAGCAAGGGCACTGGTGAGATCTATCAGCGTAGCTGCCTCTTAAACCCCCCTCCACACACAGGATGTTCTGGTAAATGGCAACCGCCATCGTTTTTTATTAAATACAGTGATCCCTCGGTATCCGCCGGGTATCGATTCCAGGACCGTCTGCGGATACCAGAATCTGCAGGTGCTCAAGTCCTTGCAGTTGGCCCTCCGTAGCCTCGGGTTCCACATTCGCGGATTCAACCAATGGAGAATAGTGCAGGATTTTCCATCCGCGGTTGGTTGAATCCGGGGATGCGGAACCGCGGATGTGGAGGGCTGACCATGCCACGATGGACCCTTCCTTAAACAAGGGTACTTACTCATATTACAATCCCCATTAGAAGTGTTCAGGTTCAGGGGGTTGTTACTAAACTAAATTGGGACATAGAATGGACTTTGGCAAAATGATGTTTTAAAAATCTAAATATCCTTTTACCCACCCAAAGTCTTCAATACACATATACATTAATTACAGATATATATTTAAAAGTAATCTTTATGTAGAGATGTTTACCATGTACATATTCAATGTGGGGATTTCAGATCAATCATATTGACCTTAAAATTCAACTAGCAATAAGTCTTACCTTCTCTGTGGCATTCCAGACCTAATGGGTACAGAAACTTTTTAAATAACACTTAGGTCAGCAGCCTACAGAAATTTATAGACAAACATTTCAGATGAGCCAGATACTGCCAAGGCTTGGGATGTCTGCAGTTGCTAAGAAATCTTCATTACACAGTTGACCACACCTGCCATTGCTTTTCCTTTTGTCCTCTGCAGAGTCTATCACTGCTGACAAAGCTTCTATTTGGCTTTTTTTTTTTTTTTTAATCTTTCCATCCTTCTAGAATTACTACAGTTGAACTTCAGAGTTCCAACACTAAAAGCTTCTTTCTTTCTTTTTTAAAATTTTCTTAACATAATATTCTTTCTTCCCAAAGAAGATGAGGTAAGCAATGGCTTTCATCTATAATTATCTTTTCAACACAGACATCTTGGTAGTAGATGCCGCATAAGAAACAAATCTTCTGACCATTTTCATAAATATCTTAGGACTTTATGTAGAGCCTACATCTTCTATCGTAAGGAGGGTGGCCCCTCCTTGGGGTCTTCTCTCCAGCTGTGCAGTCCTCCTGAGCTGGGGTCCCTCAGCCCCGCCCCCCCAGCAACTTGGTGGGGATTTGCATGTGGACACTCAACCAAAGTTAATTCCATTTACTGTCTTAATTCTGTTGGCAGTTTGGGTCTTTCTAATGTATGGCATTTTCTTCCAAAGGCAAACCTGAAGTCAGTCACCATTTTTTTCCCTCTTGCTTGACTCTTGGGGTATCTAGAGCAATTGTAAGGTAGCGTGTGTGTGTGTGTGTGTGTGTGTGTGTGTGTGTGCGTGCGTGTGTGTGTGTGTGTAGTGCACATTTACATGTATAGAATACTTTACAGGTTAATTTCCAAAGAAGAAAAGTAACTATCAAAAAATATTTTTTCTTTTCATAGGAGGAATAATTGCTTTAAAAGATAATACTCTACTGCCTTAGCAAAGAGAGTACATATTACTGGAAATGTGAGGTGTAACCTTAGAGAATAATCTCTAGTACTTATTTTTGAGGGAAGCTTAAAATTCGTTGGTAGAAAAAAAACCCCTGCATAACCAAGTTTTTTTTTTTTTTTAATACTTAAGCTTATATTCTCTACTGAACTTTGATCAGGATATCACCATATAGGGGAAAAAGAATCATACCTGTGATATCCCCTCATTCCTAGCTTTCAATATATTTGCCCACTTGATTTTTAGTAACTTATTAAGTAGAAATGTTCTCTTCCATTTGCCACAGTCAAACCTCACTATTTTAAGACTAATTTATCAAAATACGTAGGTGTGGGTGTCCAAATCACAGCTCAGCCACTTAGCAGATGTGTGGACTGGGACAAAAGACTGCCAATGACAATGAGACTCAGTCTTCATACAGGTAAAATGGGCATAATTTTTATACCAACCTCATAAAGTTGTTGGGGAATATACGGGAAGGACCCTGCACAGGGTCTGGTGCTTGGTAAGTGCTCAGTAAAGATTCACAGCATGAGCATCGCGCGGGACACGCCAGACTCTGCAGTTGCCTGACCACCAGCCGTGCTCTGCACGTAACTGAAACCCCACCTTCTCCCCAGCCTTCTGTGAAGCGGCACACATGGCCCTTCTGTTACATACTTGGTCCTGCAGACTCAAAGGGCAGTTCATGATGTGTCCTATTTTCAGAGTCCTAAAGGCCCTAATGTAACCTATTTATCTGACACATAACGGATCTCAAAGAGATTTTGTGACTCTTGCCTCACTGCTGCTATAGCAAGTTATCACAAACTTAGAGGCCTAAGACAACAAAAGTGTGTTATCTCACAGTTCTGTGGTTCAGGGTCCAACACAGGTGTCCCTGGGCTAAAATCGAGGTGTTGGCAGGGATGTTCCTTCCGGAGGCCCAAGGGAGGACCCGTTTCCATGCTGGTCCAGCTCTAGAGGAGCCTGCACCTGGGGCTGGTGGCCCCTCCTCCACCTGCCAGGTCAGCAGCCCACCGTCTCCCTTACCTGTTCTCTCATCACATGCCTTCTCGGACGTTCATCTTCAGCCTCCCTTTCCCATTTTAAGGACCACTGTGATTACATTGAGCCCATTGAAATAATCCGAAATCAACTCCCTATTTTAAGGTCATTGATTGGCAAATCCTCCTCTCCTTTCGCCTCATACATAACCTAACATATTCACAGGCTCTGGGGATTAGGACGTGGACGTCTTTGGGGACCATTCTTCTGCCCAGTAGTCAGGACTTCAGGGCCAAGTGTTATGACTCTAAAACAGATGATTTTTCAACTACATATTTTTCTCAAACCAGAGATTTGCTTAACGGAAATCAAAGAATTGACTTTGAACAATGACATGTGACTGTAGGCCACAGGTAACTGGGGCCTGTCCACTTGGACTGATGTGAAGCCAAAGTTCCAAGTCAAGCCAGGATCAGAGAGAGGAAAAGAAGACATTTCTTGCCAGCTCTGGCTTTCGACAGAACAATCCTCAAGGAATTTGAAAGTTCAGCAGGCCCAGCTCTGGTCCTCTTCATCAGTTCCTGCACTGGGGCTGCATCCTCGTAGGTTATTTAGGAAAGAAAACCATCTTAGAAGATGCCATCGCGTGTGCATGCTCCAAGGCCCAGGCCACTCCTTGTGTCCAAGCTTTTTCAGCTAAAAAACCAGTGGTCACCAAAGTGCCGCTTAGACACAGCCCAGCACGTTCGGTCCAAAGGCAAACTGTGATGATATTATCACAAAATGATGGATAAATATGAAAAGAAAGTAAGTAGAAAGAAAGAACAATTTGATATACTTAAATCTGCTCATTTTTACATTTGTAACTAAATTTTTTTCCCTTGATAAAACTCTCACGTCTGATACTATTTAACTCAGGATTTCTTTAAACCTCTCATTTTAAGCTAATTATGGGATTATATTAATATTGTATGTTAACACATATTTTTCTGGCCTAGAGAATAACTAAATATTTTAATAATGCTTTCCACAATATGGTATAAATAAGATTGTTTTTATTAGAAAAGAAAACACACAAGCAAAAAACAAAAAGCAGCTACCTACAGGGTTTCTTATAATGTACCCCTTACTATGCTTTCTGCTAAATAAACAAAATTTTCTTAGATTACTGCATATTTAGGCTGTCACATTATGGTTATAATTCCCTTCAGCCTTACCCCCAAAAGTGAGTTAAAGGCTCCGTAGATCTCATTTCCTTGTTGATTTGCTGATTGTGCAGAGGTCTGTGTAAAAAATTGGCATGGGCTGAGGAAACATCCTTACTGAACAAAGGCAATATGTCTTTATGTATTGACTTTTGTGTGATTCAATTCGCCTTAAGTATGACAGTAACCTTTCTAAACGGCTCTCTGAACTTAAAAGCAAGTTTGCATTTTGTGGTTAACTTTTCTTTGACTTCATGACTTCCGGACTGATGACCCAGCTTCTCTGAGCTCTTGAAACCTTTTAGCCAAGTGATGGAAATGAATGATTTTCTAAATGCTGAGAGTCAGAGTCTAAACACTGGATAGAGACTTTGGGGAAGGCAGACTCTATTAACTTATAATTGTAATAATTAAGTTAGATAAAAGACAAATTGTACCTTAATTCTTTGCATAGGAAGCCAATGGATATTTAACTTTAAATCTGTCATTCTAAATAAAATCATAATTTTCATAGTAAGTAGATGTTTTTCATCTTAAAAGCTGATGTGAATCATTCAGTATATTGGTGTTTTAATTTATTTTATTTTAGCCTCTTTGGCAATGTGTAAAACTTTACACACTCAACTGATTATTAAGCATTACTCAAATTGTGTTCTGAGTCAATATTTCCTCTGTGCTTAACCATGAATTATGTTGGGAAAAACAAGTACTAATTTTATGCTTTCGGTTCTGTTATTTTCTTTATGCCTCATCAGTTCACTCTGGCCTATCACAGATCTATTTGGAAACTGTGGGATTTTCCCTATTGAAATTTATTATTTCAATAATAAATTATTCAATAATAAAAAAGGCCAGCTTTTGGCCAAAAAAGATGGCCTTTTTATTCTATAGAAATTTCAGCCCCATTTAATCAAATACATTGTATTTTATTATTGATTGATTAACTTCCTGATTATAAGACACTTCTAGAAGTATTTCCTTATGAAAACAATGGTATTTTTGTCTGTATGTTGTCAGAAGATGTTCTAGTTCGGGAAGCTTCTAGCTTCTGCTTTAAATTAGAATCATGTTCTTTCTTCTCTCTGTTCAGATTATTTCTGGGAAATCTCAGCGTAGTGACTGAGTACCTCGTGCTGCTGGCCTGTTTTTGCCTTGGGTAGTTTTTAGTGAAAACAACATCAATAGCTTCTTCTCTTGATATTGTCCCTATTTCTCTTTTTTGTCATTTTAAAACCAAAATCTTTACAATGAAATCTTCATAAGTTACTAAGTAACTTAGTTTTAAAACTCCTGCTATGTGCTTAGTTTTGTGGTTGGTGTGAAGGACTATTTTTAGGACCCCTGCCTACTTAGAATCAAGAGCTCTTTTTAGCGGGCCGTGTTGTTGCCTAACCCTACAAGACGGACAATCTCAAGAAGGTTATTATTAATACTACTGCTCTGAATTAGAAAAGTCAAAGTGAACCTAATAAGGTAATTACTAAAAATTTGCATATCTGTCTCTGAACATTTGGTTTATCAACATTATTTGGTTGAGACTAGACTATGGCACGAAGCTAAATTAAGCATTAATTTAGAGTAGAAGGTTAGGAGATTAGTCCAAAGTGTTTCCGTAAGTCTGGTTGATTTCTCATTTTACATGATCTGACCCTAAAAAGGCCTACCGTGCTTCACATGACATATTTTTAAACATCCTTGCTCTCGAAAACAGTTCATAGCCCTTCCTTAGAGTTTGAAGCACACAGTTCTCTAAGGATAACCAATGTGGAGGATGAGTTTGCTGCTCTACATTAGTGCCTCGAATCAAAGGAAAACGAACATGACTAGGTTGGAGCAGATAACTTGTAGGATTCCCTCCAGGCCTTAATGTTCAATGATTTCTATGGTGCACAAGGAGGAAGAATTTCAGTGCTTTAATATCTTGTCTTTTTTTATTGAAGTATAGTTGATTTACAATGTTGTGTTAGTTTCAGGGGTACAGCAAAGTGATTCAGTTATATATATATATTCTTTTTTATATTCTTTTCCATTATGATTTTTTACAGGATGTTGGCTATAGTTCCCTGTGCTATACAGTAGGTCCTTGTTGGTTATCTATTTCATATATAGTAGTCTGTATCTGTTAATCCCAAACTCAAAATTTGTCTGTCCCTCCCCCCTCCCCTTCCCCTTTGGTAACCATAAGTTTGTTTCCTATGTTTGTGAGTCTATTTCTGTTTTGTAAATAAGTTCATTTGTTTCATTTTTTAGATTCCACACGTAAATGATATCATATGATATTTGCCTTTCTCTGTCTGACTTACTTCACTTAGTATGATAATCTCCAGGTCCATCCCCATTGCTGCAAATGACATTATTTCATTCTTTTTTATGGCTGAGTAATATTCCATTGTGTGTGTGTATGTATATATATATACCACATCTTCTTATCCATTCATCTGTTGATGGGCACTTAGGTTGCTTCCATGTCTTGGCAATTGTAAATAGTGCTGCTATGAATATTGGGGTGCATGTATCTTTTTGAATTAGAGTTTATTAATATCTTTTCTTATCCCCCTTACACAGTCTCATTTTATTTGTCCTTTTCAATATTCTAAGACTCAGAGATCTTAAGTCATTATGGCACATGTAATATCCATAATATCCTTCCAAATCACCAGACTCCATTCTCTTCCTATGAACAAGGGTCTGTGCTGACGGCACACAAAGAGTGAGGCCGACAAGGTCCCTGACATCCTGGAGCTTGCAGTCTAGTGGGAGAGAAGGCACGTGATAAACAATGACAAATAATCAATGATTTTGTGCATGATGGGAAAGCACATTCACTTCTCATTTATGAATCAATCTTTCAGCTAAATATTTCTCAGGCTCCTGCCAGGAGGAGACTTGCCTCTTCTTCTTAGGACTTGCCCAGCCCTAAGAAGCATCTCAGCAATGAGCCTCTCCCCCCACTCCCCCAGAATGGGAGAGTCACCCCAGAGGGAGCTCGGCGCCCCTCGGATTTCATACCCAGGCTCTTGAGCGAGAGGCTGAGGAGGTGTGGGATTAGTTTTTTCCCTAATAGCCTAAATTGGAACCTAAAGCTACTTGTTCCAGAAATATTGTTTTAAATTGGTGGTTAGATTTTGAATTGCTGTAATTTAGTTGTATAATGGATTGACATATCCTGAATAAATTGGCTTATTTATTGCTGTACCTGTAACCCACCTCTTCCAATTCTGGATTTTAAGCACAAATAACTAAAATATAATTAAACTTTGGGAACACATGTCATTTTGCTAATTTGCATTCTTCTCTTAGATGCTTGAAATAGATTATTCTCAAGGAGAGTGTTATCACTGATAGAACCGATGTGTTAGTAAAATGGATGGATTTACTGTCATGATGGATTTATTGTCATGTCACTGTGATGAAGTGACATTTATTGTCACTTTTAGAATTATGAAAGACCTTTGACATCTTATTTCTCTTTTAAAGCAAAGCGTATATTACGACTGCCTATAAACGCAGCAACATCCCTATTAAATTACTCCTGTGTTTGAAATGGATTCGTCAATGTAATTGACGAAGACTCTGTTCCTTGAAAATGAATTTGTTTTTCTATAATTGAGTAAGTCTGGATGAAAAATGAGCCCCAAATGATCTTTAAAATGTTTGATTTCTTTCTTTTCTGAGTCAAATTTAAAGTAGATTCAAAAAGAAACGAGAGATGGGAGTCTGCTGCCGTGAACTCTGCCGGGCTCAACAAAGAAGGTCTGTGTGCACGCGGGAGGGGTCTCAGCCCCCCTCCCCACGCCCGCAGCCTTTGGTGGCAGTGACTTATGGACTTTGAGGTGTTGTGCCCCAAACAAACCAGAAAACTGCTGAGAGCTTGACAGGGCCATCAATCAGGGTGCCCACTCAGTTTGGCACCCTGTTGAGTCACCAGCCTGGATTTAAGCATTGGGTTTTGTTGCCTGTTTTATGGGGCTGAGCCAGAAATTTAGTTGTGGGTTTCTTGTTCACAAAGCCTGGGGCCAACTCATGCCCTCGTGGCTTCTATAGTCCCTCTCTCTCTCTCTCTTTCTCCCTCTCTCTCCCATTTGCTTTAAAGCCACAAATGTTGTGACATGAAGATTTTATTTCACAGGTAACGCAGCCCTTCCCTCCTTGTAACTATTCCCTAGAAGGAGAGAAGTGAGGCTTTCAAATGAAAAAAAAAAAAAAAGAGCAGATTGCCCAATTCCCTCAAAAGGAGAGGGTCTTTTTTTAATCTGCAAGCTCTCCCTGTGTCTGTCAGGTTCTGCTGTCAGGGAGGCCCCACAGATTGTTGTCTGGACCGCCCCCCACCAGCACCTCCAGCGCCCTCTCACGTTCCAAGCCTGCTCTGCAGGATCCGTCTACGCTGCAGTCCCGGTTGGAACAGCCGTGTGCCCTCACCCAGCAGGCAGGCTGTGCTGGAGCCAGTCCCACCCCCATGGCAGCTGGCTTGACTCCAAAACCCCTTCTCTGGCCTCAGCTGGTACCCAACTGTAGGCGTCCACACTGCCCCCAATCCGGATGGGAGCTCTAAATGCTGTTTGCGGAGCACCCTGGGTTCCAGTGGATGGGAGGGGGTATTGCCCGCCCCTTGCTGATCTGAGCGGCCCACCTGCGGTGCAGAGGGGCAGTTCTGGAAGGCCACCAGCTCCTGGATGCACAGAAAAGGCTGCCTTGAACCAGGTCTGTGTTCTCTGCCCTGTGTTGAGGGCCACCTTAGCCAAAGCTTGTCTCCTTCTCACACTCCAAACCCCAGATAAGCACTTATTCTATCAAACCCCCTAAATTTAAGACTCCATCAGTAACATGCACCGTGTCACTGTTCACCCACCAACCTTGCCATCGGGGACAGGGGCCGTGGTCCTCACTGCACCTGGCTCTACACCCCTTCCCGTGTGCTCTGATGGTTTCTTGAGGTTAATTCAGCCGGAGGGACCCCTGACGCAGTGGAAAGGGACAAGCAATCGGCGTCAGGAAGCAGGAAGCTCAGGAGCCAGGATTTCATCAGGAATACTGCAGCCACGAACTGGAGGGGCTGTGGCATAGCCCGGCCCCGTCCTCCGACCCATAACCTGGACGGGAAGGTCCGGGGTAAACACGCACCAGCTCATTCTTCAAAAACGGTGCCCCACCATGTTACTTTATTTACCCGAGTCCCCTGCAAACGACCTCTCCACCGCCTCACCCAAGCCCCTCCCTCTCCTGCCCTTCAGCCCCCTATTCATCCAGTTTTCACCAGAATCTGGTCCGTGTCCTGTCTCCAGGACCAACCCCACTCCATCCTGCTGCTGGATCGTCCCGCTGACCCACAGCTGGGGGTGAGCCTGCCTGCCTGCTCTGCATCTTTCTGATGATGACCTGATGCCAGATGCCCCACTACCTCCCTTGGTCCCTCCCCACCAGCCGGGACGTGCCTCACCCTCCTCTGCCACGTCCCAACAGCACTGAATCCACAGCAGCCTTGAGGGAGCCTGAGTGAGGGGTCACCCCGGCTGCAGGTCACCCATGCCTTCCCTCGGGGAGTCCTAGGTTCCTGGGGGAAAGGGAATGTCTTTGGCACCAGAGACTGATGCTCAAATCGCGGCCATGCCCAGTTACCTGCCCCCTTCCCCCGGGTCACCTCGTCTGTAACCCAGGGATGGTGGCTCCTTCCCTGCAGAGCTGTCGTCGGGACTAAAGTAAGTGACGTAATGCATTTCTGAACATGCGGCTGATACACAGCAAGAGCTCAAAACAGACTGTTCTAACCTTCTATTCCAACAGAGAGCTGACGAGCCCCCCGCCAGTGGTCATTCACTCAGCAGCTCTTCACTGAGTGCCCGCTGTGTGCCGAGCACGCTACTTCCTGCTGAGTGCACAGCGTCACATGAGACACAGTCTGTCCCCTTGGAGGAGTTTAGGACCGAGTGTGTGTAGGGGCAGGTACAGTTGTATGTAAGAAGGTACACAGTGCAGCTCACGGCGGGGGGGCAGATGGGGGAAGAGGAGGCTGCCCAGCCCACAGTAGGAGCTCAGGGAACATCTCTGAACACAGTGCATGTTACTGATGTGTCTGATTAAAGGAGCAGGATGGGACGCAGGGGGCACCTTGTCTGAGGCTTTGTGGCATTGCTCCCTTAGTGCCTTTTGGGTTCCTTCTCGGGAGCAGCCCAGTTTTTCTATTTTTCAGGCTGGAATGCCTGTTTGATGCTTCCAGGGGGAGTTGCCTGACCTAGACATGGACGAGGTTATTTTAGGACTGATGTTCCAGGGAAAAGGCATCATCACCTGATGGTCCTCTGGAGTTTTATTCAACCTCGCACTGACTTCTGATGGTTTTTGCAGGAGATGTGGGACCGTGGATGGTCTGAGTCATACGGAATCTCTTCAGCTGGCAATCCTGCGAGGCCCATGGAGGAAGGAGGTGAATAAACTCTGCCAGAACATCCTGAAATGTGCCAAGTGGCATAACCTGAGAAACACAAGCCTTCCAAGAGACACTTAGTATCAACTGTCCTGGATTAAGGAGCACGTTCCAGGGCGTGTCTGGGGCCTGGGTTACAAATTCTAAGTTGCTATTACAGGTGTAATATGTTATGAAGACCATCTGTGTTCCAAGCGCTGAACTTAAAGACGCCCGAAGCTCTACGTGATGGAATTTAAGGCTGTTTGGGTGCCCTGCTGCTCTCCCTTGTGGCTCACAGGCCTATAGCGAGGTGTTTGCTTTACGTGGGTGTCACTGTGTGATTTTAAAGGCAAGGAGAGGCCCAGTGGTGACTATGGAGTTTCCTTTACTTTGCAGATCACTTTAATCCTAGTCAATCAACTTTTCTTATAAAACATCAGTTGAAGATGGGGTTAGTGTATCAGAGATTGGTGTCTATAGTTTGAATAGATTGAGTGTAGCTATGCTGCATACAGGGCACCCGAGAGATGTTTTCTAGGCATTTCAGTTTTGAAGATTTCTTCTCGCCTCTCTTCCTTCAGCTGGTCACTCATACACCTTCCAAATGTGTCTAGGGCCTTCGGGCGTGAAAGAAGCCAGAGAAGGGATGGGCTGAGAGTCTAGTATCACGATGTACTATAAGGCACATGTGGCTGCACCTTGAACTGAAAGCGGCAGTGGGGTCGGAAGGAGGGAGGAATGGAGAGGTGGACATACAGAAGGAGAGGTGAGAGCATTGGGCGAAGGGCTGCCCTCTAAATGAAAAGTACAAGTGGGCCACGCGGCCGGGGATTCAGTGGCCAGCGAGCTGGTGCCTGCTGATTTCTGTGTCTCCTGAGCTTTGTTTGTCTTTGATTCCCCCAGAATTTTTCCTTCTGTCATCTTTTCTCAGCCACTTTTGTCCACCCCATCCCTGTCTTTGAAGATGCTCCAGGGAGACTGAATTTGAACTTGATAGTGAGAGCTGTGACTTGGGAAGAGGGAGGGAGGGAGAGAGAGAATGCAGGGGGCAGGGGGCGGGGGGAAGAAAAAGGGGATGGAGAATTATGTGAGCATTTTGTAGCCAGGGAACTTCAAAGCTCAGAAGAGCTACTATATATATTCATTGCATTTGCAAATTCATGTGAATTTAATACAATGGTCTCATTGTCATGGTACTGTTTCTCTTTTCTTTGGGAAAAAGTGGGATGAAAATGGTTTGCTACTTTTCTTCTTGGCTGCAGAAGAGCACAAGACAAAACTGCAAAAATATGATGTTAAATACCATAGCTCTGTAATTACCAAACCAAAATCCTAGGTGCCTTCCAAGCTGTGCTGTCACAAAGTTGCTGCATAGTTCTCACAAACTTCATAAAACCTCTTAAGATAGTTTTAATCTTTTTAACTTTTTAAAGTTTTGAAAGTCAGAACAAGCTTTCCTTTAGTGATAGATGAGACATGAAAAGTCTTAAATGTTAGAGTCACTTTTAAAATATGGACATATGAAAAGACACAAACTGTTTAAAAATTAAATGACATTTTGCTTTCACAGCTATTTAAGGGCTAAAAATTCATGGGACATATTTGTCTCAAAATCTAATCCTATGAGCAGTTTGTCACTTGCACTCAATGACATTAAAAGGGAATAGTCTGAAATCAGCAAAGCTTTATGAGCATTTTCTTTTTGATGAAAACCACTGTCTTTTCTCTTGTTCTAGAATTATTTACTACTTAAAAAAGATACTTAAAATTTTCACCAACTTTTCAAAAATTTTAAACACACAGAAAAAGTTGAAAGGAAAATACAATAAGTGCTTACATATCGTTTACGTAGATTCAAAATTTTTTAATGTGCATCATATTTGTCCCCTTCTCTCTCTCTCCTCCCCCTCCCCCCCTCTCTATGTGTGTGTGTGTGTATCTATATATATAGATACACACACACACATATATATATAGTTGTTATTGTTGCTATTAACCATTTGAAAATAAAGATATATATATTTTGATAATAACCATTTGAAAATAAACTGTAGACATGATGAAACTTCACTCCTAAATAGTTTAGCAGGCATCTCCTAAGACCCTCCTTCTACAGTATCATTATTGTATCTAACAAAAAAACCTATAATTTAAAAATATTGTCCAATATCCAATCCATATTCAAGTTTCCCCCAAAACCCCCAAAATGTCTTTTATAGCTTTTTTTTGAAGCAGCGTCTGATCAAAGTTCATGCGTTGCATTTGGTGGTTATGCCTCCCCTTTGTCTTGTAAAATGTTCCACCCACATTTTGGAGGGTCTAGATTTTTGGCCGGAACATCGAGGCTCCTCGTGGTACCATGTAACTCATCCATGCTATTCCTTGAATGTCCTTTAAACTGGAACTCTCGAGGCTTCATTACATTCAGTTTAAACACTTCAAAGCTGACGTTGGGTCCTTCACAGAGCATCACATCAAGAGGCCCATGATGCCAGGCCCTCCCACTGGTGAAATGAAATGTGATGACATGGTTAAAGTGACAGATCATTCCATTCTCCTTCAGCAACTGGCGAATAATCTGCCAGGTGAGGTTTCACAAACATCCTGTTTGCCAACAACTTCCTTTCCTCCTTCCACTTAATGGTTTTAGATCCCATTAATGATTCCTGCCCAGATCTCTGCGTGTGTTGCGTGTGTGTGCACCAAATTCCATCATTTCTTCTTTATTATTATTATTTGTATGTTATTATATATAAAGAAACGTGTTCTCTCTAGCCCCCACTTTTTAAATATTAGTATGGACTCATTTATTTATTCAGTGTGTGAAAATCCATTATCGCGATGATTTTTACTAATGCCCAGAATTCCCCAAGTTGACCAGGAAGGGTGTCTGCAAACTGTCTCCGGGGTCTTTTTGGCCAGTCCCGTCTTCTGGGAGCCTTTGCTTTCCGGCTCACTTTGCACTTTGCTTATCTCAGACCTGGACTCAGCCGTTTCTTATCTGAGCCAGGATTCCTTCCAGAGGGAAATGGTTCTTAGAAAGTCAAATATGGCCCTAGGGGTGCTAACTGCTACAGGGGCGTCCTTGTTTCCTGAACTTTTCAGGGGACAAAGCTGTAAAGATGTATTTTTTAAATCATGAGTAAATATGGAGGTTTCCAATTCAAGTTCAGTGTTATTGTTTTTTTCTTAAATCATTTTGTATTTGAACCTCTTTTTTTCTTACACAAAACTCCTGATTCCTATGAACATATTCATTCTTTTGGTTTTATCTTTTTATTTATAAGCATAAAATAGTTTCAAGATTACAATACCGATATTGCTGTTAACAATTCCCCACTGAAAAAGTGTGCAGAAATTATAGTTGGAATATTGTGTTTGAGGATTTCTTAAAATGTTCTCTCTCTGTAATTAAGATGTCAATGTAATATAGAATTCAGTTCACTTGTGTTTCAGTTTTAGGATTTTCTTTTTATATCTTTTTATGTAATTTAACTTTTTAAATATAGAAAATATTTACATGTTCCATTTATATATCAAAATTATATTAAAATGTACACTCAGAGAAGTATTGCTCCAATCCAAGCCCTCAGTCTCTGGTTATCCATCCTGTATTTTTTTTACATAAGTAAGCAAACACACACACTCACTCACACACAGACACACACACTTCCTCTCCTTTCTTTCACAAAAGACAGGACACTAAATTAACTGTTCTACCCCCTGTGTTTTTCACTTCACAGTATATACTCTCACCCATTGTTAAACTGAACTACAGTCTTCTAGAATTGTTTACTAAAATCCAATCTTAAATACAACTTTGAAATATAAATTTTAACAATTTTGGTCTAGTAGAAATTATTTATGTGATAAGTTCGTGTGGTGAAGAATCCAAACAATACAAAATTGATATGTTGAGAATTCCCATTCCCACCCTGTTCTTTCCACCTCCCCTCACACACTTATAGTCACCTTTTATTTGTCCCTGTGAATCATTTTATTTTATAGTAAATATGACTCTACGTTATTATTTGGCTCACTTCTATACACAGAATGGACCATTCTATGTGTACATCTGCCCTTTGTTTTTTCACTTAACAATATGCATGAGATCCTTCAGATCAGTACATGGAACTCATCCTTATTCTTTTCTTGCAGGTGCATAGTATCCTTCCTAGTATGTATGGGTGACATCAAAACCAAGGTGCAAGCTGGGCTCTGTGAGTCCCCAGCCTTCCTCAGATCTTCCGCCCTGCCCACCTGCTTCCCTCCCCTTCCCCCTCCTCCTGAGAGCCCCCCTCAGCCAAGCTCTTGCAGCAGAATCCCCACCCCCACCCCAACCCCAAGTCTCTGCTCAGCGGGGCCATCGTTCTTCCGACAGGCTCTTCTCTCTGCCTGCCCGGACTCAGGCCCGGCTGGAGGTGCATTTCCCAGAGTCTGTGAGTCTGGGGACCTCATGTTTTCCTCCTTATCCTTGTGCCAAAAGCAACTGTCAAGGGGAACATTCCCTCTAGAAACTGCCTTGCTAATGGGACCAGATATTGATGGCGTATTGACTGAGTCTCCTTCTCTATGGCACGGTGTTTATCTGGTCACAGGGGGGGACTGCTCTGCGCTTTCCATACGTTTCTATTCCGTTTAACTAGCACGTTCTTTAGATCTGTTAGCGTCTTCAATCAGGGTAGTGAGGTCATGTTGATTGCGGCTTATCTTGTGTATTTAAGGTGACTGCACGTTTCCGGCCTCCTCAGTTTGGGGTTGATTTTACAGTTAGCTCTCAAAGGGCAATCGTGTTCCCATCACGGTTCACATTTGCAGGGACACAGTACCTGCGTGGACGTGAATGTCCCATCCCACTTCTGGGAGCAAAACTCCATAAACACTTTCATTATCAAGAAATCAGGGAGGAAGACTTTTGTTACAATACTTACCTTCCGGAAGGTGTGTGGTGTGTGTTATTTTCATCTGCACGTTGACCTACCCCATGTGTGATTTGAGTAATAGTGTTTCTATGCCCAGAAGGTGTGTGTCTACTTGCAGAGAGGACATTTCAATCTTTGGCTCTTAGTAAAGCGGCAAGCTAGAAACTTGTCTGGCTTCCTTTCTACCTAACTCCCAGGAACGATTTGCAAATTCATGAGATAATGTCTCAGAAGCACTCTGAGCTCTTAAGAAAAAGGAACCAGAGAATGCCAGGGATCATCCTTATAGCCGCTGGGTCTGGGGTAACTCCCATGTTTCTGGGAAAGAGGCTGAACCGCTCTTTCTTTCCAGCCGTCCTTTGCCCAAGTGGCCAGATCCTCACTGGATCTTTTTCTCCACACAAAAGGTGAGGTGACCGTCCTATCTGTCCACACTTCACCTTCATTATTTTAACAGAAACAAAACCACACCATTTTAAGTAACTGTCTTGGGTGTTGCAGCTTCCAAGTGCACGAGGTGGGATTTGAAGGTAGATCTGTTTAACTTCAAATCCCCTCCACCACCGCACAACACACACTCTTGTTTTTTTTACTGTGGAGGTAAGAGAGGGCCTCCCGGACCGACTCCCTGCTTCCACTGGAAGGAAGGAGGGTGGAGACTCTAGAGGAGAGGGGAGGGCTGCAGCGCTGGGTGGCAGTCCCCGCTCTGGCAGGTGTGCTCACCTGTGCTCTGGCTGGGGGCAGGGCGACCTCACTGCACAGTGTGGGTTCTGTCCTTCCTGACGACTCTCGGGGCCGGTTGAAGCCCTGCATCCCTGCGCCGCTGGGCGGGTCCAGGATGCGCAGACCATGCGGTGCTGCGGTCCCTGCCAGACCCGAGCCCCGCGGGGGGCGAGCCCACGCCTGCACCCGGTGCTCCGCCACGAGGGGCCACGCGCCATCGTCCTGGAGAAGACCCGGGTCCTGACTCTGCCCCTCGCTCGCCGTGACACCCAGAGCGGGTCCCACCTGCTCGCAGCCCAGGTGCCACGTGAGCCGGGAAGGGGGTTGAAAAGCCCACTTTGGAGGCAAAGGAAAGGGAGGTGGTCACGACCTCCTTACCTGCGCTTCCCCTCAAACGCACAGGGGCACACGGATTGAGAGTATTCGACTCCCTGGCTGGCCAGGGGTTTCTTCTTCCAGCCTCCTCCCGGGCTGCTTTCCAGGTTTCCATCTTATGAGTAGTTGGAACTTGGAACAGAGTTAGATGTCGGGTGAGCCAACACTGAGGACGACACCCGGACACACAGCTGGAGGGAGGGGCTGGGTGGGGGGCCATGGAGGGACGCCCACTCCATGGGGCGGCTATGGGAGGCCCCGCCCGGCAGGGCGCAGCCGCTCCCCGCCCCCACTCTCACCCCGAGAGAGCCCGGCACTTGGCGTGGTGCTCTGTTCTTCCTGGCTGGACATGTTCAATACTTTTATCTTTGAACTTGTGTTTGGCAAGTGACATCACAGGACAAGCGCGTCGTGAGCAGAGGAGGTACACATGATACTCATGTCCACCTGTCCACGGCTCCATTGGCCTTTAACGTTCCTGGTGCCCACGAGCCCCGAATTCCAGCGGACCCCCATGCATGGGAGTGCAAGGTGGGAGTGTTACCTGTGGCCCAGGAAGGGGTGGAGCCTTGGCAGTCCCCAGAGGACATGCTTTCCATTTGAACAAGAATCGGTTTCGAAAGAAGGGAGAAAAAAATGACATTGAAAGAACCACTACCCCATCCTTTCTCACTCTTGTCCTTTCCCTGGTTAGCCAAAGCCTTAGGTATAAAGTGATGACACAGAGAGAAAGAGAAGAAAGACAAACCTTAGTTCCTTTTCCTCTTAGTCCTTTCTTATCAGCAAACGGAATGCAGAGAGTGTTGGTAGCACGTGAGTGTACCAAGACGTGAAATAAAAGCAGTTGAATTAGTTTTGTGTAGCATGTCAATCGTTTCTCTAAGAACAAAATACAAATGCATATGTAAGCTACAAAATACGAATTGTGTGGCTTCAGTGATTCTGTGTATGAGTTACATGCTTATTTGCATTCAAAGCTGGCACTGCAGAGTACAAAGATTTATGGTTAAATTTATGCCAATAATGTAAATTTAAATTTTTCTTCACATAAAACTTAAATGGCAAATTAAAAACTGCTATGGCAATTTGAGAGAAAAACCATGGAAGAAAGAGAAAAACTTTATATTTTAGTACTCTTAGGAGCACTTTTTTCCTGCTATTTGAAACAGAAGTACACATTTTAATTTTGCATTGCAACTAGCAAATTGTGTAGCTGGCCCTGGACTCATCCAAGGTGGGTGATCAGTTATCTTGGGGCATCTCAGAAATTGTCCTGTTTTGAGATGTATAACATCAGAAACTTGTTATTTTAGAAGAGACATTTTATACCATTTGTGGCTTTTTCCTCTTTAATTTTGTAGCATGTTTGTTTTTAAAATGTCTGCTTTTCTCAGATTTTTAAACAGAATATCAAAAAAGGCATTTTCTCCCCCATTAGGTAGGGAAGGAAAGTCGAACCCTAGGGTAGCTCTGGGGCAGGGGGAGTGAAGACTCCTCTCCACTGAGGAATTCTGACCTGGAATCAAAATCCCTTTGGACTGGGGGAAAGGAGACTAGTGTCTTTTATTTATTTTTGTAAGACGGGCCATTTTCTCACGTCCAAAACAAACAAGTAAAACACTTGTTTGAAGGACCTCAAAGAACCTTGGAAAAACTCATGATGTTTATCGCATCTTTGGACAAGCCAGAGACATTTTCACACTGACCCATGGAGAAACGTGATTGGGGTCTTCAGAGCCAACAACATCCGCTTTGCTTGTTGGCTCACAACCCCCGATGCAGCCCCTCTGCTGAAAAGTCATGGAAAACACGGATAAATCCCGGGCCTAAAGAACAGCCTCTCGTGGGCTACAGTATTGCCACAGCCCAGAGAACACATGTAAATATGCTCTATCTGTATTAAGATTTAAAGGAAGGCAGATTAAACACACACAAACCCCAAAGTGGGGAAAACCAGGAAGGTCAAGAGGTTGCCCGAGCTGCAAGGACCCAGATCTGGAGAACCCCCTGTATTGATCTCCAGCTGGGTCTCACCTAGGTCCCCCTGTACTGATCTCCAGCTGAGTCTCGGGGCTGCAGTGAGCAGCAGGGGCTCAGAGGGTGTATGTGGACCCATGCCCCCCAGGTTTCGGTGGCCGCTGTCCTTACCTCTGTAACATGCCTGGGTGTGTCCGTTACCCCATGTGTGCTTAATAAGTGCTTATGACTGTTGCAATTGAATTAAAAAGAAGATAGAAAGGATCTGGATTGGAAGCCATGTGATCTGATTAAGCTGCAGACGCCCCCCCAGGGGATGCAGCAATGAACAGAACAAAGTTCCTGCCTTCACGATGCTTACACTGTGCAGAATCCACAGTCACCCTTCAAAGTGTAACAAGCACCACCTTCTGGAGGAATCTGTGCTCAAACTCCCTGAAAGTGAGCAACGTTCACCATCATACTCTCCCGTAGTACCTAATTCTTCTGCTTAGTCCTCTGCACTCGGGCCTGGTTTACTTAATTATTTACAATTATTGATTCATGTCTGTCTTTACCGGATGGTCACTTCATGAAGGCAGCAGCTGTGTTGCTTCTGCACCGCTGTGTTTTTGAGTCTATCAGCATATTGTTGGCTGCAAGATATATTTGTTTTTGTTTTTAATATAATTTTTTGTATTCAGCAGGTTCTTATTAGTTATCTATTTCATACATATTAGTGTATATATGTCAATCCCAATCTCCCAATTCATCCCACCACCACCACCCTACCTCTCTGCTTTCCCCCCTTGGTATCCATACGTTTGTTCTCAAGAGACATTTGTTGATTGTGCCTAATTGCTTGCATTAGGTACTTGTATTTTTCAATATACTTTTAGCCAAAAGGTGGCGCTGCAGGAGAATAAGTGAAGGAGGCTGCAAACTCGCTGACTCAACTGAATGGGATGGGAGAGTCCCAGTCACAGGCTAATGTTAATAACTAGAAATAGCCAATCCTCAAACTTGTACACATCCCATGCAAACACACATCCGAACGCTCTTAAGAGCAACGAATGAAAATCTCCTAGACTCACCAAGAATATTCATATTTCTAAGACCATTTAAGAGGTCCTGGTGAAGTTCCAAGAAATACAACTGGGATCCAAATCATTCTGAAATGTGGATTTATTAACTAATAAATGTCTATAGGATGCAGACAAGGAGGCTTTTCCTATTTCAGTGGCTCTACGTAAAGAAAAAAACTTGTGATTTTTTTGTTTAGTAACTTGCTTTGAATGACCACATTTCACTGCTAACCTGTTACCGGAATTCCAGTCCCCTTCTTAAAACTCTTCCCAGAGTTTAAGTGTTTCAGCCTCTTCAGAGGCTTCAGGAGAAACTCTAAAGAAAGCAGCTAGACAACTCCTTGATAAAAAATCTGCTCGTGGTGTCAGCTGTGAATAATGCATGGTGGTTTCTATGTTTTAGTGTCAGCCATCTGGGCACCCGTGCCCCAGGCAAGTCACCAAACTCCACAGAGCACCTTCCCCATGAATTCATACTCTCTTCCTTTATGTGTGTCTTACAAAAAACAAATAAAATTGTACATGCTCCTTTATTTTCATATGAGATCTTTCTTACTCAGTAATAAATATTTGTGTGTGTGTGAGTGTGTGTGTGTATGTGTGTGTGTGTGTGTGTGTGAGTAATGGAGCCAAATAAGCAGAATACAATTCATTTGGAAACAAGGTTTTGCTATATAGCCTGCTTTACAGTTTACATTATACACGAAATTTTGTCCAGGCCCTGAAAGCCTAGAATCTGATTGAAAAAATAAGGCACATATATAGGTTTGTTGGCTGATTTTTCAAAGTTCTTGGTCAACAGACACAAAATCAGCAGTCTGCCTCAGATTCTGAATCCATATGACAGCTCACAAATTGTACTTCGGGCCAAGGTGTAAACTTTCTGTACACCCAGCAGGAAGATGACAGGTAAGGACCAGATGTCACAGATGGTGAAGTGCGGGTACATAGGGATTTCTTGCATTTTTGCTGGAGATGACTGGGGGAAACCGTCTGGGGGAGAACCTGTTTGGCAAAAGTATAGCACGATGATATCTCCTACAAATTAGTAGAAGTTGTCCAGGTTTTTGGAATTTGGAGACCTTGAAAATACTTCTGCTGTAAACATCAAAATGACAGCTTGAAAAAAGGGTAACCACAGAATATATTAGCAAAAAGAAGGCTTTCATTCTGCTTCCAAGTTTTTCAAGTATAAGAGCCAAAAACCACGTGGCTCTTAACTAAAATCACTTCTAGACGAACACTGTGACTTATAAATGAAAACACAGAAACGTGTATCTCTGAAAATATTAAATGAGTACATATGTAAGGAGAACACATGTTACCTGTGGGAGAGGACGTCCTCAAGTTGGCGAGAGTCACCATGTTCTCTGCAGGCTCGATGGCGTCTATGGATTTTGGCAGATTTCACTGGGAGTGTCAACTGCCAAGTTGACAACTTTCATATTCCTCTGGGAAACACTGTTTGGTAAAGTTACCAGTTGAGACTGAAAAAGGTTATTAACTCTGTGTTTTCATATTGAGCACGTTAGAGAAAATTAGCATTTGGGACAAGGATGGTGTTTCTGAATGATTTTGTCAATTGGGGTAGCATTAAACCAAGTTCAGAAAAGATAAAGGCTAAACAGGTGAGATGAAACCCACATAAGCCACAAAGTGACATATTCTTTGCAGCCAGAACTCAAACACTTGTGAGAATGTCTATCACTCGACTGTGGGGCAGTTTTTAAACATGTTACTAAGGGCCAGGGCATCTGACTATCAGAGCAGTTACCGTGTTTCAGCATAACAGCTTCAGAAATGCAGGAACAGTCCTTGTTTTCCAATAATAGCAATAGCAATAGTAATAATAATACTAATAATAGCCACTACTGCTCATTGGATGTTGCCTGTGCTCCAGGTTTCTCTGGGTGTTATCCCATCTGCATAGCGCTCCATATGAGGTAGCGTGTATTACTTTCTTCAACTTACAGAAGAGGAATCTGTGGCATTAAAGTCTCAATAAGGACCCGAGGAAGCCATTGATTTCCATGTAGATGCAGAGACACCTGGAGTGACCAATGCTTGATTCATCATGTGTGCAAAAGTTGGGGTCATATGCTTTAGGTGCTCATTAAATATCAAAACAGTATGTTTATGAGTATTCAATGTAGTTGATTTTCTCCCCAAACCATTTTATACCTCATGCCAGGTTTCAGGCAAGATCATGCTCAGATGGGGGACAAAGGTGGCTGGCCAAGCAGGCCTCCGATCAAGGGGATCAGTATCCTGTGGGCTGGAAAACCCTTCAAAATCAGCCTGTCTAGATAATAGCCACTGCTTTTCAGATTGGGGAAATTTTAGGGTAAAACAGCCTTTGTAAAGACAATGCCACTATTGCTGTGCAGACCTGTGTAACCCCAGTGTGAAAACACAGCTCCAGAAAGGTGGCTTTGCTTGGGCAATACTAGTTTTGAAAATTAGTGGCCTGTTTCCTGAGTTCTGATGTGTGAATCAGGACAGTGGTTCTCTCCTCTGACTGTGCACCTGAGAACCACCTGACAGCTTTCCCAAGCTCACAGGCATGGGGGTCAGGATCAAGTCAGAATCTCTGCGTGTGGAGACCAAGTGCTTTGATTTAATGAAAAGATCCCATGTGCCTGTAACCTGTAGCCAGAGGGAGCACCCCTTCTAGGTACAATGTAGACAACGGAAACCCCTGGAGCCTATGTGTTCATAGACGAAGAAGTGGGATCCAGGTCTTAGAATCGCTAAAAACCAAACAGCCAAATTGGCACACAGAGTGGCAGGAGAAGCAGGAGGTGGATCAGGTAAGATCACACATCTCCTAGCCAGGCATCTAAGATAGCTATTTTGAAGACATCTAGACAGTTGTTAGAATGGGAAACCTACGAAGAAAATGACAAAATATTTAGAGTAAACTGAGGATTCATGTGGTGACACAGTGTTATGTAAAATTCAGGAAGGCTTTTTGACCTCCTAATTAGGTCCCAAGAACAAGTTGTACCAGAGAGAGCGAGAGAGAGGGAGAGACAGAGGGACAGAGATGACACCACCTAGGAACATCACAGTGCCAGCCCTGACCCTAACTTGGAAAATAGGGGCAGACTGACATCAGGCTTCTACAAAACACAAAACACCTCCTGGCAGTAGTCACAGATTTGCTGATAATTTAAGTTTCTGTTATCTTCTCTTGCCCTAGTGTGGGGCATGCCGTTTGAGATTCCGATGTCCAGGCTTCTCCAGGGCTCCAGAGCACACAAATGGTCTAAGTTTCTGGGTGTCGTCACAAGATTTGACTGCTTCGTGGCTTCATAAAAAAGTAATGGTTCACAGTGTATTTGTCATTCTCAGCGAATTTGTGAAGGCACCTGAGCTCAGAACGTCAGCTTACTGTATCTCAAAAAAGGGAGACCTGGTTGGTTAATACAGAGAACCAACGTTTGCATAATTTCCATTAGCAGACTTTTCCATCATGTAAAACCAATTCAAGCCCAGAAGGCTGGTGCACAGTGGAAGTCAAGTTCTTCCCTCTCTGTCCTCCTGATGGAAATGCCAGTTCTGAACGGTCCTCCCTACAGATCAGATCACCTACTTCAGGTCCCCAGGATTCCCACAGTGCTGAAGCGGGTCTCCCCCACTGCTGGATAATCGAGAGATGAGGGACTCAGACACGCTGTCGTCTCCAAGCTAGAACCAGATCTCTCTAGATCTTACCTAGAGAACTAGAAAAAGGAAGGTTATGAGGAGAGAAGGAAATCAGCATACTCTCTTCCCAGGGGCCATGAAAAGCAACAAACAAATCCGAGGCGAAAACAAGACTTCTCCAAAATATACAGAGCGGGTGCGCATCTGACCCCTATGCCCATTCTTGGAGACTCAGGATTTCCCAGAGCCCAGTCAGAGCTGACACTTCTCACCAGGTTCTATATGGGCAGGACACTGGTCTGGATTAATTCTGTTTCTATTCTTCTCAATCCGTGCAAGTGGGCACTTGTGGGCCTGGCACACGTGACAGTCCCACAAAGTTGTTCTGTTCTCATGTCGCCCGCGCATGATTCCTGAGCCTTAAAGAACTCCCTGGGCTGGGCTGAGCTCAGGGGCGCGCCCTGTGGACAGGATGCCAGGATGGTTCCTTCTGTCTGCAGAAGGACAGGACCCAGCAGCGCTGCGGGTCTGGGAAGCGAGTGCTCCAAGTCCCCCGCTCGGAAGCCCGGGCTCGCCAACGCCGGGTTCCGGCGACCCGACCCTGCTCCGCCCTCCAGCCGCCCGGGGGCGGGACCCCGCGCAGCTCCGAGCCGCCCTCCCATTGGCCGGCGCGCACGCCCGTCCGCGAGCGCGGCTTTGAAAGTTTCATTGAAGGTGGAGAAGTGCGCGCCCGCCGGGATCCCGGGCTGCGCCGCCAGGGCGAGGCTACGCCACGCGGGGCGGGGGCGCGCTGGCCGCCGGGCGGCGTTCGGTTTTCATTTATTCGTTTAAGTCGAGGCCGCTGAGGAGCCAGTGGAGCTTGAGCCCCTCGCGCGCTTTCGTCTCGACTTCTGCCCCCACTCGCGTCCCACAGCGGACCCGTCAGCGAGCCCCGCGCTGTCGGGGATGGTTCCTTGCGCCGAGCCGCGCGCGCCCAGCTCTCTCCGGGCCGAAGCCTGGGGGCGCAGAGGCTGAGCCGCGCGCCGCTGGGGGAGCCGCCGCGGGGCCGCTCGGGGCCGGGGCCGCTCCGGGAGCCCAGGCCGAGGGCCAGGCCGGGCCGGCAGCCCAGGCGCCTCGCTTCGGAGGAGGCTCGGCGGAGAAGACTGTCCGCCACCCCCGACCGACAACCTAGGAGCCGACAGAAGGACAGCACGCCCTTCTCGCCCCTTTCCTCGCTGCACCGCCTCGCGGGGCCCTCCTGAAGTGCCCCGTACCCCGCCCCGCTCCGGCCTCCGCCACCCGCTGCAGAAGCCGCCGGCGCCGGATCGGGGAGTACACACCGGATGGGCCGGCCGTGCGGGGCCGGGCGCCCGGCGAGTGGGCTTCCTAGAGCCTGCTGAGCGGCGGCCGGGAGAGCGGAGAGGGGCGGCCGGGAGTGGAGAGCGCGCCCTCGGGGCGCACAGCGCGGCGGCCCTCGCAGAGGCGATGCCCGGGCGGCTGGGAGCCGCCGGCCGCAGGAGGCCTTAGGCGGGCATGGGCTTGGCAGCCCAGTCCTAGCGACCCTCTGCTCCGACTCGCCGGACGGACGCGATGGCCTCGGAAGTGGTGTGCGGGCTCATCTTCAGGCTGCTGCTCCCCGTCTGCCTGGCAGTAGGTGAGTGTTTTCCGCTCTCCGAGATTCCAGGGTGAGGGGGCGGGCTTCGGAGCAAACCCGGGTCACTGGCTCGAGTGCCCGGGACCCGGTTCGGAGAACCCGCGCCGCAGTCCCGGTGCCACAGCCGGGCACTGGCACTTTCCGCGTCGGAGCGCACGAGCGGGGTCTCCACGAGCGGGGTCTCTCTGAACGGTCCAGCTGCAGAGTCCGGGCGATCGGGCTCGGCCTGTGCTGAAGACTGTTGAATTTAGTTACACGTGGAATTTTTTGTGGAGTGCTGACTCGTGCACAAAGGATGCGAATCTGGCTGGAAGGCAGTTGTAGACCCCCTTCCCAGGATCGTACAAGAGTCCCCCTCTGTCTGTACCTAGACACAGGGTGCACGGTGAACCAGACGGTTCCTAGGCCACCTCTCCCCTATCCAGTATCCCAGCCATTGTGAAGGAAGAAGGGAAGGACTCAGGTCGTTCTAAAAAGAACAGGAGGGCGCCAGGAAGCAGTGTCCCCAAGTTGCTTACTTTCTTTTTCTCTCACAAAAGCCGCTACAACAAAAGTGCTGGTCGCGGAGGCTGCAGACACCAAGACCCATCCCCCACTCCGGCGCCGTCCAGACAGATCTGTCGCCGGTTAGAGAGTCGCACTGGGACTCCGAGGCTTAAGGGAGGGCCAGAAGGGAGCCTCGCTGACTCCCAGGCAAGGATCTCACTATTTCTACGCGGCTGGCAGGGCGTGAAAAGCCACTGGTGTCAGGTCCAAAGACACGGGCCCGGCGGTGGGCTTGGAATGAGAGTTGCCGAGTTTCTCTTCTAGTAGGCTGTGTCTGCTACGCTGAACCCCACTCCTAAGGTGGCTGTGGGCGCCTAGCTCTCCCCTGTCCCCACCAGAGCTAGGAAAGATAACACTTCTTACCAAGTAGCAATTGCATTTACAAAGAGAGCCTGACCTGTGCAGAAAAAGCTACCTTTTTCCATTTTGCCAGAGGTGGAGGAATCAAGATCACACCTGTGCTAAGTGTCTTCTTTGAGCAGGTAATCGAAAGGGGGCCCTGGAGGGGTTCCTGAGGGTTGATCCCAGCTCCCGGGGGGGAACTTTGTAGTCGAGTATTAACAGGCAAGAAACCTCCGCGGAAAACCGAGAAGGCTTGCCGAGTGGAAACAGCCGGAGGCGAGAGACCTGGTCTTCGGGCAGGAGGAGGGACCAGCACGGATGCCAGCCTCGGCCTCTTTGCCACTTGAATTTCAGGGCAGGACCGTTTTGCAGGGATCTTTGTCCTTGATCATCGCTCCTGTAGGTGAGGAGCGCAGCTCCCACGAAGCTGCTGAGGGCCTCTCTCCCCGTCAGTTTGCTTGAGTTTGAGAAGAAAAAAGCCTTTGGGAAAGCGATCTGGCTAAATAGCGCGGCTGCTTCACAGGTCGCGTCCTGTCTGGGGGCCCGCTGACGCCGTGCCTGGCTCATTACCTATTTGCCGAGTGGACGCTAGAGCCTGGGTTAACCAGGGGCTTTCGGTGTGGGGTCGACTCGCGGTTGTCAGTGAGGTGGGGAGTGGCTCCCCGCCACCCCGGTCTCCGCAGTCCCTCCACCTCCCTTCCCCTCCTCCCCCGTCTCGGCGGGGTGGCAGCTCCTGGGGACTGTCGGAAGAGTCAGGCGGGTGGTTTCCTGCGGCGCACACCTAGCGGGGCGAAAGGACAGCAGGGATTACCCGCTGATGGCCAAGGACCTCGTGCTGAGCTTGGCGCTCTCAGGACCCAGCTCGCTTGCCCCGATGGTCCGCGGCCGCTGGGGTGGGGGCCGTGTCATTCCGACTCATCATGGGGGTCTACACCGCAAAGTCCTTCTGCAGGATTGTTGAGCTCTGCCCTCCCGAGGGCCGGGGCGCGGCACACTCCCAGTTCTGGCGCCAGAGCCGCGAGGCGAGAGCCGGATGCTCCCAGGGGCGCCGGGAGGAGCGGCGACCACGGTCGCGTGGTGGGATCCCGCCACCGCCCGGCCCCTTTGCCCCTCCCCCTGGCCTCCTCCCCGCACCCCTGGGCCCCGCGATGTGGTCACCGCCCGAGGAGCGCTGGGACCCAGCCAGGCTCGCCCGGGGGCGGGATGCGCACGTGCGCCCAGTGGCCCCCTGACCTTCCCGGCGGGAGGGCGGCGTCCGGGGATAGAGGGGGGCCGCGTCGCCCGCCGCCCTGCACCGCCTTCCCTTCCAGCTCGTTCCTCTGGATTCCCCCCGCCTTCCGGGTTCAGGGAGGCTAACCTGTGTGTGTGTGGAAGGGTGCGCGCGGGGTGGGCCGTATCATGTTATCTCCTGTGGCTCCCCACTCCTCGGAGGAGGAAGGGGAAGGACTTGGACCTTGAACCTAGCCCCCTGCCTGGATGAGAGCAGAGCTCCTGGGAGGACCAGAGCTCTGACCCCCGACTGACCCCTCACTGGTCGGTGAGGAAAGACAACCCACTTCCGACGGCTAATGCGCCTTCTAGCCTTTGTACTTGACTTGCAGGACGAAAGGCGGCTGGGTGGGTGTCGCCTGATTCGGGCATTCAGTTCTCTTCTATAGGAAGTGGATGTTTTCAAGGTTATTGGAGGGTTTTCAGGTCCGCCTGCTCCCAAGGTGCTACTAAATCAAATATTCAGGTTTCCCTAATATCCTGGGCATGGAGAGTGCAGTGATCCACTTGCCATTAGAATCGATTTTTACGTTTTAGCCGTCTATTTTTTTTTTTTTAGCCGTCTATTTTTATATCTGGCTAAGGCAGCCTTCAAAGCCAAGCATTTGCAGAAGCTCATGCATTTCTCTTTAAAACCACTCCTCCAACATCATTTCAATGGACTGTTGAAATGTTTCTGCACATGGATGCCCTAGTCTCTTCACCTAAGGACGGATGCTAAAAATTAACTGCCTTTGTGTTTAATTCGATGTTTGAGTTCTTTCTTTTTCTGTAAAAGAAATTTACAGAGAAATGATAAGTGAAATCAGGCCTCTTTTATGCAGGTTAGGTGGCTCTTAAGTGTTTAAAGCAGAACAAAACTGTAGTATAATATGATGTCATATATCACATGATATGATATATATGATATGATATAATATGTTGTTTATCATCCAAAGTGGACATCCAGTGGCAGGTTTTCCTACATCAATAGAGACTGAAAATTTTAAAGATCTCCAAAATTGTCTATGACTACTTGGGTAGCCACCCTGATTATTTTTTCTTTAAACCTTACATGAAAGAGAACCTAGACAGAATCTTCCATAATATTATGCAATCTTTAATAATTATAATAATATCTGGTCACTGTTGAGCACTTTAGAAATATTTTTACATTTATTTTTTTTGGCTTGACTCTACTGTCCCACCCAACTTTAAGTATATGGTTTGAATCCATTCCTGGGTTGGGAACCGGTTGGCATATTTTTATTCACATGCTGCTGACCATTCATTCCATC
The DNA here is from genome assembly GCF_028021215.1 of Eschrichtius robustus. Lineage (NCBI taxonomy): Eukaryota > Metazoa > Chordata > Mammalia > Artiodactyla > Eschrichtiidae > Eschrichtius > Eschrichtius robustus. The sequence goes on from NC_090837.1 coordinate 29,836,279, forward strand.
TCGCCTGCTGTTGCTTGGAGTCTCCTAATGTCGTTCCTGGAAGAGCTGACTTAACGTTATTTTGGGGGGAGGAGAGGGGAGCCTGGCTTGGGCAGAACAGATTGGTCCAGGAGGGGAAGAGTTACAAGGCATCGCGAGTTTATGCTTCCCCTAAATGAGGTGACCAGAGCCAAACAGGAGACTGTGTAGATTATGAAAAGAATCAGCCAACCAGCTAGTGCTCTGAGGGCAAGTCACACTTGGATAATATTGCAAATCCACCAAGAATCTCTAAAATTCCCTTTAGAGATAGCTGGATTAAAATGAGCAAAACTTCGGAGTCACTTTTGGAATATGTACGAGTATGGCTATATCTAAACGTAATTTCCTCTGTATTGTGTAATATATTTTCCCATGTAACGCGTGTCATTTTGTAATCACACTTACACGTACTCCAAGAATTACCAATGAGCAGGGCCTGGAGTCTCCCCGGCCTTTGCTGTAGCTGTCAGAGATAGGCGGTCTCAGCTACTGAAGGATGCATTGGCAGCTTTAATATCATTTTCTTTTCCATCACACCTTCTCAGCCTTAGATAGGTGTATACTATTTATCACTTTCAGAAAGGACAAGGGTGCCAGGGAAAAGGATTGGGAATTTATAGCTTAAATCTAAAATAAAGTATTTCGTAAACAGACAGGCAAGATCATTTTGTCACTTGGGCAGTAAAAGCTGGAGCCATGTGTCCACCCCATAGTTTGTCACTGGGTCTGTCCCCCTACAGGCCATGTGTGCCTGCTTATCATTTGGGGAGGAGGGTGCAATTTAAGAGACCTCCATTCACATCCTGGCTCTGATTGCAGAGTTGGTTTGGCTTGTTTGTTTCTCTTCCTGCACATTGGAGATATTAATACCTTCTTCCTGCACACCTTGGGTAATGCCTGACACACTGCAGGTACTCTTAAAGGGAGGGATTATGACTGCTTTTGTGAGTATAGTGGTAGGAAGGCTTGAGGAAAGTCTGCGTACAAGTTAACAGACTAGCAGGTGGTGACATGAGTCATAAGGAACCTGAGTTGAGTAGATGGGATTCGTATGAAAGCAGTTTAGTACTGAAATCTAGAGCTGAATTATGCGATTGAAAGTTGGTTTGTGTGTGGCAGGAGGATTTTTAATGATCAGGATTTTTCTCGACATTTTATTCAATATTCTATGTATCTGCATTGCATTCTAATTAAATAATAGATTCTCCCTAGAACTATACTGACAATGTTTACTTTTGTCTTCCTGAGGCTATGCCATCATTTTCATAGTCTTTAATATGATCTTATTTTTCAATTTCTCTGTGTTTATTACATGGACATTTCCCTTTCAGATCCTATGCTACTACCAGTTAATTGTTTATAAAGTTGCATAGTAACAGTGTAATATTATAATTTTTTCCATAAATGTCCAGGAGAACTTAGAATAGTGTAAGTGTAGCTGCATATTTAAGAGCGCTTGATTGAAGAATATGATGATACGATGTATAGAATGTAAAACATTAAATTTTGTAAGATTTGTAGATTTACACAGTTGTTTTGAGGACATGCAGTCAGATCAACAAAATAAAGCCAATATCTGATTGAATGGAGGCTAAACACAAGGTTGAATTGGAAAACACTGAAACAATATTTGGCTGTAAGAGATAAACCTAGAGGAAGCTTATCGCATTCACCAGCCCCTCACTTGGCCTCTTAGACCCATTAGGACATGGAAGGATCAAGAAAATGAGGAGACCACACGCTAAATGTCTGTTCAGAGAGCACATCAGACACACAGTTTGTAGCAATTTCATAATTTTTGAACTGTCCAATAACTAGCTAATGGGAATTCAAGAGTGATAACATGCAAATTTGCATTTTTCCTATTTATTGATAGATTTAAAAAACTATACATACTATCAATTTAAAAATGTTTTTCCAGGCTCCTGCAGAATATACAATTTTGGTTTGCTTCTTTTCATCATATGGAATGGTGATGTCTCCTGATTCATAACCTGCTATTTTTGAATTCTTCTTTTCAGCTTTACTGGTAGACACACGTTAGCATCAAACTAGGATATTATGGGGGAATATTTCAACTTTTTTCTATGTGAATTTCAAACTTTCCGCACATTTCATAACAAAGCATGGACTGGGTGTATCCGTGTGGTTAGTTCTGTGGCAATTTCATCTGTCACCAGGGGGGTGAAGGTTTTGCTGAGACTTTCAGTGCTCTCTTAGGGAGTTATTTTCTCTATGACCCAAACTCAGAGGATTCTCCCCTGGGCACTTTTTCCCTCTCTGAACTACCACCGCCCCCCCCCCCCCCGCCCCCTAAACTTGATGCCATCAATGTCAGGCATCCTGTCCTCGCCCTGAGCCACCTCCCGTGTGCTCAGAGCAAGCTTTCCTTCCACTCCTGAACCTGCACATTTCTGATGAGACGGTTGGTACCACTGCCCGCAGGTTGGTACCACTGTCCAGATCACGCACCGTGTTCATAGATGTCCCTTAGGTTTGTCTTTGCTCTTTAGCCTTGGCTGGCAGAAGTGTTGCCTGGGTTCACATCCTGTATGTCCTGCAGTCTTGGGGGGGCCTCAAGCCTCCGTCTTGGTCTCTTGGCCTCTGTCCATCCTACCCGTCCGCTGAGCCATGTGCCTTCCCCAGCTTGAAGCCCCTTCCAGAATCTACTCTGCGGTGAGGAGAACGTGGTGCTTTTCTTCTGCCCATCACATCCCAGCCTCCCCGCAGCAAATCTGGGGGAGCCATGTGACCACGCCCACCTCCACCACGGGGCGTAGCCTCGGCCAGGCAAATGTGCAATCCTGGCCTGGGAGTGAGGGGATTCTTTTCTTTGGGTGACAGATGGCCCTCTCAGCCCGTTCTAAGCAAAGACGAGTCCCCTTTTCAGTATAGGTTCTCAGGGTAATGAGGCTGAGATGAGACGAACTTTATTTCCCTCACGTGACAGTCGGGTTGCAGTGCGCATGCTCACTGTGCTCTGGGAGGTGGTCCAACGGGGCCGTCACAGCTCTGCTGTCCCGCCGGAGTTGCGTCCATCCCTGTGGCTCAAGTTCGCTGTTCCCACGTCCACGTCCAGCTGGAGGATGGACGGAGGACACACAGAGGGACCCCCTTCCTCACCATCCCAGGACACAACCTGGAGGTCATATGACTCACTCCTGCTCACATCCCATTAGCCTGACTTGGATAATGTCATTTACCTACCTGACTGCAAGAGAGGCTGGGGAATGTCATTTTCATTTCGGCTGGTCATGGGCTTCTGCTGCAGTGATGAGAATAGAGAAGGGATATTCGTGTACAAATCTCCGTCTGTGCCTCCTGTAGGTGAGGGTGACTTATGTGCCTTGCAGACACCTCTGATTTTTCTACCCCGCCATCCGCCCTTGGCTTCTAGACCCAGGACCAGACTCAAGTCCCAGCAGCTCCCGAATGTGAGGTGCAGAATGTGAGTCGGGAGGAGGTGCACTACCCTCCAGAGAGCTGCTGGAGTTTCCCGATTTGTAGCGACAGATCTGAGGACTGTGTAGGAATGGGTGCTGGGGGTGTGGGATAATGTGGAAGAAGCATGAAGCTGGCTCTGCCCGAGCTTATCGTTGTGGAGCCACCAAGCAGCCGTTCTGGATTCTGGACGTGAGGAAAGCCGCAGGCTCAGCTCACCGCAGAGCAGCCCACCCTGAGGAGGGACCCCTGTGCTGCCAGCTATGCCTTCTTCTCACTTTTCCCACCACATTTCCTTGAGCCACAAGTCTCTTCATTCAAAGTGTAAATATCTGTGGAAAAATAAGAGGACAATTTCTCATCCTTGTGTTTGTATAAGTTGGTTCAAATAGCTTGTTTCCCTCCTATTGCTTAGTTGGGGCAGGATGGGCAACCTAGCTGAATGGGGGGAGCAGTGTGGGATGGTGGATGTGGAGAAGGTCTAGATGCCAGGGGTATCTTAAGAGGCCAGACTACCACTGGACGTTTAGGGGTTTACCAAGAAGAGTTCTGCTACGAAAAGTAGCACGTCGTTCCTAGGGCTAGCTCCTTACACAGGAAACAGAACACAAAGATTCTTTCTCTTCCTCCTTCTTTTGTTTGTAGTGTATGGTTTCTGACATCCAAGGGGAAATATGCCTCAGCTCTAAAGCCTCGTTGTTTAGATCCCCATCTTGGCCTGTCATACTAGCTGTGTGATGTTGATCAAGATGCTTAACCTCTCTGTTCTTCAGTGGTTTCACTTGTAAAACAAGTTGTTAGTAATGGTATCTAGCTCAGAGGGCTGCTGATGGTGCTTGTAAAGCCCTTGGTGCGGTGCCTAGCCTGTGGTAAATACTTAGTAAAACTTAGGTCTCCTTATGAGTTGCAAACTCAGAATTTAGGCATTATTATTAGTCTGAGGTGAGTCTGAGGACCTGCTCCTTTGGGGCAAGGTAGTTTCCACGGGCAGATAATTTGCAGTTGCAATAACTTCCAAGGAAGCTTCAGAACAAGACCTGATTTGAGGACAGTCTGTGTGCCCCCCCCCAACCCCCTAGTCAGACAGGCAGGGAGGCCTCTGTGCCACTGCTCGTTGTTACCTTTGAAACCATGGGACGTCTGCTCACCTTTAATTCTCCTTCCTAGGCAGGCTGAATTGCTTCCTCTGTGTTCACCCGGCACTTTGCTTCATATAATCACGGACTTTTAAATTTTTTTATTGAAGTATAGTTGATTTACAACATTGTGCCAATTTCTGCTGTACAGCAAAGTGACTCAGTTTTACACATATATACATTCTTTTTTTAAAATTCTTTTCCATTATGATTTATCCCAGGAGATTAGATATAATTCCTCGTGCTATATAGTAGGACCTTGTTGTTTATCCATCCTAAATGTAATAGTTTGCATCTGCCAACCCCAAATGCCCAGTCCATCCCTCTCCTTCCCCCTCCCCCTTGGCAACCACAAGTCTGATCTCTATGTCTGAACCACGGAGTTTTGTACTAAGTTATGTGATCCCACTCTTCCCTGCCACGTACCTGCAAGTTCAGGGACCCCATGTGATCCTTTGTCACATCCCCAGCACTAAACTTACTGCATAACACACAGTAGGTAGTAAATAGATATTTTTAGGGTTTTTTTAAACTGTAAAAATTGTATCCCATCATTACCGTTCAGCTGTCCAGGCAGGGCTGTGACCCACAGTGAACACCGAAGAAATATTGCCAACTGATTGATTAATGAAATCAAGGGCTAAATTTTTTCCCTTGACCATTTCAGAAGTCTGAAAAAAGAGTTGAGTCTAGCATCTTACAGCTATGGGTTTTTACATCTTTGAATATAAAATTCATGACGGTCTAATTTGAATGCTCTGCAACTTTCCTAAATGTGAATTTTCTCAGTAGGACAATTAATACCTTTTACTTGCTTTGCAGTGAATAGAGAAAGAAAAACCTGCTTGATGGTGGTAAAGCTTGCCCAGAGCATCATCCTTGAAGTGCATATTATTTTTTAAAGTGTTTTTATCTCTCCTTGAACCACATAAATCGATCTGTTTTCTGTTGCGGTTGAATTCCCGGAGTCAGCAGTTTTGGCCACAGGTGCAGAAAAGGAGGAAGGATGGAGGACCTTAGCAACTGAGAAGCTGGAGCAGAGCGCCATGGAAACGGGTTATAGATCCACGCAGACCCGAGTCCTCCCTCCTCCTGCTGTCCTGGGACTGTGCCCGCCTGCTGGCAGGTGCTGCTCTGGCATCTTGGCGAGAACACGTCCCCTGCTTGGGGATCCAGGCAGCACGTATTTTGGGAGGCACCCTGGTCTGAAGGTCTAAAGGCCAAGTCTCCATCCTGTTACTAACGAGCTATGGGACTTTGCCAATTCATGGAAACGCTCTGTTCCTCAGTTACACTATCTAGAAAATGAGGTGTTAGAGGCTAAGGAATATTTTCCTGATTCTCCAGTAATATTTCTGCACATACTTTCCTTCAATATGAGAAGGGATGACTAGAAAGCAGTACTTTTTAGCCAACACACCAGAATTCTTTCATCTAAATTGTTCTGGTCTCTTAATAACCATGAGACTTGACATATTTCACACTCGATCTGTAAGAATTGTTAGGAATTGCTAAGGAAAATAATTTTCTATCATGTTAGGTATTCGATGGAGCATTTTTTAGAACAGTTGGTTATGAAGGAGACACACTCAAGCTGAGGTTTTGCAGTCCTCATTTTTTGGTGGTTTTCCCTCACTTGCTGCCAGCACAGTATCACATAGAGCACACACCCTCTGTGATGGTAACAGCGAGAACTCCAAGCTGTGTAGTCAAGTGTGCTGTAGAATCGGCCGTGTGTGGCTTTGCAGAAATAAAAGAATTTTACCACCTGCAGTTTATGATCAGACACGCCTATAAAGAAAATCAAACCACATAGAGTTACCAACTGAAGTGAAATGAAATCGTCAGGGCGTAGAACTGTATAGACAAGATTTGAATCAGAGAAATATATTTTGAGTAAAATACTGAACTTTATCACAAAGCATAACATTTCAGTGACCTCACAGACCTTCTGAGATCTTAGCTGGGCAGTTCTGTTACCCAGAAAAGGAAATGGGCGGTGGCACAAAAATCTCTGGTGTGTGTAGGACAGATGAGAGTCATAGGTGCTTCTTGCCCTTCAGAGCCTCCCCCTTCCTATTCCTTCCCCTCCTTCCCTCCTCCTCCTACTTGACTCTTGGCCTTGGGGCCTGAACTCAGAGTGGCAGGTGAGCAGTGAAGCATCCTCAGGTAGAGCCAGACCCCCCCCCCCACCCTGTTCCCGACAGAGCAGCTGCAGCTCAGGCCTGGGCAGGACCATTTTCAGTCCGGGAAGAGAAGATTAAAGGCCAGATGACAAGGCTGGGGGGAGAGGGATTGCAATAAAATGGGGTTTGTTTCTGGTGAGCCAGCATTTTCCAGAAGCCTCCGGCTCCCTAAAACTTCTAATTAACAACCACAAACCCCTTCAGCAGTAATTTTCGAAGCGTCACCACTTTTGCTGTTGCATCACTTTGGAGTCACAGTGCATCTCTGACCCGCGGTGGCAGGGCCGGCCTGACAACCCTCACCTCCTGCACTGGGTTTAGCTTATAATTACTCTGGGCTATTTTCAAACCTGAAAACCACCCTCAACAATTTCCCACCATCGAGGTTATTAAAAGGGATGTGGCAGCGGCCCCAAACGCATTTCTTAAATTGGGTACCTAAGTACTTTGAGCAGTTATCTTTATAGAATAAGGGTATATCTTCCCGAAGTTACTACCTCGAAGGGAACAAATCTCAGATGTTACCTTATCCTTGGGACAGTGATTGGTTACTTATTCCGATATGTCTAGACTCAGGTTTACCTGTTACATCTAGTCTTGGAGAGTGTATTTTAAATGTAGTGCTGATCTTCCAAAGAGGGAAAAGATGCTAGTCAAACAAACTCTGTTTAGAATAACTTTGCAACATAATCATATTTTATACATTTGAATATGTATATAATGCATCTTCTTTAAAAAAAGGTATTTGAAGTGTGGTTTTAATGGTCCATTGGTGACTGTGTTTCTTCCCATCACTCTTTAAAATATTCATCTGATTTTGGCCAACTTTTCTTGCCCCTACCCTGTTATCCATTTCCCAGAACTCACTAGAACTCGCAGTGATCCAGGTCTGTCCACGTGCCCAGGCCTTTCTATCTGAAGGCGGCACCGGCTCTGGTTTACCCCGGTGTCAAAGGAAGCTCACGTCTGATTTTCTGTGGATTTGTGTCTTGTGATCACTTCTGACATGCTTGCTTTCTGGGTTTCTTTATTGGCTGTTGCCCAAGAGGAGTTTGACAATGTTTAAAAATCTTATCTTGAAGTTCTCTAAATATCAACATTTACATTTTCCCACCTGAGAATTCCTGGTTCAGCTATCGGCACTTCGTCCATCTCAATTTTCAATAAAAACATAAGATATTCTTTTGTTACCTAATTTCTTCTTTCTACTTAAAGATTAAGCAACACGGGAGGCAAACGTAAGAGAGAGATTTTCAGGTTATCCCTGTGGTCTGCAGCTTGGAGCTGTCTGGTCACCGGTTTTCGTTCTCCCACCCTCGCTAGATCCCTCTGTACCCACTGCGGGTGGTGTGAGGGCCTCAGCCCCTTGGGTTCTTGTTTCCAGGCTGACAACAAGCTACTAGGTGTTCATTCAGGGTCCTTGTGGTTTATTCACTCATTCTCAGTGTGTACTTCAGTGTGGTTGCTTCGTAAACACACCCACCATTTAGCATCACTGTTCTTGTGTCTTCTTGGTATTGGTTCCATGATGAACATATGTTTGCTTCCTTTTCAACGTTTCTCTCTAGAGGGCATCACAGGTACCCATCTGACACGTGGCTACATAAATATAAAGAGTGGCTGTCTCTCACTAGGTGGAGGTTCAAACTTCATAGACTCTCAGATGTGAGGTACCCCAGACATAGCTCAGCACCCCCCACTGTTACCCAGCCAAACCTGGGTCTGCTTGCCCCACATGCAGCAAAGCCGATCTGCTGACAAGGGTTGTGGTGAAGGAAAGTATAGTGTTTATTGCAGGTGCCGAGCAAGGAGAACGGGCAGCTCGGGCCTAAAAGATCCGAAATCCCCCCTCCCCCACATGGCTTTCAGGGAAGGGAGTTTAAAAGCAACGTTAAGGGTGAGGGTCACAGGATGTGTGATCAGCTCGTGGACCTTCTTCTGATTGGTTGGTTGTGAGGTAATGGGGTGATGTTTTGGGAATCTCAACCTTCTGGTTCCAACCAGTCTGGGGTCTGCATGCTTGTGGTCAGCGTGTAGTCACCATCCTCCACATGGTGGGGGTCTTAGTTTCTACAGAACATCTTAAAGATATGCATCAGGTTATAACAACCTATATCCCTTCAGGAGGAACTAGGATAATAAGGTGACTTTATTCTCCTAATAATGAACTGCTTGAGCCTGCTCTTTGGAACTTGGGAAACACCAAACAGGAAGTAGGGGACGTTGAGGGGCTGGTACCCAGAAAGAACCCTTCAGGGTTCTGTTTCAGTTTCAGTCCCCCCTTTTCTTTGATTCTCCTCAGTCCTTAGGGGAACAGGGATGGGACATAAAGGGAATGAGGCTTTGGACAGAGAGATTCATCACACAGTCGTCAGGGGACTCGGTTTTAGGGGGACTCATTTTCACTCCCCCTCATCTTCCCTCAGTAATAACCAAGTCCCCACCTCCTCCTTCTTCCAGCTTCCAGAACTTTTCCAGGGACATGGGCTTCTAGTCATAGGGCCGGGTCCAGCCTTTGCTGACCTCACTTGTCACTGGTGATGAGATGAAGACAAATTCAGGGAATTTCCTGGTGGTTAATACTTGGCGCTTTCACTGCCGACGACTCGGTTTCAATCCCTGTTCGGGAAATTAAGATCCTGCAAGCTGTGAGGTGTGGCCAAAAAAAAAAAAGACAAGTTTCAAGGTGGGTGGCTTCTCTGAGCCTCCATTTCTCCATCTGAAAAATGGCAGAACTCACATCTATCTCAAAACGACAGAAAGAAGTAAATGAAATGATGTCAGCCAGGCCCCTGGCTGCACCTGGCTGACAAATTGAGGGCCAACCCACTGCCCTGTCGCTTTTCCTCTCTCTCCCACGTGTTTGGGCCTCTCCCCACCGCCTGCCCTCTGAGCACTGTGCCCTGACATTGTCTTGGCTGCTCTGACTCAGAGCCTTGAGGATTGGAATGCCTCCCGGGGTACCTGGTGTGAACTGGGCAAAAACCTGTTACCAAAAAGAAGGTGATTCTGAGGGCGGGGATTCAGTGACTGATGAGGATAAAATACACCAGTTCTGTTTCCAGCCAGGGTGCTAAAGTATGTTTTCTGAGGAGCTCGTGGTGTTTTAAATTCAGTTATAATTCTTTAAAGTGATCTCTTAGTAAAATACACTAAGTGTAGGAAGGAGGGTGGATTTGTCTTCAACAGCGGTCTGTGTGGACAAAGGTTACTGAGCTTTGAACTGTCTCAGGTTTTCTCTGTGGTGATATAGGTGGTAAACTTATTTTCATTCTTATTAGATATCAGAGCTGTACAGCTAACTCTGTATTTCTTGGTTGATTTTCTCAGTATTTCTTGGTTGATTTTTTTTTCTTATTGTTATTTCAGACACAGAACTTAATGATCATAAAACGTCTTATATTTTAAGTTGTGGAAATCTTAACTTTCCTACCGAATTGTGATTCTTGCAATATTTGAATTCTGTGAACATTTTCCCAGTTTGAGATTTAATTGATAACAACCAGATAATTTCATAAGAAACCAGGTGGAGTTGAATGATCTCCTTTGCCCTTAGGATGTGGTTCAAGTTGAGTATGTTAGGTGTCAAACTCGGCTCCAAAGAGCAGGTTTTGATGGTTCTTTGAGGATGGCTTACTTAGTTGGATAGGTTTAATAATTATGGTTTCTTGATTTGAACATTTTTTAAGAATGAAGTAAGGATGAATGATTTTCTGCTAGTTGTCAAGTGAGCCAAATAGTGAGAATTCAAAAGTGGTACAAGAGACTATCCTATTTTGTGCAATGAAAAAAAATTCCAAAACATGATACAAATGTGAGTCTCTGTGCTTATCTGTAATATAAAAATTAATAATTTTGTAATAAGTGGAAAGACATTAAGCAGAGTAAATAAATACTTTTCAGTGTTTTATTAATTATTGAATCTGATGTTCTGAGGATATTCAAAATTCCTTGAGGGTGTCAAGAAATTTTTCAGATAATAATGCCAAAATTCCTGCTCAGAAGAGCATTTTCAGTTACGGGTCATGTAAATTTCTAGTACCTTGGGCAGTGGGCTGTGCTATTTTAGCCCGACTCCTGATACAGTTAGAATGAGTTTATGATCATGAGTTATACGAAGTTCTGATTTAATTGCCCCGAAGTTCGAAGCTACCTTTGCAGTTCCACTAGTGTCTTATACAACATATTATGAATTCCACGGCGGAACTTGCAGGCATATTACAAATGTAGGATCCTACTAATTTCCAGGAAGGGATGTTAAGGGGTCATAAGCATCAGAGATCTCCTGTGGTGTAGCAAAATCAATGGAAAACTTCCCAAGGGCAGAGTTTGTTCTGAATTTGTTTATTAACATTGGTATATGTGATGGTTATCTACCTGATGTTGGCCAGTTTCCCAACGTGGGAAAGTCACGAGCAAATAAACGAAGTAGAGCTTTGGATGTTTTGTCAGTGTGGAAAACAGCGATTTGTTAATTGAGACCTGATGCCTTCATTATAGTAAGTGATTGACACAACCAGGAAACTCAAAACACCCTTGCAGAAATCATCCATTTCTATCTCGTCATGGCCATTTCTCTGGATGGTTCCACGGGGAGACAGTCAAGGCAGACCTTGATTCTACTTTAAAAAGTAAGTGATTCACCAGTGCTTTTCTCACTGGCCTTCACGGTTTTTCTAGTTTTTCCTCCTTACTGTCAAGTTCATACTGTGCCATGGCGAGTCCCTACACAGAGTTAAGCAGTCACCATGTAAAGGCTGCTGAGCCTCTGGTTTGGAGCTGACCTCGTCTGACCCCAGCTGTGCAGCCTGGATTCTGGGTGACGCTGGGGTGCCCTCTGCACCCCATTTCTCCCGTACGCAAAACGCGGTGATTAGAGGACCCATCTAATTGGCCTGCTAAGAGGATTACAATATGCCTGGCATATTTTAAACCTGAATATGTAAAATGTCTAGAATTTATTTTATATCTTTTCTGTGGAAAACTTGAAGTACTTGAAATATGGAAAATTCTCCAGAATAGTTGATTGATTTATTCAGTTTTTAATAAAATGTAATAAATGACTGCTTTGTGCCCCTGGCTGGGCTGGAGACTCAGGATGCAGAAGAAGCAAGTAGGACCCCTGGCCCCCCATCCCAGGCACCCTGCACTCGCTGCTCCTTGTTCTTACAGCTCCCCAAAGTACGTGTTGAATCTTATTTTATGGAGGAAAATGCTTCCCATGCCTCTGGACAGTCCCTTCCCCACATGCCGGCCACACTGATCGCTTTAACACTTAGATCAGATGTCATTCCTCCGCTTAAAACCTCCAGCACTTCCTTGCTTAGAAAACAAACGCTAAATCCCTAATGCAGCCAGTGGAGCTGTGGCCCCTGCATCTCTGACTGCACTGGAATTATTTTATTTCTCGATGCAGCTGTTTTTGCTTTCAGGCCTTTGCCCTGGCTGTTTGCTCCAAGGCACAGCCTTCCCCCAGGGCCCAGCCTAAATGTCACCCGTCAGGTGACACCTAGACACCCTCCTCCCCCAGTCACTGCCACGTCACACCTCCTCATGGTCTCCCCGGTACTTGGTGCTGGCTGGTTCCTTTCATGGCAGTGAGTTTGCCTCTCACCCCCTCAGTTCCCTGCCCCCCACACCCCGATGCTCCGACTTCAGCATCTCCAGTGGGGCCCTGCCTGTGGCCAGCACATGAGTTCAGTTCATTACGGTGACGCGTACACAACAATGGAAACGGCATCACACACTCATCCATTCCACCTATTTCCGTCTCAGTTTCCTCGCCTGTAAAGTGGAGGGAGGGAGTACCTCCCTCGTAGGGTAATTGGAGAATTTTTTTAAAAATTAATGTATTTAAAGTGCTGCTAACAGAGTATTTGACACATAGTAAGCGTTTAATAAATAGAGTTGTGGTTACGTTGATCTCTCATTGATTCATTCAACAGTCATTGATTGGTCAACCAATACGGCTAGGTTCTGGGAAGACAAAAAATGTAGGAGGCATGGTACCCGCCCTTGGGAACCTCCTTGAACTCTAGGTAACCCAGATTCGCTGTCTTATGAGGATGACCCACGGAAACATGCTAACTGTGCCCATCAGGTTGTGTACGTTGAGTGATGGGGGAGGGGACCAAGAAACTGACCCCAATGTAGGAAGGTTAGTCCCCGGTGTGTGGACGCGGCTCCTGATAGGCCCCGAGGACACTGAGATGAGTCCCTGCCAGCCGGGAGCCCACGGTCGGCCGCAGGCCAGTGAGATGAGCCTGGGGTGGGTTCAAGGCCGAGGAGAACGAGGATGCAGGGATCAGCCTGGCTCGTAACAGCCCACCCCTTACCACCAAGTCCCACTTTCAGAAAATGATGTAATAAAACTGTGACTGAAGAACACTTTTGTTGACACTTCTGGGAATGTTTACCTTAAAGCAACGGGACAAGGACTTGAGCCAAAGAGACAAATGTCGAGCGTGGAGGTTGAGGGTGGGTGACCTGCTGGAGGCTGCTGTGGGCTTGGATGGAGACGGGGCCTCCATCCTCTCCTGAGGGCCTCAGGGCAGGGCGGCCGCAGATCCGGGGTGAGTGCAGATGGAAAGCCGGCGTATTGGGGGAATAACTAGAGTCACACATCCTTTGATTTGGGGTGAGGACAGCACCCCGTGGGTAAGACCAGATGCACTTCCTGTCGGCTGCATCTTCCCTCTGAAATTGTGTCGTTGCCCTGGAGGTTGAAGCAGCAGCAGATGTGACTTGCTCTGTTCATATCGCTCTTGGCTTATCTTATCTTAGACGAGGCTGGCCGCTTTGTGCAGTCAAGTCGATGAAAAGCCAGTGCTGGCAAAGACATCTAAACATTTCAGAAAATCTGCTCAGAGAAAGGACCCAAAGTTGCTGCCAGCCGGAGCTGGAAGGCTGTCCTCTCCGGAGCTGGCGTCTCTTTTTTCTGGCCTAGAGCTTAATCCCAGCTTTGAAGTTTCTTTCTTTCTTTCCTTGTGGTTACAAGAGGACTTTGTAAAACCAGAAGGCTCTTCCCTGAAGGGTGGTCCTGTATGTAGGATGGTGCGTGTTATGGTTTCCTCAGACGTTGGGAGGAAACGATGTAGCCCCTTAGTGAGCTGTGCTGGCCTTTCAGCTCTAAACACGTGCCTTGTCAGCTAACAGAGCCATCACTGTCTGTGTGATGGGAATGACTTATGTCCTTCCTCAAGTATCTTGAGGTAATGGGAGAAGTTGGATTTTAAGAGTATTGAAATGTCAAATTCATCTTGCAAGCGCTGTGGTGATGCTGATGCCTGACAACCATGTTTCTTATCTACGGACACGTCACATTTTATAAAACCATTTCATACACTTTTACACTGTAAGCCCAAGAAAGGCAGGGACTGTGGTTTCCTTTGTCACACAGGGTCCCACCCCCTGGAGCTCTGGGTGCCTGGCAGGTGGAGGACTCACTGTGCGTCTGTGTGCCTGTGTGACGGGCTTGTAGATGTGAATATGTGCATGGAAGCAGTCTTTCTCCCTTTTAATACTTGCAAGTGCTCTGTGAAACAGATATTACTACGTTGATGGTATATATATATATATGTGTATACACACACACACACACACACACACGCACACACGCACACACACAATGGAATACTACTCAGCCATAAAAAAGAATGAAATAATGCCATTTGCAGCAACAGGGATGGACCTAGAGATTGTCCTACTAAGTGAAGTAAGCCAGAGAGAGAGAGACAAATATTTACCATATGATATCACTTATATGTGGAATCTAAAAAAAAAAAAAGATACTAATGAACTTATTTCCAAAACAGAAAGAGATTCACAGACATAAAAAACAAATTTATGGTTACCAAAGGGGAAAGGGGGAGGGATAAATTAGGAGGTTGGGATTAACATATACATACTACAATATATAAAATAGATAATCAACAAGGACCTACTGTGTAGCACAGGGAACTATACTCAATATTTTGTAATAACCTATAAGGGAAGACAATCTGAAGAAGAATATATCAATATATATAAATACATATCTATGTATAACTGAATCTCTGTGCTGTACACCTGAAACTAACACGATATTGTAAATGAACTATACTTCAGTAAAAGAAGAATATTTAAAAAAGAATATGAAAAGGAATATATATACGTATAACTGAATCACTCTGCTGTACACCAGAAACTCTGCTGTACACCAGAAACTAACACAACATTGTAAATCAACTATACTCCAATAAAATAAATTAAAAAAAAAGAAATACATGTTACTACACTGAATTCACACTCGAGGAAATGGAAGGCGGAAATAGCTTTTGTGTGAGAAAATGACAACTCAGAAAAATTAAGTAACTTTTTTTGTGTGGTCCAGTGGAGGCCCTCTGTGAAGTGTTAAGTCCAGTCCACACAAAAGTGATTCTCAGTGAGTACTGACTCGCATAAATGCTCCCAATCTGGATTTTTCCTCCTATTTTCTCCATTTCTGCCAGAGCGACGACCTTTTTAAACTGGACACTGACCGAGTGCAGCCCATTGCATAAATCGTAGCATTGTTTTTGGATTCGAGGGTGTCGTTTATTCTGAGGGGGTGGGTGAAAGGGTGGCTTCCCTGCTGGATTTTCCCGACTCTGCCAGCAGGAAGGACTGTGCTGTCACGCCCCTGAGGGTCTCATCCCCGGGGACCTGCCCTGAGTCAGTCTTCTGCTGACGCCCTGGTGCTCATCCTGGCCGCGGTCGAGAGGGGCTGGTAGAGAGAGGTCCTTGAATCAAGGAGCGAGGTGGAGCTTCCTCGATTCCCCGTCTGCTTTGGAACCCTTGTCCTTAGCTGCTAAGGTGTGAGGCGTCCAGCATTCTGCACGTTTCTTCATGGGACATCTGTGCACGAAGGTGTGTCCTGCAGGTGTTTTCAGTGAGCATTTTTGGATGTGTTTTTCTATTGCACAGAATTCTAGAATGTTATATTCTGTTGCTGTTCTGTTTCTAGGGCCTGACCCCATAAATGATAACTTGAGTCTCACAGAAAATGCAGAGAGGAACTAGGGAGGGAATTCATTAATTCCTTGTCTTCATTTATGCTGGGTCCTCAGGTGGCAGCCTTCATGATCCTCCAGGAACAGAAAGTTGCCGAGTGATCTGGTCCCACGTGTAGGCAAGTGTTGGGGCCTTTCACATGATCCCCTGCAGTCGCCCGGAAATGTCTGCATCCATTTATGCCACAGATACGTGGTGGAGATGCCCACTGTCTGCCAGGCACAGTGCTTGTTTCCTGTGCTTAACCTGCGATGATGTGTTTATCTTTACAGTAAAGGAGGTTGCAGGTCTCTGCCTTGTGTAGAGGTGAACTGAAATCAGTTTACATTCTGGAAAATGAAGGGATTCATTCCTCAGCATTCAGTAGTCAGGCTTTAAGCTAATAAGAAGGGGTCTCTACTAATTCACCTCATTTAGTGAAATTTTACTTATCTAGAAATCAAAAAACTAGAGGCAGATTTTTCTCTCCTGGAATTAGCAAGTCTTCATCTCATTGGAAAGTGTTCGTAATGGAAGCACCTCTCTCTCCTGCTCTAAGTTAGTTAGCATTTATTGGATGGGAAAACCAAGTGTCTCAATGAAAGACTGATATTGTGTGTGCTTGATTTAAAAAAAAACCCACACATTTTATATATATTGATCAACTTTAATTCTCAGGAAATTAAATGATTAAGACTTATCTTGTTTGTTTTAAAACTCCAGTATCTAAAGAGTTTACAAAAATAAACCATCAGTTTATTAGAATGAGCCTTTTGGCTGCTCTTGGATGAAAAAAATTTTATCCAAGGATCTTGTGGACAAATCTTGCTGAATTCAGGGACAGGCTCTTTGAGGCTTTTCCCTCCTCATTCATGTCACTGATGAGTTTCACCTCATTATTTTTATTAATAGAAAAATCTACTTGTGAATAATTAGTTTGAAAAATTTATTTCAGAACTTGGGTTTGTTTTCTATGCAGTATTGCTCCTAATTCCCATGATGTTTGTTCTAAGATAAAAGGGGCAGCCATACGAGATGGGAGCTGTGTGTGAATAGTTGTTCTTGGGCTGGAATTTAAAGGAAGGAAAATTATAATTTTAGTTTTTCAGATAAAATTTGTGAAATAAAATTCTCAGTGGTGGTATTCATTTCCATTTCATGTGGGCTGTAGGAGGCTACCAAACGATTCTTGGCTAATTAAGTCACCACTTTTGGAAGGTAAATCTTGATAATGTCTGTCCAGGGTGCTGGAGGAGTTACAAAAACCTTAAATGAGACTGAAAGCAGTCTTCTCATTTGATGCATGATTTTATAGTGAAGTTTGTACATTCATTTCACATTATACTTGAGATGGGTAATTGAACAGAATGAGAATTTATCTGCAGATCAATGAGATGACACCCATGTTTTGGTTGTGGGAATCTACAAAAATGTCCTCTCATTGCTGGATCTAAGACTGTAATGGAGATGGTTTTTACTGTTTCACCACATTTGGTATCAGAGAAGACTTTGACCTTTCAGTCTGTGAAATCTTTTGGAATTCAAAGGAAAGACCATCCAAGAGAAGTTTGAGAAAGTTTGGGGAAGCAGGAACAGTCACTGAGGAACCCGAATTCCTCAGACGTGTGAGAATGAAACCATCCTCCCTGAGCTTTACTGATTCAGGGAAAAGGTAGAGTTGACATGATGTTTTGCTGAATTTTGTATGCTTAATATAACTATATTTCTTCATAAAGGTGATTTGTTCAAATTAAATGATTTAATTTGCAAATATTTGTTGTTTTAAAAATACGCAGGTAAATCATAAACAGAAAAGATATATTCTCTCTCTGACCACAGGTCCCCAAGCTATAGATGCCATAGAAATAGGAACATGGCCTTGCAGAGGTAGGGGCTTGATTCATGTTTCCATGAGTGTCTTCAGAGCCCTGCAGTAGATGATAATGATACAGCATTAGATTTAAGTTTGATTTGGGCATCTAGAATTTACGTAAGGTGCTGATAGTTATTTGAAGCTTTCTTTTTTAAAAAAATTTATTCTTTTTAAGGTTTGGAGTCACAGGCTGCTTGGCAGTCTTTTAAATCGTTGGTGGGGGGAATCAGCTATTTATTTTCCTACTTGGTGATCCTCTCTGCCCTCCTTCCCCCCCCCCCCCCCCCCCCCCCCCGCCGTGCTGTCCCGGCCCAGAGCATCTAGCCTAGTAGGTACTCAATAAAACGTTTTGTTTTCTTTCTGCTGGTTTCCCAGGAGGGAATCATTTGGCATCTCTGGCACTTTCCTGGGTGGGGCAAGCGTTTGTCTTGTTTAAATGGTGAGGGGCCTGGCTTCCCTCAGGGTGTAGAGCATGCAGGGAAGAACGTTTAGCTAACAGTGGAAAGCAACAAAACATGTCTTTTCGAGGAGAACCCGTTTTGTGGTAAATATTTTTCATTAAGAGGATGCCACTGAACCTGCACTTGGGTTGTGGAGGTGTGGTCTCGTTGGTGCTTTGTAAAAGATGTGAAGTTTAAAAGAGGCTGGGTTATTTAGTAACCAGGTGTGACTTGGTGTAATTCTGGCTCGGTGGTAACCGTGGCTGGTGGTCATTTGACCATGGATGGGTCTGGACTGCTGACTGGCATGACCCCGATGATGGGGAGATTTAGTGCCCTGTGCACTTCTGACTGGTTCTGTTGGATGTAGTCTGATTATCCTGATTCCAAATTAGAATATGGAGCAAACCTGACCTCCAAACTTACATTTTGATTACCAAAACCACCCCAATTTTATGAAGTATCAACTTGTTAGTAATTTCAGGCCGTGCGTGGTTGATTTTTCATTGCATTCAATTTCATACAATTGTTTATTTACTGTTAGAAGCTCTGAGACTTTAGTATCTTTTAAGTTATAGAAAGGAAAGTTGTTTTGAAACAGTCACCTGCTACGTTTACTCCCCCGGCTTGATCTGGAGCCAGCAGGACAAGAGGCAGTGTTCAGTGTGTCTGGAATGGAGAGCTGGGTTCAGCTACACTCAGGTGGTCCAAATGCTGCGTTGATGTTCGAGAACCAAGTTCTTGTTTTCTGCCTATTCTGCAACTCGGCTACCTTCATATTTCACTGTTAATATAACCCACAGAGGCCAAGTTAGCTTTTAGCAGAGAAAGTCGCAAACACAGTTCTTTCAAAACATAATTAGGCAAAGACAGTAGTCAGTTGATGATTTTTTAATTGAGCCGTAACAACTTGGTTTTATTTGTAATCAAATGCTAATGTTTGTTCTATTGCTTCCCCCATCCCACCGCCATCCACCCAAAGAACTATTCTTTTCATTTTTTTAGTATTGTTATAAATCAGACTCTCCTGGCTTCCTCCTCACAGGTTCTACAAGGCAAACTGCAGTTATGTAACTATGTGACATGATACAAGTTTCCCTAGGGATAGACTTATATGGTTCATTTGTTGTCAAGGTGAAGAGTTAAAAATCCTCCTGTAGATCACTGTGTTTCTTGCCCTGGGTCTCACTCTGCCTGCAATGATATCTATTGATAAGATATTTACTTGAACTGCAGATTCTTCCAACAGAGTTGGATGCTTAAGTCTCTTCTTGATCTGATGGGTGAGTGGTTTTTATTTGACTAATTCTTTTTCTTTTTCTTTTGACTAATTCTGTGTGTTCAAGACTCACTGTGAAACAGTGTACCCAGCCTGAATTTGTATCAGTGATTCATCCTTAAGAAACGATCTTACAATAAAATGAGGGAATGTAAGGCATCTGTCATACCTCTCATTCTGATTCTTGATGGTATTTTCTTTGCTTTTTACATTATTTCTGTTATGAAACATTCTGGTGTTGTTTGGCATCTGAATGAGATCCAAAGGTTAGGTGCAATCGATCGCATCTTACTATTTTGTCTGATGCTCTAATGCTGTTTGGAAGAGTTTGTTCTCATCTCAGTCCAATTGGAGATGAATGATGCCACCACATCTTGGGGTTCTCGCTCCGGCATCTCCATCAATTGTACAGTGAAATAAAAAGGAAACAGGTGTGGAAGAGGACAAGCCTGGGACAGTACCTGCACCCCAGAACCCTAGAGGGGCGGGTTGGACAGTAGTTAAGATCGTGAACTGGGGACCAGAGCATTTGGGTTCATGTCTGGCTGGGCGACGTGGGTACACCTTGCCTCAGATGTGCCCGTTTGCAGTGATGACAGTGCCTGGAGAAATAATTTACGCAAGTAGAACGAGCAGACGACGCACTCGCAGAAGTAAAAGGGAATGTCGGTTCTGGGAAATGTGTCAAGAAGTTTATGGGGATTGAAGGAAATATAAAAATTGTTACATGTGTGCTGACAACATAAACTTTTAGCCATCCAGCTGGGAAATAAACAGAAAGCTTAGTATTCTGGGTCAAAGGAGGAGGAGCCGAGGTGCTGCTCTTGGGAAGGTCTTTGAATGCAGGCTTTGTGTCCCTTGGCGTTGGGGCAGCGGTGTTGAGCGCGGATTGCCTGTGGAATTCAGTCTTTTGAAAGTAGAGGCACTGACTTCATGTTCCTCTTGGACCTGGTGATGCTTCTCCTCATGAATACTGACACCTGGAGAAGCAGCCCATCGATCCCACAAACTCTTCCCACCCTTTTTGAAAGGTTAGCTGGGTCTTTCAAGTAGATGCCATGTTTTGATCTCATAGACAAATATCCAAAGAGAAATTTTCTGTCTGTCTCAACTAGAAATACTTAAGTTCTTAGACTCTGGAAGCAATTTTAAGACTTAGTGATGTAGGTGATGAGTAAAATGTAGGGAAAGCGTTGTAAACAAAACTTGTATTGTTGGAGGATTCCCAAAGACTGAAATGTGTGCTCACCAACCAGTCAGACAAATCCTTTGCGTTGGCTCTTTACAGATCACCCTGTGGACTGGAATAATTATTTATGGTGCCCTTAGATGGTAATGTGCTCAACGCAATCATTAACTCATCTAACTTCAACCAGGTTTAGTCTTTAGGTCAACTTAGCTGATCAGCATCTGTTTCCTCTTGAATTCTCTTGAATTCTGAAGATTTTCACATTTGAAGACCTCCTTGGGTTTTGACCAGAACTCCTTTAACTTTAGGTATCATGTTTTCTTCCACACGGAAAATAATTTTCGATCCAGTACCACGGGGTTGGAAAAGAAGTTTGCAAATTTTATTCATGCACACCCAAGGAACAAATCAATCAAGCATTACAGAGGTGCATTTTCATGCCTTCTGGAGACTGCCTTCTTGAAGTTTCTCTGTACATCTTCTACCAGCGTCTCTGAGGCTCAGAGGAACTTGGCCCTCATGGGAGCCCCACACTCTTGGAAGTTTCTAAAATTGGATACTAAATAGGACATGGAAGGCCCGATATTGAAGTCATTGCCATACTCTGGACACTAGTCATTTTTTCACTTTCATAATTCTTTTAAAATCTGTTATGATGAATGTTGGAAAATAGCAGTTATTACAGACAGCTGCTGTATTTTTATAGGGCACTTTCTTAAGCTTATTATGTTTATTATTCAGCTCTAAGCACAGTGAAAATACTTTTCCTTTCAACCAATTATGTTTCCTCCTAATATAGGTCTGAGAAGTTCATCCCAAACCAGTGACAAAGTGAAAATATCTATTGACAGTGCACTCCTTAAAGTATTTTGGAGAGTTACATGTGGTTTTCTCCATATTCATGTATTTTGTGCATAGCTGTGACATAACATGTATGTAAATTTTGCCTTCTCCTGTTAGTCTTACATCATAATATTTCTATTTTGTCACTTAGTCTTCATAATTATTATTTGGATGTCTGTTTACTGTTAGCATGAGTTAAATACCAAGCTTATTTAACATTTCTTTATTTTGGACAATTTAGAATGTCTTTAACTATTTTTCACTTAGAACAGTGACCAAAAACCTTTCTTTTTTGACCTCAAAGGGGTTTAGGAGGTGCAGCATGGGTAGAGATAAACATAAACAAGGATTCTCATTCTTCTGTGACGTTTCCTTAACTTACTCTGTAGACTGATTTAAGCTTAGGAAGCAGTTACAGAACTTAATTATCAATTACCAAGTGTGTAGTAAGTGAACATACTTTAAAAAATTTCAAACATTTTAAACATGAGCATTTATTTCTGAGTTCCGTGTCCTGAAAAGTGCTCATTTAACTGACCATCAGTCCTAAATAACCCAAAACTTCAGAGCCCTTAACTGTTATGTAGAAAACAATTGATGATTAACCTGGAGGACATTCTCTTTTGGGAGAGACAGAAGGATAAGAGGAAAAGAAGCTGTCTTGGTAGTTATGAATTTTTATGTTTACCCGTATCGATAACTAGATGTAGGTGATATCAAGACTCCTGACCTATTTAGCTCAAGGTCAAGATAATTGCACCTCTGTTGTTGATTAAATAGCTAAGTCCAAGTTCTGACAGATTTAGAAATGGTCTGTGAGCTTCTTTGAGCTTCTAGCCTTATCTTACTCTTGGTGATAATTTGTGATAATCTGTGAACATTTTTTATGTTCAGTAGGGAACAGTACAGCCCCGTTGTTGGTGGTGGCCAACTTCCTTTTACAAGCTAGGTGGGAAAGAAAATAACAACCCCGTTTTGATTGACATTGGACAAAAACAGACAACCCTAAAGTGGAATGAACCTATTTTAACCAACTGAAGCTACCATGACGAATTGTAACAGGATTTTATTTTATTTTATTTCATACAATTATATATATATACCTACCTACATATACACATACATGTATACACATAAAATATATATGTATATACATGTACAATATATACATACAATATATACATATATACATATATACATATGTATGTACATGTATGTGTATATATACATATACATACACACACACTTCAGAATTTTGCTGAAGTATTCAACTCAGAATTTTGCTGCTTCAAATATTTTAAAAAAGCTCTTGGAGTTTCTTGACGTATATGAAGACAGCGGGTCTTGACTTTTGAAACAGCACTGTCAACATCATCTCAGATTTGCTAGAAATGCAAATTCCAAG
The DNA here is from genome assembly GCF_028021215.1 of Eschrichtius robustus. Taxonomy (NCBI): domain Eukaryota; kingdom Metazoa; phylum Chordata; class Mammalia; order Artiodactyla; family Eschrichtiidae; genus Eschrichtius; species Eschrichtius robustus. The sequence continues at coordinate 29,859,101 of NC_090837.1, forward strand.
CCCCGCCTTGGACCCACTGGTCAGAACCCCTGAGGTAGACACCTGAGATTTGCCAAGTGCTCCAGGTGATTTAAGAACTATTGCGCTAAGGTAAGCATGGCCAAGTTTTTCTTATCCCAATTGGGAACTTTTAGGATGAGAAAAGTTCTTTTTTAAAAAATTGAGATATAATTGACATGTGACATTATGTTCGTTTCAGGTGTACACCATGATGATTTGATATTTGTATATATTTTGAAATGACGGCCACAGTTAGTCTAGTTAACATCCATCACCTCACGTAGTTGCACATTTTTTTCATGTGATGAGAACTTTTAAGATCCACTCTCTCAGCAACTTTCAAATATGCAATACAGTATCATTAACTATAGTCACCATGCTGTGCATTCCAGCCCCAGGACTTATTTTTGCTATAACTGGAAGTTTGCACCTTTTGACTCTCTTTGTCCATTTCACCCACCCCAGCCCCGCCTCTGGGAACCACCAATCCATTCTCTGTATTGCTTTTTTTTTAATAAATTTATTTATTTTATTTATCTTATTTTTGGCTGCGTTGGGTCTTTGTTGCTGCACGTGGGCTTTCTTCAGTTGCGGCAAGCGGGGGCTACTCTTCGTTGCAGTGCGCAGGCTTCTCATTGTGGTGGCTTCTCTTGTTGCAGAGCATGGGCTCTAGGCGTGCGGGCTTCAGTAGTTGCAGCACACGGGCTCAGTGGTTGTGGCTCGTGGGCTCTAGAGCGCAGGCTCAGTAGTTGTGGCGCACGGGCTTAGTTGCTCTGCAGCATGTGGGATCTTCCCGGACCAAGGCTCGAACCCATGTACCCTGCATCGGCAGGCGGATTCTTAACCACTGCACCACCAGGGAAGCCCCATTCTCTGTATTGTTAGTTCCTTCTTGTTTTTGTTTTGGTTTTAACTTCCACATATACATGAGGTCATAAGGTATTTTTCTGAGAAAAATGCTTCTAAAGTCGTTGTTAATGTTGCACAATTTCATCAGGGTAAGAGCATTCAGAAACTGTTACTTTAACATGAGATGAGGAAGGAATTTGTGGGAGGAATGCACATAGTTGAGATGGAGTAACAGTAGACAGTGCATTTTTTTCCGCACAGAATCTCAGACTCTATGACTTTGGGCACAAAAAGGTAATGGGAGGTGATTTGATGTCTGTTTAGATACCTAATTTTTGTAATAGTCATAAAAAAATTTCCTTTTAACTAGACTTTATTTTTTAGAGCAGTTATAGGTTCACAGCAGAGTTGAGCAGAAAATATGGAGATTTTCCCACGTATCCCTGTCCCCCCACTGTCAGCATCTAGCACTCAAGTGGTACATTTGCTGCAGTTGGGGGACCTACATTGACGCATCATTATCACCTAAAGTCCATAGTTTACGTTAGGTCACATTTTAAGAAACTAAATAATATATTAATTGTTAGAATGACTCTCTATTGTTACTGTATCACATGGTTTTCTAGATAAACTGTATATATTTCCCCCAAGAGAACTCATTTAATCAAGTTTTTGTAAAAATTGTTTAGAAAGTAAATCTTCTGAGACCATATAAATTTTGGTAAACTTACCCTCCCCAGCTACAAAAGTTCAATGTGAAAACATCTTTACACCAGTTAGAATATTTTTAGGTCTAAAATATGACTTGGATTTCAGTTTGACAGGAGAGGGATCTGAGGAGCTGGGGTTGTCATGATGGAAGGTTTGATTTATTTGCCCAACTTTATAATCAAAAGGTTTGAGTTGTCTGTCTCTTACTAGGATTCAATAAAATTTTTCTTAATTAATTTGAAACAGTGTTCTGATATATTTCTGTGCCACGTATTTAGAAAGATTAAGTTTTCTGAAATACATTCCAACCACATGTTAAATATTTTCCTGTGCTTCTACGAAAATTCATTTCAATAGTGAATTTTAGAATGAAGTCATTTTATTCCCAATTTAACTTAGTTTTTTCCAGTATCAATAGGCCATTTAGTCATTTCATTTTTTTCTCATGGAATTTATGAAGAATAATTAAATGCTTTAATCAGAAACTGAGCCTTCATTCAACACATGAAGTCATAACTTGATAGCATTTCATATTGTGTGGGTGGGTAACTGCATATTTACTAAAGTGCCTTTTTCTTTCCAGAGTGTTTTTATAGCATGTTTTTTTTCAATTCCAGATTACTTCAGCAGTACAAAATATTTCTGTCTTGATGTGCTTTTTTTCTCAACAGCCTTCCCTTTTCATAATGTTTCGTATACATTGGCCACCTGCAGTATTTTCTTTTTGATTTCCAGCCATTCTTGTTCATAATGTTGAAAATGTGCTATTATAGAGGCTCCTTTGCATCCTTTTGGGAGGAAGGCAAGGTGCATCTAAACGAACAATAAAAAGACAAGACAAGAGAGGGTAAGCTCAGGGAGCTCTGTACCTGAAGGTCAAGGAGGGGAGCCCTGGGGCTGGAGGAATCAGAGATGCGGTTCCTGCTTCCCTTGGCGTCTGGGCAGATTTAGGGTGGGAAGCAAGGCAGGCACAGGGGAGCTGACTCTGTGATTGCTTCTTGGAAAGAACCCCTGGGATGTGTTTTCTGCCCGTTCCTTTTGAGTGAAGCCAACCCTACAGCCCTATCTGAGGAATCAGATCATGATTCCTTCCTGAGCCAAAGACAGTGGTCCACAGGCTGCAACAAAGAGTGAAAAGGGCCCGGGGTGCCCGGGCAGAGTAGGGGCTGGGAGAGAAACTCCAGAGGGGATGAGCTGGTGACGGTCTGACCTGAAGATGCCCTCTCTTTGGGGATTTCTGTGAGCTGCACAGAGAGAGGAGGGTCACGAAGGAACAGGTGGCATTCTGAGGGATGCTGAACTGTGTTTCTGGGTTTTTCACGAGGGCTTCTGGCCTTGGACTCGAGTGTCTGTGGCTCAGATGATCTCTTGTATGCTCTCATATTCTCTGGTAGTTTTAGGAAAATCCCTGGTGCTGGAGATAGTTGCTCATGCCTCTTGGTAATTGTGATGGGTCCTGGAGTAACACAACTAGGGTCGTTGGCAGATAAGCTTGGAAGGTAGATTGAAAGGAGGTTTGGGTGCCTTGAGTGCAGGCTGAGGGATTTGGACTTTGTGTAGAGGAGGAGCCATCACGTTAGTGATAGAATCTCCCTCATCCTGAACATCTTCAGGTGGTATTTTAAGGCCATGTAATGCAGCCAGATGTGTGTAATGACTTATCCAAAGAGGCCCATACTTTTGGAAGAAGATTGTCAACCTGGGATGGTGTCTGGTTACCTAGTGAAGCCCTTACATTAACGTAGCCGACTCCACTGTACGTCCGCAAAATTGTCATGGACTTGCCTTTGCTGGAGCTGTTGAACCACATGAATATCTCACAAGAGTCAGGGGAATGGGGTGATAAATATTGAAAGAGGACGAGGCTAAGAAGTTATGTCTGAGAGGGTTGTGTGGTCGGGAACTCAGCAAGGAAGGCAGGACAACACCCAGCCTCCTGGCCGCTGTCCACTTCAGGCCTCGGGAGCAGGTCAGAGGGGGTGGCGGGGAGGACCCGCCCCGTCCCAGATAATGTGCTGAGGACATAACCTGTTTGCTAATATTTGAGTAGGTTCTTTAGTGAAATACAAAACCCAATTCAAATTTCAGGAAGGAGAGACTTTATCCCAAGGATGACTGCAGTAGGGAGGATGGTCTGGCCGTGAGACCTGCTAGCGCCTCAAAGATCAGGAAGGAAGGGCTTTGCTTTCACAGGGGGTAAACAAATAAGCGGGATGCAGGGTGCAGTGGGACAGCCCATCGGTTTTCCCTGAGGTCAGTCTGCTCTCTGGAGCCTCTTAGGGAGGACTGTCCTGCTCCCAGGTGTCATGTCCAGGGCCCCGTGAGGAGGCTGTGACTACAGTTTGGTCAAGTCACGTCAGTGGGTATTTTGTCCTGATTGGTCAATGGGGACAGTCAGTTCGCTAATAATTTATGAGACAAAGAATAGGAGCGTGGAGGGTCCATGTCTGGCCTTGTCCAAGGTAATCAAGGGGGCAGCCCTGAATCTCATCAAGTCACAGGGAGAGAGGGCTTCTTTGCAGTGAGCTGTTTCCTGGAACACAAAAGGGGGCGGGTTCCCTTCTTTCTTTTCTTCCTTCCTTCCTTCCTTTCTTTTTCTTTCTTTCCTTCCTTCCTTTCTTTTTCTTTCTTTCCTTCCTTCCTTCCTTCTTTCTTTTCTTTTCTTTTCTTTTCTTTTCTTTTCTTTTCTTTTCTTTCTTTCTTTCTTTCTTTCTTTCTTTCTTTCTTTCTTTCTTTCTCTCCTTTCTTTCCTTTTTTCTTTTATTTTGATAATACAGCTATTTTAATAACATTGCTTTTGACATCTATTTGTACATGTATTTAAAAGTAACTTTCAATCCTGGTGCTGTAACAGTTGGGTATTAAACCGTCCTGCCAGGAAGTGAGCAAAGCTGTTAACAGCGAACAGCCCACAATCAAAGCTTATTTTACTCATTTTAAAATGGAAAAATGGGAAAAATAACTAAGCATTTAAATTTTTCATTGGACACCTGTGGATTGGTTTAGATTGAATGGCCTCAAATGAAACAAATACAGAGAGATTTTCTGTATACAGATATTCTACCGTGATAAGTATATCATATCTATTGTGAAAGGATAAAATTACAAAGTTTGACTTTGTGTGCATGGCCCGGATCTGTTTCTCACGCCCTTAATCCCGGAGGGTGACCGGGCTCTCAGTGCCCTCTCGGGGGTGGTGCTTCCTAACCAGGGCTGTGCTCCAGGAGCTCAGGGCTCAGGTGAAGCTCAGTGCGACTAAAGGTGCGTTTCCGGGATGCCGTGAATCAGCTCCGTCAACAGGTTTTGGTACCTGCGCTGTGCCGGGCACTGGGTTTGGGAGACAAAATGAATAAAGAAAGCATGGCCTCTACATACAGGTCTCGACCTGGGCATCAGAACGATTCTGTGCAAACCCTGGGGAGACCCAGAGATACAGGGGACCCACAGACTGTGTTGGAGAGGACCCAAGCCCCAGGACGTTTGAGCCCTGCATGTCCCCTGTCCTCTGTGGTCCCCTTTCTTCCTGTATGTGCACTGGCTACAGAGGGAGAGCGGGGAGGCTGAATAGGGCCCATGGTGGCTGAATGGTCAGGGGGGGGTGGCCTGTGGATGAACACAGCTGCCATGTGAGTTTGGGCCTAAAGAATCATTTTTCAGATACGTGTAGGCAGGATGATCAAAAGACATTTTAAAAGCATGTTCATGGTTGACTTTTCCTCCCATGTGCTAAAAAATGAAGCTTGAACTTTTCACATAACCCAGGCTTTTGGTGCTTTGGAGAAGGACCTCGTGGGTCAGCTGTTCAGGAACACATGTAGTTCATTAGGGGCCCCGGTCCTTCCCGCTGAATCTTACGTGGAGGGAGGATCAGTCTAAATGCGTTGCTGGTTGTGTCCAACATAATTGTGCTTACGTTTTATAACACAATTTTTATGCAGTGAGGGAGCTTTACAGTCAAACCTCAAGAAGCACTGGCATTCAGTGAAATATCCTCCAGCTCGGGCCGCTGCAGGCCCGTCGATGTTGTAATGCTGCTTTGCGGCTGCCTTCGGAGTTCTGTGGGATCCTGCGGTGAGACCCAAGCCCTGTGTGGACCGTTATGTCCATTTTGTTCAAACCTCACCCCTAAAGCTTCCTCGGCTTCTGTGAAGCTGAAGAGATGGAGATAATCCAGGCTAGAGAGACTTGCCAAGCAGTGGCTGAAGTGTGGAAGCGTGTTGCTGTGAAGACGTCAAGAGCTAGAACGAGTCTCTGAGTCATTTATCACCTGTCCCTGGAAACATTTTACAAATGGGGTGTCTTCTCATTAATTCGAAGAGCTTAGTTTCTGTCTGGTCCACAGGCTAGAGGAAGAACTCTGAGCTTCCAGTTTCCTTCTCTCTAGACACTGACTGTCAAGACAGGGGATGTGAGTCTATTTTGGTTTGCAGTGTTTTGGCTCAGAGCTGTAGTTTTTGGTTGCAAGTTCTGGAAACAAAACAAAATCTTGATTAGAGAAAGTGGGTGATTTATTGGCCCTTCTTCAATCACGGCAAGGCCTGGGGTCCAAATCTTACTTATTTTTCTCTGTTTCCTGGCCCTGCTTTCTTCTGAATTGGTGTCATTCTTAGTCAGGCTGCTCTTGCCAAATGATGGCAAATGGTATTTCTATGCCAATAAACTTGGAATTGCTGATCCCCATGAAAGGAACATCTCTGGGATCTTGGAAGGTAAGGAGCTGTCTGGGGAAGGGAAGGTAGCCATCCACAGGGAAGAAGGTGAGTGTTGTCTCCAGACCTCTGAAGGCCTCATAACCAAGACGCAGTGGACGTGCCTTCAGAGACACAAATGTGAGACAGAATTAGGAGCAGGTGATTGGAAGAGGGCCAAAGAATTCTGGTTTAATAAGAGGAGGAATGTCTTACCATTTAAAGCTCTTCTCAGATGGAATGTTATCTTGGATGATCCGAAGTTCCCTCTTCCCAGTCTGGGGTGTGGAGGGGTTCAGGAATAGGCAGGAAGTTAAGCCAGGGGCCTTTAGGGACCCTTCCATACTGAGAACGTTGTCTTGCTTGGATCCACGGCAGTAGATTAATTATTCAGCTTTATGAATACCTGCCAGTACTTTGCAAGGCTGAAAAAATAACTTGTGTAATGCGTGCCAGGTACAGTACTCTGAAGTCTGTTTCCTGTGACTTGGGCAGCTTATACTCACCAGTGAGCTCGTATTCCAGAGTTTTCTTCCTGGAGCTCCTCTGATGTGGGTCCTGAGAGCCTTCTGTTACAGAAGGAAAGGTGAGAGGATGGGGGACCTGGCATTTTTCTGTGACAGGTTGATTGGATTCAGAGCAGTTATATGACTCCAAGTCACAAACCCAGCATGAGTGTTTGGTTTACTTAGATTTTTCTTTTCAATATCCAGAAACATCGTGGGTTACTGATCTCAGAAAATGAGTGTTTGAGGAAAGGGAATCCTCTAACTAGGTGTTATGGGAGCAGTTACCTGGAGGTTACCTGTTCAGATTTGCATATTGTAGATTGGGACACAGAGGCTCAGAAGTGAAGAGGCCCACCGGGTTCACCAGCTGGTGGTTCCAGAGTCAAACTGAACTCTCAGCCACCTACAGCCATTGCTGTTCTAACGCCCTGCCCCCATCATCCGTAAGTAACCACTTAGAGATGTTGCTTCTGGGTCTGCTTTGTAAATGACCACGTCAAAAATGACCTCTTTTCACTACTTTCCTTTTTGAATCTTAGTTACATGTATAGTTCAGTGGAAGTGTTTTAGATGTCTCTAGACTGGTGAGGTCATCATGCATATAATTTAAACCCAATTCCCCCTCACTGTTTAGAATAAGAAGACTGTAGGGTTTCATTTTGTCACACAAGCCCACAGGGATCCTCCTGGTTCCAAGTCACAGCTGTCTAATGCAGACTACTTGAGACAAAGAGAAGAAAGTTCTGGAATGTTTGTGTGATTGCAGGAAGATCAGGAATACAGTGGGCATCGGCGGAGTTGGGGCCAGGAATTCCAGTGCCACCAGGATTCCCCTTCCACTTTGCGGACTCTTGGGGGGTTGCCCCTGGACCCATCCTGCTTGGCTGGGTCAAGTTGTACTAGGATTGGGGCAGTTACCAGGAAGACACGTTTGGGGAGCGGGGCTGAGACGATATTCCCCCAAACAAAAGGAGCTGATTCTAGAAGGTGGGAGGGGAGGTGTGGAAACAAACTACAGATTTCTACTGCGAGATGTCATGGAATTGCTCCGCTCTGTGATTTTGGATATACAAGCTATAGATTCTATAAGCTTCATATTGAGTAACTGATGCTTAAATTGATTAAATGTACAACCCATTATATTCGGTAACTCTTGAAGGCTTTCTAAGTATGATTTCCACCCTTGAAAACAGCTTTACTTTAAACATCAAAGAGATTTTTATTTGTCAAGAGTGATACAGACATGAATTGTAAAGTCCTTTCACTAAGGATCCATCCACGTGCTTCCACTGCTAAGCCATTTGCAATCTGAAATTTTAAAAAATCATTTTATAAGGAACATTGTTCCATGTGAGCTCGGCCTAAACCAAATGGAGAAAACATACTGGAAAATGAAAAGCTCAACTCATTTATGATTATCCCCCTATAACAACTGACATCTTCACTTTTTACCGAGAGTTTCCAGTATGACAATGATCAGGACAATCTCTCCATCACTTTTGTGCTGTGAATCTAGAAAAAACATTCTGAGCAGAAATAAGGTAAGCAAAGGATGGGTGTCAAGGAATTTAAAAAGAATGTGGCTTTCATTGAAAATGGCAGATGCTTGACGTACTGTTTATTCACTTTCAGAACACCTTGATGTGTGGTATTATGTTGGATCCCCTATGGTTAGGATGCTAAGTGTGAGAGTTTGTGTGTCCTAGAAAATTTGACTGGAGTACGAGGCCCTCTGCCACATACAGAGGAAAAAGACCAACCCAACTGACCTTAAATATTTTAGGACGTTCTTTGTGAGGATATAAGCACTGAACATGATCATCTTTTTTTTTTTTTTTTTTGGCCACACTGGCAGGTGAGAAATGGAATTTTATGGGGAAATATATTTTTTTCATTAAAAATTTCAACAACTCTGACATGTATACACTGATGTGTATAAAATGGATGACTAATAGAACCTGCTGTATAAAAAAATATAAAATAAAATACAAAAATTAAAAAAAAATTTCAACAACTCTAATTATTAATATATTTTTAAAAATTATTTATTTATTTATTTGGCTGCATTGAGCCTTAGTTGTGGCACGCGGGATCTTTCATTGTGGCACACGGGCTTCTCTAGTTGCAGCACATGGGCTTCTCTCTAGTTGTGGCGCGCAGGCTCAGTAGTTGCGGTGTGCGGGCTTAGTTGTCCTGCAGCATGAGGGATCTTAGTTCCCTGACCAGGGATCGAACCCACATCCCCTGCATTGGAAGGCCACCAGGGAAGTCCCTATAATGTATTTTTAAAAATTATTGGCAGCTTTTTTTTCTTACTGGTACATAAAATTGATGTTGTGCTTTATAATTGATGGTCTCCAGTATAAATGGTATATGAAAGAAGGGATTTGCTAAAAACAGACACTTTTACATTTTCCTACAACTTTAAAAAGCCACTTCCATTTCTGATACTGGGCCTCTGAGGGGGGTCCGGGCCAGCAAAGGCTGCATTGGAGAGGAGAGGTGCACGCAGCCGCTCCCAGAGCCTCTGGATCGACTCAGCCCAGTCCCCAGCTCTAGAGAGGACTTAGAAGTCTCGAGGAATGTTCCTGACGATCAGGGAAGGTCAGTAGAGGACGTGGGTTGGCTCAGTCCAGAGGAACCTGTTGCCCTGAAACAAATAGATGCTAGATATTTCTGCAGCAAAGATGGGTTTACTGGGGATCAGCAGAGAACTGTAATTCGGGTCTGCGACCCTGGAGAGCCCGTGCGAGTCCCCACATGGTAAGGGAAGGAGATGCTTTTACAGAGGGGAGAGGTGGGGGGAGGGCTGTCATAAACAGATCCATGGCTTTTCATTGGCTGAGTCCTTCTAGGAAAGAAGAGGAGTCTTTCTTCTTCCTGTTGGGCTCTGCTATGGTCACAGGGCTTGAGAGCTACCCCTTCTGGTCTCCCGACTCTACTTAATTGGAGTTTCTGTTTACACAGTATTAATTTTTTAAAAACTGGGCTTGGGTGTGATGACCTTAATGAAGGGTGGGGACTCCATTCAGCCTTGAGGAAGCTTGTGATGAATCTGAACCAAACCCAGACCCTATGGGACTCCTGGATCCCAGGGATGCCAGGATGGATATACAGTGTCTAAACTGAGTGTCCAGCCAGAAGGTTGTCCCATCCCGAGTGAACTCTTGAATTCACTGTGGCCACGGGAGGTTAAGTGGGTCCTCTGTACCTGCCTTTGCATGACCCCAGGGTTCCCAGGCACTTGTTGGAGAATTACAAACATGACAATATGGTGAGAATCAAACATGGCGTCACGATATTTAAGGAAACACCTTTCGAGGCAGTGCAAGTTGAAATTCTCAATGGGCGGGAACAGAATTTTAAACTGCTGTTGTCCTCAGCATTTAGGATGGCAGCTGGCTAACGTCCAGCCGGCTAGATCCTCTAAATCATCACTTTAGTCTCAATGACATTTGGCTCTATTACATGAATGTTTTCGTGATAATTAATTCCACTCCTTTTTAAAAAGCATTCAGATGGAAGGAAAAATCAAATGGAGCAATCATTTGAAACTTCAGTTGTTTTAGCAAGACAATCAAATGATTGTGGATTTAGGGCAATGGGTGTATTCAGTTAAAAACCTCATTCTTTTTGAATAATTATGGAAACTCTCTTCCTAGTCCAAACCTTTAAATCTTCCCTGCTGAGCAAGACACAATTCAAGTCAGTGAGGAAAAACCGTCCAGGTACTGAGGCTTCAACTTCCCATTTTATCCACGTCTATTGAAAGCTTTATATTGATCCATTTAAAGTACCCTTAATTTTCTTAATATAAAATAATAATGAAAAGGTTTTTTTTAATGATGAAAAACTTCATATACAAGGTATAAAGGCAAATTATATCTGGGGAGAAAATGTTTGTAATGTATATAATTAACAAAGGTTTGCTCTCCATGATGTATTAGAGGATGTAATAATTTGGCTGCAGTAAGAGAGATAGCCTCCAGGAAAAATGGAAAATGATATTTATCAACAACTTACAAAAGAAGTACATATTTTCAAAAAGTTATACAAAGATAAAATCAAACTCACTAATAATAAAAATGTTAAATTAAGATGATAACAAGATCCCATACCTCACCTGTCGAAAAATAACTGGCCAAATAAATGGACTGATTTGGAATTGCTGAAAGTGCATTCAACAAGGAACTCCTAGATGGAGCACATGCTTTTCGACTTCTTTTGGAGGAAAGTATGGTATTAACTATTGAAATCAAAATATGCCCATTTTATCTTCCAAAAAGTTGTTAACCTGCAGAAATACTGGCATAGATGAGCAGATATGTGTTTAAGATTGTTGAATGCAAGACTGAATCCCACAGTCCAGTCATGGGGGACTGATTACATAAATCATGGTAACTATGGCAGTTATGCAGTCTTTTAAAAACGGAGCACAACACATATGTATGTACTGACATAATAAGTACTTACTTGAAAAGGCAGATTATAGAACATAGTCAATAGTATGTTCTTGCTTTTGTGAAAAAGAAACTGTTTGGAAGACAACACTAAAATTAACAGTGAGTACTTGAGAGTAATGTAGGGGGTGTGGAACTTTCTTTTTATTTTATGGACTTTTTAATGTTGGAAAATTTTATCACGAGCATTTATTACTTTGTAAGAAAAAAATTAGAAAATTGGAAAATAAAGACACATAGGAAGAGAAAAAGGTCACCCAAATTTGATCACCTACATGTAATCATTATTAACATTTTGGGATAAATACTTTCATATGTATATTTCCACATATGTGTGTATGTACCTTGTTTTCAAATTTTCCCATGATCAATGTTTTTGGAAAGTCATGTTAATAATAATTTTGTGATATCCCATCCCAGGGCAGTGTCATAATTGATTAATTATTCCACATTATTGGATATTGTCTCTAATTTTTCAGTATTACAAATACTGCCAAGATTACCACCCTGATACATGAGGTCCTGCCTGCATTTCTGATTATTTTCTTAAAATAAATTCCTGGAAGTTTACTGGATTAAACTACATGAACATTTGTTTAACTATACTAATTCATTTTTTATAATATAATTAGTGTATTTTAATTTAAAAAATCATAGAACACAAGACTAGGAGGTGAAAAATAAAAGGCTCACATTTTTCCTTTGTCAGGGACATGTAGAATTTTAAATAAGGACAAAGCACAGAGGTGCACAGATGTCTTCGGGAAACAGCCAAGTGGGTAGACTTTCTGACCGAGGAATATTCATCAGCCATAAAACAGGATTTCCAAACAACTAATAACACAATCATCTTTCTAAATGGTAAACAGAGGTGGTCATGCTGCAAGAAGAGAGTTAACATATTTAAATTAAAATGAGCTAAGTGGATTTGGGATGAAGCCAAGAAGCAGAGCAGGGAGGTCGGGTGGAGCAGACTAGCTTGCTGGTGGGTAGTCTGTTTCCCTCAAAGGGTAAGCCCGGCCAGGCCGGGCCTGTGTGTTCTGTCAGAGGCCTCTCAGCTCAGTGCGTGCTCTGTACTGAATTCTGGACCTGGTCCCTTACACCTTTTCTGTGAGGGCTGCGTGGTAAATATTCCAGGCTCTGTTGCAAGCACTCCACTCTGCCCTCCTGGCAAAGAAGCAGCTGGGAGAACATCTGAAAGGATGAGCCTGGCTTTGCAGCCATAGAGTTTATTTATGGGCGCTGAGATTTGACTTTTACGTAACTTTCACGTTTCATGAAATTTTCTTCTTTTGACTTTTTTTTTTCCAATCATTGAACAACGTAAAAACCAATCTCAGCTCAGGGCTTGGCACAGAGGATGTAGTTTGCCGACACCTGTTTGCAGGACGTGGAGCAGGAACTATTTGTGAGGAAAGGATGAAGTTGCCTCTTATACAGAAGAAGTGTCCTGCCCTGGAGACCTAACTCGTTAGCTACTTTTGTCTGACAGCGTCCTGGAGGGAAAGCCTTGCTGACTTTAGATGTTAAATCTTTCTTAGACGAAGCAAGTGGAAATCTCTTGGGGTGGGGACGGCGGGGGGCAGGCAGAAGCAGGTTTCCAGTTTTGCCGGCCGTGTGCAGCAGGCAGCGCGGGAGAATGACTGCTTCTGTGTCAGATGGTTCTTCCTGTGTTAGTGGGTGACCCACTGTCCCTGCTTTTCAGTTTCAGACACACTTTGTTTGAGTGACAAGAGGTGGGGGGGGGGTGGCGAGGGGCAGGAAAGAAGCATCGATTTGAGAAATTACATTTTAAAGGTGGTCCACTTCCTGTTTCCCTCTGAAATCCTTGCTGCGAAGAACTGGAAATGGCCACATGGATGGATTAGTAAAGATCTTCATTTTATCCACGAGGAGGTGGAAATCTAGGGGCAGTGAGGTATGTGTCTATGGTGGTGGAAGCAGGTCTGCAGCTCAGAAGTCAGGCCCCTGGATTCCTGCTCTGGGCCTCTGCCCCCTTGGATGGGGTTCAGCTTTAAAAACCAAGCAAGTATCAAAGAAGCCAGTGAGGTGGGATTAGGTAGCAGGACTGGAGCCTGGATCCTGGAGCCACAGGCTCTGGTGGACAAAGGGTGCCGTGGCCCCTCTCTGTGGCAGCATCCCTCATGCCGTGTGTGCCCAGGAAGGCCCTCAGCTGCCCAGCACTTCTTAGAAGACCTGTGGCTACCCAGGTAACTTGGGGGTTAAAACAAGGGACCGAGTAGGCTCGCTGGCTTAGAGGGTGCAAACCATCTCAGGACAAGTCCACTTTTTCTGGCCCTTCATCTTTGGATTTGGTGGCGTGTGGTGTCAAAGCTCCATTGCCCAGCGTTCTTTCATTCAGCTCGAAAGCAAGAAAGGCTTTTCAGTGTTGGATTTGGAAGGACTGACATTTCTCCCTCACAGCATCTGAGTTTAATTTATAGTCTCCTATTCCAGCTAACTACAAATAAACTGAAGGCCTACTGAGCAGCTGGGCCAGAGTATTATTTTTGGAAGTGGTGGGGACCAGTGAACGGAAAAGGAGGCCAATTCATCCTATCTCGCTCCTGATCTGCTGCAGGGGATTTCAGGGCTGTTTAGACCAAGTCTTCCAAACTGGTTGACGTCCTGACTTGGGATCCAGAAGTCCTATGAAAGGGGGTTCATGTCGAGGTTATTAGCTTTTATTAACCACACAACAGGATATGCCTATTTCTTTCCCACTGCCATTTGATTCTCTCCTGGTATGAATAAAATAATTTTCAGTAGCGTTATATGAGTTTGTTATGTTTTCCATATTGTTCAGAAATATCTTTGACCACATACTGAGTTAATTTTAAAAGCGGAAGGGGGAGGAAAGGTGTGGGATGGAGTGAGTAGGGGCTGAGCTGATCTGATCCCTGGGTTTTTTTTTTTTTCTAATTTAGCTCCGACCTGGGGCAGGTGACTTAGCCTCCCTGGGTACCAAGTTGCTCACTTTTAAAATGAAAACCACGTAGTTCAAACACCAGTGATTCCAAAGCACAGAGCCAGGGCATTTCTTTGCAAGTAGCTTGTACCTCCTGTCTGGCAAGGAAGGGGACTACTCTTAATATTTCTTTCTCATTAGGCCCCAGGAGAAAAGGGGAAGGGGGCCGGTGTCTAGACCTTTGGGGCTGATTAGGTTCATCCTTTAAGTTGTGACCCACACCTGGAAGGGGACTGTGGCTCTTCTGCGAGTCTCCGCTGTGCAGCCATTTCAGCATGACCACAGAGCGTTGCTGGAATCTCTCCCATCAGAGGGGGACAAGCATCCCCTTGGCACGAACCAGAAGTCTTCTCAGTAGAGGGCTGAGCAAGGGCAGTGGGCAGGGGCCAGAGCATCCGTCTCCATCCCCGAATGTGAGGCCACACACTGATGGGCCTCAGACCCCCGTCCGGTGGGGAAGAGCTGACAGGGCTCCTGAGACGGCTTCCAGTCAAGCCATCCCCTGTGGTGCTTCACGTGACGTTTTAAGTGGGTCTAAATTTGCAGACTAATGTTTATAGAGGAGAGACACATTTATGAGAACCGGACAATGATCCCAGGTAATCTTCAAAGATATTCTATAATTTATATAGAGTGATCGCCTCTTCATCCAACCCCTGTTTTTCTTTCCTGTTCAGAATTTGTACCGAAAAATTGAGGAGGAATGTCTTCACTTTATTAAGAGAAGCAAAAATACAGCCAGAGTTGGGTAGGAAAGATTGGGGTGCCCGTGGGCAGTGGGTGGTGGTGTCTTTTTTCAGACAGTGATGGGCAGGGCTTCTGGGCACCTGCGGAAGTGACTCGCTGTTGCAGAGTTGCTGGGATGGTGCTGTCACCTCCCGGCTCCTGCAACTGTCTGAGACTCTTGCATTTTGCCACTAGGTCTTTAAGAGAATGAAATTGCTTTACCCACTGAGGCAGCTGGAAAATAGTGGAAAATCACCAATTTGGAGTCAAACAATTCACAAGTCTTGTACTGCTGTACACGTAACATTCTGTCACTTGATACCCATTTACTGAGTGTTTATGGTGCACTAGGCTCTGTGCCAGGGGCTAAGTGTATGGGTTTGAACAAAAAAGATACATTATTTACCTTCATGGTACTTACAGTCAGAGAAGCCTTTTATTTAGCCCACTACAGTGCTAAAGATGTAAAACTTTTAAAGTTTCTTTTAAGGTAGTTTAAGATGTGGAGGGAATAGATTTGATACCAAAGAGAAAGTCATTTGGAGGCATCTACCCAGAATCTGTAAAGGGAGAATTTTGTACAAGAATATCTGGTGCCCTAAACCTGACTGTCATCTGATTACATCAAAAGAACAAGCCTGTTTTCTTCTTGGTGAACTTATATGAAGTCTTAAAAAGATGAACAAAAAAGATTAAACTGTAATCAGTTATTGTTTGTTCGTTAAATTGTGTACATGAAGGTGAGGTGATTTTAGAACTCTTTCAGGATCTTCGTATTGTATCAACTGTTGGTCACGAAGGGTGTTGGCTGGGAACCAGCCTGAGTGGTAGGGTTGGGCCATTGCTCCAAACGGCCACCCTGCTCTGTGCAGGTTACCCAGGGTTTCTGGAGATGGCAAGTCACCTTCTAGACCAGGAGAAAAGATACAGTTTGCTCCAGGCTGCCCAACAATCTATTCCAGATTATTTTTTTCAATGTATCACTGGTAAGCAAAGCTACTGAAGTTAGAATGTTTCCAGAAATCCTCTCTGATTTGAAAATATTCTGGACACCAAATGGCCCTGACCTCGGACACATTCAGTATTGAAAGCTCTTGGGCTTGTCAGGCCTTAGGGAAAATAAGGATGGTGGGGTTTTAAACACTGTGGACACCTATGAAACCAATTTTTCTGAGAACAGGTTTTGACAGGGAAAGGGCAAGAGAAAAATGTGAGATCGCCTTCTCGTTCAGAGGATGGGTGTGTGGGTACAAGGTTGGAAATGGTAGGCAGGGAGCCCCACGCACCGTAATTTTCTTAGTTCTGACACTAATGACGTAGGCTCCGTTGCTGATGGGTCCAGGCTGAACTCATCTGTGACTCTCTTTCCTGGTTTTACAAAACCCTTTTTGTTCAAATTTCTTCAAGATTCCAAGTTGAATCCAGATTGCCCTGCCCAGTTAAGTTTATTCTTGGTTGTGAAAAAATGTGTCTTGGTTTTTTCATGAGAATTAAAAACAACTTTAATAACTTCTTTTCCTGGTTACGAAAATAATCTATGTCCATTCTAGAAAATGTAAAAACAGACTGAAATCTGTGGATACAGAATACAAATCAATTGTAATTGCATTACTGAGCGATGACTACTCCTACTGTTTTTTATGTTCCCTTACCTTAGCGTTTATCAAATGAATATTTAGATATCACTTCCTATGTTATCTTAATTAAATCAAATCCTATGCTATACGTGTTTTCTAATTTGCTGTAATTATTTAACAATCTCTTGGTAAAAATTCATCATCAGCATGATTTCAAGTGGATGAACAGTATTCCATAATAGGGACTTTTAAAAATATTTTAAACTGTTTCTTATTGTTATTCCCACTGCTTTGCCTCTATCACTAGTACTCGAGATGATGTGTTTTTGATCTTGGACCAGAATATCCTCCGTGAATCTCTATGCTCAGATCTCTTTCTACAGTCAAGTTACCAGACAACCTTTTGAACGCTGACTTTTCAGCCACATGTGTGAGTGAAATTGACCCTGTATCAAAGACCACATCTGCCACCCTCTCCAGAGAGCCCTTTATTGGAACCCTGGCTGTGTTTCACTAACAAAACATGGAAACCCGCTGGTCTCTCCTCCCTTGAACTGGTGGCGGGACAGGTCGGCTTTAGGGGCTTGTTGAAGTGGAAGAAGGGCATCTGTGTTGAGTCTGAGGAGGAGCTCTAAGCAGGGAAACCTGCTTTGCGCACCTGAGTGCACCACTGGGGGCGAGTGTCCAGTTACTAATCCCCGATCCCGAGAGCTGAATCGAGGATTGGCAATGACAAATCACAAGTGCCAGGGGAGATTTCCAACAACAAGAACATTGTGAACAAGACCAGCCCCTTCTGGGCGTGCTCCCGTCCTAGTTCACCTCCCTTGTCACCCCTGAAATAAGTACCCTTCTTATCTCTATGCTGTAGATGGGATGGTGGAGCCAGAAGGTTCTCAGCAGATGAGTTGTTAGATCATTTTTGCCTTGGAATACGTTTTCAATATAAACATCCCTCATTAATGCCAGGGCTTAAAGCCTGCCAATCTAGTAATTTTTCTCCACTACACTTATATGTTTATTAGGGGATATTTCTTGTTTACTTTTAAACAGAGACCAGAGAGGCAACGTTTCACACATACTAACACCGGGATCCCTGAAGCTGTATGCTCGTGGATTTCTTAACGAATGGACCTTCCCCGTACGAACGTGTGAGGCTGTTTGAAAGATGACTGTGACTTGTGCAGCCCCTCAGAGGAAGCAGGATGTGTGGTTGGGAAAGTCTGATTGGAAAGATAAAATGCTTGTGCATCTATTTTTGCCTTGTATTTATACTTTAAGCTTATTGGGCAGTTTGCCTGGAAGTAATTGACTTCCCTTGCCCTCTCCCTCTCCCCTGACCCCCCCACCCCCCACCCTTTTAGGTCCAGAAAAGGTTTCCAGAGTGTTTGGTCAGTGCAGTCAGTGGACGCTGTGAAGCCCTTGGACCGTGTGGAATTGGTGTGTCCTTCTTGGAGGGGGGTCTCACGTTCACTTCCATTTTCAAGCTTAAAGCCAAATATAAATACTTATGTTTCATTTTGATTTTAAGGGGCAGTTTGTGTTTCTCCCTCCCTCCTCCTTCCCTCTCTCTCCTTTGTCTCCTGGCCATTTAATCTGTAGACCCAACTTGGCAGTCAGCTTATCAGAGGTCAGAGGGGACTTCTGTAGTCTGTTCCAGGAAAAGGGCCCTGTGACAGATGCTCCGAAATGGAGAATCAATAGGAAAGAGAAACCTTGGCCAGTTGGGACGAGCGTGAGGCACAAACCAGCGGAATCGGGGCACTGGGGCCGTTGCTTTCCTGCTGTGCCTTTTCCTCTCGGAAGGGCTCTGCCTGGCTGGTCGATACCTCGAGGCCCGTTTCCGAAGTTCCAATTAAACTCTTGTGTGCTTGCCTCTTCCCTGGGATGAGAAGAGGGATGGGAAAATGTTTGACATCTTCTGTCACAATCGTACGATCCCTGTGAGACCAAATCTCATGAGACCAATAGGCTTTCTTCGTAGGACTTGCGATGGTCTGGGCTTTTATCAGAGTCTGAGTAGTGGTGGCCGTGAAGGTCTGGCACAGGAAGCAGAAGTCAGAGAGGTTTGCATTTGAAACACTACTCACCTCCTCAGGCCCTGTGGACAGAAAGGAGGGCCTCCTCTTGTCGAGGGCCTCTGCGAAGACTTCTTGATCGGATGGACTATTTGAAGAGGTAGATGGACCCTCCACCTGTCCACACGCTTTGCCGTCAGCTCAACGAGCCACGTGCCGGTTCGAAAGCCCTGTGATGGAGTTAACAGAGATTGGCCAGCACCCAGCACACAGCTGCTGTTCTGAAATGCTGGACGGTGGCTATTATTCCTCGGATGAGGAATGATTCCCTCACCCACCCCCAACATTTAACCTGAAATCCTTGTCTCTTAAAACAAATTTTAGGAGTTTGGGCCATCAATTTATTGTACATCCTTTCCTCGTTATTTTCCAAGTCCTGGGATGGGAAGGTGTTTGGGGAGGTTATGGAGGCCGTCGGTAATTCTTTGCAGGCTCGCCAGCCGTCACTGCTTTGTAGTCTTATCTCTTGATGAGGGAATAATTTCTCGAACTCAGTTATGTCTCTTCTGTTGGAGATGCTCCGTCGCACCTCGTGTTCTCCTGGGTTTAGTTCAATCCAAGGACAGGTTTTAAGTCTTACAAGGCAGGCCCTCAGTGTACCCTGTCAAGAATTCTATTGTCAAGATGAGTTCAGATGATTTAAGCTCTGAGAGCTGATAGGGGTGGTTACCAGCCATTTTGCGTGTCTAGGTTGCCTGGAATGCTTTGGAAAAATATGATTGTTGAGGCGCTGGGATTTGGACTCACTGGGTGTGGATGGGACCATCCAGAAGGTTGTGACATGTGGCCTATCGTAAGGATACTGACCAAGGGTGCACACGGTGTGCGTGTCATGAGCGCAGGCAGACTGCGATTGCTAGAACTGATTAAACAGAACAGCAGGGGAGCGGTTTCTGTGACAATTAAATAAAACTCAACGCTCTTTGTACAGTTACCTGGCTAGTCCCCATAGGCAGTCCTTTTCTCTGCACTTGCTGGCCTTGGGGGCGTCAGTCACTGTTGGATATTTTCGGCCTTTGCTCCTCCAGACCACCGGCCACCCCTGTGTGCACTGAGACGGGTGCACGGATTGCATTACGATGCTTTTCTGCCCTTGTGCTTCTGGGTGGGTTTGGCCAAGGAGAGGCGTTGGCAAGAGATGGGAGGGCGGAATAGGGCTCGGGTGCAAGGGTCTCCCCCCTGTTGGTGGCTCTCTGCTTCTCCGCTGTCCTTCGAACCTTTTTGAACCCAGTCTGTACACCTGGATCTAGTCCTTCATCACCCTATTTGACTGTGCCCCCTGTGTTCTCTGGCACCTTGGTTGACAAGGTCTTCTTTATTTGTAGCTAAGAAATGGCACCTATGATGAAGAAAACAATTGCTACATTGATTACGCGTGGGCTCAAAGAACTAAGGAAATCAGATGGCTATATGCTCTCGTATGGACGTTCCTTGTTTCTGCCCTGTAGACATGCTGGTTAAGCTAGAAAGCCACAGAGAATTCTCTGGACTTCTCATTTAAGGACATGTCAATGTACTTCTTTCCATCGAGGTTTCCTCAATCAGGTAGCTGTTAGAGAAGCATCAGAACGGGATTTTGGCCTCAGCCTGATTGACCTGGAATTCTGCTCCCCTGCGTTCATTTCGGGACCTTCTCTGTTGGGCCCTTGGAGATATAGGAATGCATGGGGTGTAGCCGATGCCTCCAGGCACTTAAAATTTTGTGGGGGGAAGTGACTTGTGACCGAATAGTCCAGGGGTTGTGGGTACACCCAGAGGTCTGCATGGGCCCTGTGGGAGCACAGCCAAGGAGGTGCCTTCCTCAGCACCCATCGCTCAAGAGATGGCTTCCCGAAGATGATACTCAAGCCTAGCAAGAAGGAAACACGGGAAGCAGTGGGTTTTAGTACAAAGGCCAAGAGAGAACCAGGAAGGAAGAAGCAGTGGGGGGCTGCCGGCAGGCGGTTGCACCTGGGATCCTGAGCAGGCACAGAAGGCGGCAGGTGGAAGGGCAGGAGCAGCCGGGCACGTGGTCCCGGATGGCACGCGGAGCCCTCTTACTGCCACACCTGTGTCCAACACAGAGGAGCCTGGGAGGAAGATGAATACCTGATGGAGACAGACAGGAGCACAGCCGAATTCCTGCTGTGGGAGGTCAAGTGCTCTTGACGAAGAGTTTGGGGACGAGGGAGGAAGCGGGGAGGCCCGGATCGGGGACCAGCATTCTTCTCACCGATCACAGGAAGCACACCAGGGCATCCACTTGGCGGCTTCTCCCTGTCCATTGAGGTTACAGACTCCTCGAGCACCAGCCCCGTGTTCTTATTTCTTTGCAGAGGAAAAACACTATCATTGTTTAGAGTCAGAAAAATATATTTAGATTCAAACGAAGCAAGACCAAGTGCATAGCTTGGGAGAGAGATGCCGTGAGCCCAGAGTTCCGCCTGCAGAGAAGGCAGACTGGCCCCGAGCTCTCGTCACCCAGGCTCTGCCGGTGCTCAGGGCTGGAGGTGACACTGAAGAGGATGTGGCCAATTTCCTGACAAGCCACAGGCAGGACTTGCCACTCATTTTTATCCAAAACATACAAGACACGTTATTCCAGGAAAAAACCTTGGGGATGGAGGTGCAGTTTTGAATTAAAAATCCTGTTTTCTCTTAAATATGACATTTTCAGCTCCTTTACCTCTTCCCATTAAAAAAAAAACCCTTGGACTATTTATTTGCTTCATTTTTTAAATTGCAAGACATTTTGGTTCGAGAAACAGGCCTCCATTCTCACCACATAATAGTGTTTTCATGTCTGTCACTTCCTTCAGGATAGTTACTGGCAAATTTGCAGATTGGTTCTTATTGTTCCGGTATTTATAATAACTTCCTTGTTCTCCTGTTTATTTTTTCCACTTACTTATTTGTTAATTTTTATTTTTTTAAAGATTTATTTATTGATTGATTGATTGCTATGTTGGGTCTTCGTTTCTGTGCTAGGGCTTTCTCTAGATGTGGCAAGCGGGGGCCACTCTTCATCGCGGTGCGCGGGCCTCTCGCTATCGTGGCCTCTCTTGTTGCGGAGCACAGGCTCCAGACGCGCAGGCTCAGTAGTTGTGGCTCACGGGCCTAGTTGCTCCGCGGCATGTGGGAATCTTCCCAGACCAGGGCTCGAACCTGTGTCCCCTGCATTAGCAGGCAGATTCTCAACCACTGTGCCACCAGGGAAGCCCCCCACTTACTTATTGGTCTCACTAACCTGTTATTAAGACTTCCATGTTGAATTTTATCACTAGAATAAGCAAGATTATGTTTTTAAAAGTCAGCTTCACATCAATTTTTACAGCAACTAATAACTTTAATATTTCCCACTTTTGACATATTATCAATTTTCAGAAACTGGTGTATATCATAATAAATATTATTTTCTTGTATGTCACGTCAATCCAGTTCAGTACAACATGTATTTAACCATCTCTCACTCTGTGTTGGGACATCATACTAAATGCTGGGAGTGCAGGGGATGATTTATAGGCTCTGTCCTGGATGGTTCAGAGGCTTCAGGTCACCACACTCACCATTAGGTTTTTCACTGTGGGAGGTATGCCTCCCCTCCTTCTCCCCTTCCCTCCCTCCCTCCCTCCCTTCCTTCCTTCATTCCTTCCTTCCCTCCTTCCTTCCATCCCAAAGCAGGATTTTTGTGTGCCAGTAAGCATTCCAATTCAAGTATGCTTTAAAAAAATGGTTTTTTTGTACACTGTGGGCTGGACCCTCGGGCTGTGAATCATGTGGGCTGCCAGCTGGAGCGGGTCCTGGGCCCACCCTGAGTAGCGCTACAGAACAGAGGAGGAGATGGCCACAAAGGTGGCTTCTGTGACAGACGCTGACACCTCTGATTCCCAACAAGCTACGGATTGGTTCAATTCAATGTGTTTTGACATTCCTACACCCTGCCTTGTGTGTTTGATATAATTTGCTAGGACCAAATTGTGCTCTTTTTCCTTTGAAATGGCCCGATTATTGCAGTGTGGAAGAGGCCTCTGGGAGAGGAGTTTTGGGGGCCCCAGGGGTGTATTTCTAAAGAAAACGAGTAAGAAGAAGAAGGCTGGAGTTTGCTGTCCTTTCCTTTCCAGGTTGTATTTCTGGGCAGTCTGCTTCGAAAATTAACATGTTCCAGATGAGAGCTGAGAAAAATACAACAACAACCAACTTTAGTTCTTTTTCTGAGAAAAAAAGTGAGAGTTATTTGCTCTTCAGGATTCATTTGTGCCAAGGAAGGGCTAGTCAACTTAGAAATGCAGAATCACCTCAGAATGGTGTCCTTTCCCAAAGAATATTATCAGCACTTGTGATCTCGATTCCCCTTCCTTTGGCTGCTAGCTACCTGTTCATGTGACGTTTTAGTTCTGACTGATAAGATGGGTGGATGTTACTTGGTTGTTGGCCATGATGTTGTGATTTATGCCAGATCGTTGAATTTGGTTTTGAGAGGTTTCTCCCCATTTTTAGCTAAAGGAGAAATGGAATAAAACACTGGAGGTCCTGAGGGCATGTTGGATTTAAAGGGGTCAACTGGAAACCTTTTGCTCCCACCCCTTTATCTCCAACCCCAAGGGGGCATCTAGCCTCACCCCTAGATCACGCCTGGTTAGTGCTGCCCCAGCTGGGAGCTGTGCCCCGCCAGCAGAGAAGTGGCCCCAGGATGGCTTAGGACGTCTGCAAAATCCTTTCAGCTCATCCCACCTGTTATTTAAGCACCGCTGATTCAACCAGCCTCTAATAACATTAAAAAATTACACCTGGCATAATTCCTTTTCTGTGATGGGAAGTTGAAGCTCGGTGTATTACTGGATTTGTCCAATGCAGCTCTATTGGGATTCACATTTTGATTTCCTCTTAGTTGCCACCAAGAAGGAGTCAGGCTATGAGGTTCAATTTTTGCTAAAGCTGGACACTGAAAGTGCATTTCCTCACTTTCTTTGTGTGGTATATAAGGTTAATAAATGTCTTTTCACTCCCAAAAGCTGCCCAAAGCCTCACAGAACTTCTTGTGGTGACGTAGAATTTGCATTGAATCCACTTGTAGGAAAAAAGTGGTTAAGACTTGGAGTTTAACTTCATATACCTTTTTCTTCCAAGAGAAGCTCCCTGAAGTGTGACTTCATTGTGACAGAAAAGGTTCATGATTCAGGAAGCTCTCTTGTTTCTTGCCTCTTCCTGGATGCCTAAGTGGAAATTATTACCCAAATATTATTTTTCCAACAGATACTTTTGTTTCATCCCTTGTGAATATTGTTGTTGTAGCCATGTCATTATGTGAGCCAGATTGAACATTGCAGAGTCACCTGTTTGGTGAAAACCATTGAATATTTACACCACTAGTCAGATACGACAGCTTTTCTCAGATCCCTCCATCTCTAAGGGCAATGGAAGTCCAGCCTTTCATTCCTTTCTTCATTCTGCACCATTGTCACGTGATTGTAATGTGAGAGATACTCTACTAGGCACCCGAAGACACAGCGAAGGCACAGCCCTGCTCTTAAGGGGCTTACGGTCCAGTCAAGAAGGTGACACGTTTACAGGGTGAAGTACTACAAGGCCACGTGGAGCCAAGCCATAAGAGTGATGGAGCCAAAATGTGATGGGTGTTCAGAAATGGAAGAGATTACTATTCCTTAAATTTGATTTTATTTTAAAATACAAAATATACACATACCTTTTATAAGAAAATTTAACATTATTAGATAAAAAGCCACTGTTTTCCCTCCTTCATTTCCTCTTTCCAGAGGTTAATGGTCTGATATATTCTTCCAGATGTTTTCTGTGTGCAGAGAGGGCTGGCAGAGTGGAGGGGTTAAATCCCAGTTTCGCCTTGACCTTGGACGAATTACATATCCTTTGTGAGCCTTAGTTTCCTGAAAATGGGAATATTGATTGAATATTGTAAATACCAACCTCGTAGACCTGTCGTATTGTGTACAGTTTTATAACCTAGGTTTTGACGGATTGTTTGGTGAACATCTTTCAATGTCTGTGCACGTGAGTAGTGGCCATTCTTTGTGACTGTGGCACAGAGTTCCTGGTGTGGGAGTCCTTACTGAATTATTCCCTTATTGCTAGACAAGTGTGCTTTTTTATTCAGAGAAGATTACATTTTATTGGGTGATGAGGGCATTCTGTGGGAGGAGACAGACGTTTGAGTGAGCTTGAAGGATGCTTCGGGATTTGGGAGGCATGGTTGGGCAGAGGACATTACGGGTTGGCAAAGAAAGAGACAGGGATTTAGTTACTCTTTCAGTAAGTATTTATTGACTGCTTACTATGATTAGAAATGGGCATAGAAACTGGAAATAGAGGAAGGAACAGGAGGGAGTCTGTGTTCCGACGTGGCTGAATATGCACTTGGGGACATGCACTTGGGGAATGGCTAGTGATGGGTTTGGGTAAAAGGGGGTGTGTGTCTAAGGACGTGCATTGTTGTCTGAGCTGTTCCTGGGCACAGGCCAAGAGTGGAAGGGTTCTGCAACCTCCCTGTCCCCGTGAAAACTGACCGAGTGACCTAGCGATGACATTTGTGGAGGTAACCCAGCCTCGACAGAATTTTGATAGGAACCATCCAGCTTAGCCTCAAAAGGGCTCATGGGTCATGCCTACTTTTTGGAGATAGACTAGGATAGCAAAACAGTCTCACTTTGAGGACTTTGGGGAAAGTTCTGACACATTATGGGTCATCTGGTAAATCCAGGGCATAGCGATGGGTCAGGAAAGGTCATCTATGCTTGGAAATTTAGGAGATCCCAAACTTCTTCATTTATTGACCAAAAATCAAATGCTCTCTCATGGGTCAAGGCCACGAGCTGAGGGAAGCATGTTTTGTTAGCTTAAACATATTCCTGGAATAATTAATTCTCCAAATAGAGCATCCCACTGGTGGTCTTAAATTACCTTAATTTTATGAGGCAGGAGGATGTAGTGTGTATTGAAAAGAGGGGCAGTGAGAGACAGCAGAAGGCAGAGGCAGCTGGGGATGGGATGAAGCTGGGTGGGATGCCCTGAATGTCCCTGTGGTTTGTCCACCACCAGGAGTGTGTGGTGCCCCACTCCAGCCTCAGCTACACGGACTTTGAGTGGGATTAGCATTCAGAATGATGAGGAAAGGACTGAATGCAAAGTCAAAGGCTCTGAGTCTGAGTTACAGCCCAAGCAGATCTGGTGGAGAAGCTGGTTTTGAGGCGTGAGTCCAATTCCTCGCTATTTTGGACATTGTTCGGGGAGTGAGGGTTTCACACTGTGGTCAGAGGCTGCTCTTCATCACTGTGGTATCAGAAGCATAAACCCCAGACAGAGCTGAGGGCTGAATTCATGCCGTAAGAGGTGTGTCTATTTCTCTGGCACCAGAAATATCTGAAGGCAATAGCACTGGCTCCATATATGTCAGGGAAGAGGGTGTTCCTAGGAAGACGCAGGCAGGATGTCAAAATAAATTTATCGACCTAAAAACAGTCCTTTTTAATCAGTTCTCAGCCATATTAGTTGTTAAACGAGATACTGTGTGAGGCCGCATTGTGTGCTAAGGATGGAAGAAATAGGACTTCATGGTCGGCAGCTAAACCGACTTCTTTTCATGCTAATGCACACACCAGTGCAGGGAGGACGCTGCCAAGAATAATATAGAATATTCTGAAGCCTACAGTGAAAGGCTGCAAAAAAAATCTCATTTTACTGAGTTCTTGAAAGAAGGAAACTGTGGCAGCCCGTAAATTAATCCTGTTATTAAAAGCCATGCCGCCTACATGAAGCCTACATACACATGTACATACACATATATTCTCCAGCCCTGGTGTCTCCTTTTCTATAGCTGTCTCAGATTGCTCCGGGACCAGCATGTGGGAGGCCCTTGAACATCAAGGGATAGAATGGCATTGCAGCAGATTTCTCTTATGTCTGAAATGAAAACAACATTTAGTCTCTACTCGTAATGCAGTCCAGTAAGCCAGTCCCAATTTATTTCAGATTGAATGGTATGAACTCCCTAATATTTGACTGTTTTTCTTATATGAAGCCATCAAATTCAATGGTTCATCCTAATAGTTTAGACATACTGAGAGCAACATAAATGGAGGAGTAACTTTCCAAATTTGAAATCTTGCTGCATCTTATAGATGGTAAACTTGCGAATCGGACCTGGCATGAAAAATCTAAGTAACCAGAAATCCAGTAAGGAGCTTTGCTGTCTTATTAGGGTTCTAAGCACTTCTCTTAGGTTTTTCAGAGGACCAATCATGTAAAAATCCAACTATAGTGAATTGGTAGTCCAATAGAATTTGTATATATTAGGAAGATAAGTTAACTTTTGGAAAAATTACAGAAAAGTAGTGTTAATTAAAAATGAGATAGAATGAATAAAGTTAATTAAGAATTAAAAACTGGAATTCAAAAGTTAGTATAAAATTAAACATGAGAGATCATCAACCCTCTTTAAAAATTTTACTGAGGAGAATAAGTTTTAAATTCTTAAAGATTAATAATTTAATGTTTATAGACTAAATAGATATAATAGATTGATAGATTAAATCTTAATTGCAATTAATAAGTAAAAAAATTAAAAGATGAATCTACGTTCTGCTAGTAATAGAATAGTAGAGAGGTATAGTGGTCCAGTTATAAATTGTTGAATTACATAAAAGTGAGTTGAGACTACTAAGTTAAAAGGTACCTTTCTCACATGAGAATAAATGTGTATATAAAGGATGATGAGTGATATCTTCAGAAATCAGTAAATACAGAGACACAGACCTAAGTGACTCTCAGTGTCCCCGTCCACAAACACTAACTCTCCTCTTCAAGAGATTAAGAAAGAGCTACTATGATGGGTAGGCGAAGAAACAGTTTTAATGCTTGACCTTTCTCTGCATTCACTTGCCCAGCCTAATTTCTTATTCATCACAGTAGTAAGAGAGCAAGTTTTATTTTGAGGAAGCATAGGAGCTGTGGATTTAAATGCAGCGCTCTTCATACTCAGAGTGAAATAGATCTGATTTCTAATATAAGTGTTCAGAAAGCTTAAGGAATGATGTATTAGCATAAAAGCTTTATTTCCTCATTGCAATCACGAGAGACAGTCTGTGCTATTACTCTCTGGATCAGGTCGCCAGGTGAAGCTTGGGCATGGGATTTGCATTTTAAATATGACCACTTTCTATGAATAATTTGTAAAATTGTGAATGACATATTAAAAGATATTTTTAAAGGAGGAAAGAGTTAGCACTGTATTCTTTCTTTAAAATTTATTTTCTGCAAAATGTACAATCAATCAGGATGAGTTTACACAACTCAAACTTTTAATACTGTTAATAATATTCAATCAGGTATATATTAAATTAATTAAAATAGAAAAGAGAATCCTACCCTTTTAAAATAATTTAAAAGGCAACAAAGTTTTAAACTCATGTGGCTGAAAAAAATCACACTAAGATTTTAGTGACCGTCTGGTTCAACTCATATTTTACAGATTGTACCCCAGGTTGTTTGGAAAAAAAGTAGAAAACTCAGACCAAAGGCTTTTATCCTTTACAAATAAGATACTTTCACCTTATTTTTCCTTAGATTCCTTAAAATTTTTAGTAAACTGAGTAATGGTTATGATTTTCTGCTAAAACAGTTTGATTCTAAGTTCTATTCCCTGTAAAAGTCCTGTTTTCCTGGAGGCTTTACTCTAAAATTACATTCTTTTAACTAACTTCTATGATGAAATTTTCACCCAATATATATTTTTCCCAGTTTCATTGAGATACAGTTGACATGTAACATTGTGTAAGTTTATGTATCGATTTGATACATCTGTATATTGCAAAATGATTACCTCTGCAGCTTAGCTAACACCTTCACATAATTACCGTTTCTTTTATGTGATGAGGGATTTCTGTTTTTTGAAGTGTCAGAAACACGTGACTGATGGATTCAGTGTTGACTGACAGACTCACTGGAACAAAGTCAGCTTTCATACATCTCTGGATAAAAAAGTAGTGTTAAAATATAGGGACCATTTCTACATGTGTTTTCTTATTTGGTGAGTATTTCTGTTCTCCTCTGTGTCCCACATGTGTGAACACACTCATGGTGGTGTGGGGAGCATAGGGCAGGCACTTCATGGTAAGAGTGTGTGGGCAGATGTCTGCCTTTCTGAACTGTAGTGGGAGGGACCATCTGGTGTCCTCTTTCTTGAAGAACTAATTTTTGCAACTTTCTGAAGGAAGCACTTGGGACAGGACCTCCGCTGGATGTGGAGGTCAGAGATACAGGAAGAAAGAAGGGAGTAATCTTGTCTTGCCTGTTGGCTGCCTAAAGCATCACCACGTGAAACATTTATAAGTTTCACCGGATGTAAAACACAAGCGTGGGAAAGAATTTACACAGACAATGAATGAGGTGACTTAGCAGCCTTTCCTGTCTCTCATTTCTTTGATGGTTTTGCTTCCTTAGGAAAAATCTGCAATTGTTGGTTTTTTGTTTTGTTTTTTTTTTCTGCTGCATTGTAAGTACTTTGCAGCTGCTTCTCTTGTCATTACTGTTTTTATAAAAATCACCATCCTTCTAAAAGCCATTGATTGCTTCAGAGCACAGAAGGAAAAATATTAAAAGTGTAAACACAAAATAATTCTAGAATCACTGAACTGACTATTTTGTCTCTTGGTACTGAAGTTGCTTATTCTGAATAATGTGTATCTACCGTTCTGGCAACTGTTAAATAAAGCATTCTGAGGTCATAAAGAGTGTTTAGAATGTACTTAGTTGAAATGGAGGTTCTAAACATGTAAGCTTTGTTGTTTCGCAGGCCATTCGTGGTGAGGGGCTCTTTGGCTTTGCTGAACGGTGAGGAGGAAGAGAGGACACGTTTTTGCTAAAATATTCAGCTCTGAGGGCACTTACCTTTAATAACATAATTAAGATTATTACCTTCAACTATTATGGAAGTTAAAGTGTGCATAAACCTCTCCGTCATCGTGTAATACATGGGAAACTAGTACACGTGTACTGCAACACAAGTATTTTTATAGATGTTACGCGGCCATCTTAAAAATTTCCTATTTGCAAGAGATTTTCCCCTTTCTATATTGATTAAACTCTAAGCTGTCAAAGTCACATCAATCGTTTCTCCAACTTGCAGAGTTTTTCCTAAACCGCCTATCAGTTTTCACCTCTAGAAAATGAAATGTGTTAATGAGATCAGTCCAGTTGTTTACAATTCAAATGGCAGCGCTCGTGTTTATAACGCTCTTCACGTGATGACTTGTCTCGCAGTTTCTAATTGTGAGCTCTCTAGTCCTGACAAGGTATTTCTTAGGGAAATTCCTGTTGTCATCCTTCGAGGGAAATTTCCATATAATTTTGGATGGTTAAAACCAGGTAGAAATAGTGGAAAAGATAGTGCATTCTTGGCTAAAGTGAAGAACGTTTTTCCTTAGAACACCTTGATCTGCACTGTAAAAAATTGCACTGTCAACGATAAAATCCTTGAGGCAGGGGACAGAGGTCCAGGAGCCTGGACGGCCCACGAGAGGCATGGGTACCAGCATCTGATAGCTTTTTATAGGAGCAGGGCTGTGCTCTGGGACTCCAGGTCCTAGACCAAGACAACATTACGCTGGATAAAGGAGCATTGCTCTTTGCCTTCTGAGGCTTTTCTAGCTCAAATGTGCCTTATTGACAAGTTCAAAGGCATATTTTGCTCTAGGTGGGTAATGCACTTAGATATGGCATTCAGAGTCCCCGTAAGCTCGGGTGACTCCTGGGTAGCAACTTCACACATAAAATAAAGCAGAAAATTCAGCAATTTAGGCCACTGTCATCAATCAAACTGGATAATTTTAGATAAACATAAACGAAGGTGGATTTTTAGAAGTGGCTTGATTTTTTTTGTGTGTGTGTGAAAGGTTGGGTATTAGTCATCTGTTGCTGCATACAAATTACCCAAACATTTAGCAGCTTAAAGCAACAAACCCTGCTGCGGAGTTTCTGGGAGTCGGGAATCCGGGGAGGTTCAGCCGGTGCCTCCGGCTCAGGCTCTCACGGGCTGCAGTCAAGGCCGGTCAGGATGTAGTCAAGGCCGGTCAGGCTGCAGTCTCTGGGGGACTTGCTTCCAGGCTCACGTGCGTGGCCGTTGGCTGGTGCGGGCTGGCTGCTGGCTGGAGACTGTGGCCCCTTCCCTCCGGGCCTCTCCTCGGGACAACTTGTAGCCTGGCGGCTGGCTCCACTCAGGGACCAAGGGGCACCCAGGGTAGAAGCCACCAAGAGCTATCCTGCTACTTTCACTGACTCTGGTCACTGGCAGGGAGCCCCTGGGTCCAGCCCACACTCAGGAGCCAGGGGATCACACACGGGGACCATTTAGAGGCTCCCTACCACCCTGGGTCGTCCTTGCTTCTCTTTAAGCATTTGGGACCTTGTTATAAATAATGGTAACTAAAGGTTCTGCCCTGAGAACCCAAGAGTGGTCTCCCTTCTACCCCCTGCAAAGTTAGTCATTGGGAATTTCCTAAGTTTACACATTTCCACTGTGCATTATATGAAACCTTACAGAATGAAGTTATAAAACTGAAACAGCGACAGGCATCCTGTGGAGGGAAGGTTCTGGCCCCCTGAGCCCCTGACAGTTACCCGGGGACGAGTCAGGCAGGTGAGGACGTGGAGCTGAGGCCGCCAGGCTTCCGGACGGAGGCGCAGGCTCAGGACGAGCTCCCAGGCTCCAATCTCAGCGCGGCCACTTGCTGTGCTTCCTACTCCTGCTGCTTTGTCATGTGTAGAGAGAGAGAGTAAAAACAGGGTCTGTGAAAGGAGGGTGGTGAGAGTGTGAGTTAATGCACAGATAGGGCTTGACACGGGGCGGTGCTCCTGTGAGCTGATACTGACATGAGCTCACAGCAGACACATGCCCTGGGCACCCTCTTTAAAGTGATACCGTCATACAAGTAAGCTCTAGTTTTCTCTTTACCCAGAAATACACAGAATTAGGTAATTTTGCTGCACGATGTGCATTAACATTAAAAACCCCAATGCTAAGATCAAAGCGACATTCCACTCGATTAAATGTTTATTTGGGGCAGTGCCAGTGGTGGTGTTTTGATGCTATTGGGAAGGCTGTAGCCTTCATATCCTGGTTTCCTTTTCAGGCACCCTCGTGGCTTTCATTCCATTTCACACACTTATTCCTGTCTATTCTTCTTGTGAGCCTGAGAACCTCCTGTCCCCCGGTCCCTGGAGGTAACAGAGATGGTCACAGACACATGGACAAATGACCGTGACCCTGGATGGGAAGAGCTCTGGGAGAGGCGCCCCCCAGCAGAAGGAAGGCACCTGGTTTGGGGGAGGAAACACTGGACCAGAGCAGGAACAGGCTGGATGCAGGAAGGTGGTCCAGCGCCTTCGAGGCCTTGAGGCCAGAAGCAGCACAGGGCAGGGCTGTTAAGCCGGGCAGCCGCTTGGAAGGCAGGATGCTTGTCGATGGGACAGGGAGCTGCAGGCCCAGGCAGGAGCCAGGTTGCAACCTTGATGGAGGGTGAGATCCATCACTTAGTCGATGTCGCAGAGTGGACACTGAGTCCTCTGATCCCTCCCAAGGCCCATGTGACCCGGCCCCATCCAGGACTGCCTGGGCCATTGCAGGCCAGGGGTAGTCAGACAGGCTGGGGGCTTCGCTGCCACGTGGCCCGCTGCTCATGGGGTGGCTGGTCACCGCCTCACCTCAGGGCTTGGATCTCACCTCCTGGGTGAGCCCTGCCTTCAGTGCTCCTAGGGGATGCAGTGGCCGCCTCCTCCACCCCAGGGTCCTGTCCCCCTTGCTGCTCCCCAACCCCGAGTTCTTGTTTACAGGGTTCTCATCTTCCAGCATGGCTTGCAATCTTCTATTGTGCTTATTGTTCACCATACATCTCCCCTCCTGAATGTGAAGGGATGCTGGTCAGTCCCAAGGACATAGTATGTGCTCAAAAAATATTTAGTGACTGGATGAATAACCAAATGTTTTTTGGGTTGTTAAGGAACGTCAACTCTGGATGAGAAATAAGAGACAGAAAAAAATAGCTAGAAAGACAATCCAAACATGGGTTCTTGCTCTTTTATTTTGCCTCATTTATACATTTTCCTGTCCAGTGATAGTGTGGAAGTTTCTTCCTGCTTTGGGTCTTTTTCATAAAGGAGGTTGGGAGTGTCCACGGTGGTAAACAAAGCTACCGTCATGTGCACGACCCCCGCGCGATGATAAAGCTCTTCTGTTGATTCCTTCCTCCCCCCACAGCCTCCCTCACTGTACCCTGCTTGCCTGTCATTGTCCAAAGGAAGCCACCAGGAGCTGGGACCCCATCTCCTAATGCCATGTGCATCCCACTCTGGTCTGTCCCCAGGTCCCAGATGCTCTGACTCTGTGGGCAGGAGCACCCAGGCCTTGCCCGTGCTGTGTCTCCCCAGCTCAGCCCTCTGTGGCCTTGTGAGCCCCTGCACAGCCCTCTTGTTTCCTGCTCCTGGTGATGTTCCCCTTGCGCTTACATCTCTCAACTCCCATCCCCCTGCTGGGTCTGCATCCCTTTCTGGAGGCTGTCCTGGACACTCTTACAGATGATCAAATGACCAACCCCTCTCTCTGTTGTAAACTTCTTCCGTGAAACTTTTCGTGTGAAAATGGACTTCCCCGGTTTTTCTCCCATCTGTCCTCAATTTTCTGCTGCCTTTTTCTTCCGTACCTGCCCGTTTTCCCTTCCCCATCTCACCCCCCTTTCCCCCCATGTAGGCAGCTGCCTCCCCTTGTTGCTGTGGCCTTTGGAGAGTCCATCCCCTCTTGTCCTGCCCACTCACCCCTCTGCTCAGGGCCCATCTCCGCGTCCCTCTGGGGTCACCGAGCAGGGATCCTGCCCACTCTGTCCCTTGACTGTTTCCATCAGGGCTGAGTCCCACGGTTGGATTCCGTGAATGTGTCTAAAGGTTAACTTACCACTTTCTCCTTAAATGTCTTATTTTCCTCCACGGCAGGAATCCTTATCTCCGTGGTCGTGAGCCTTGGCGTCACTTTTGTGTAATTTCTCTTCCCATCTCTCCATATTTATTGTACCAAATGCCTTTTTATTCCACGTGCTGCTTCTTAAGTTCCGTTGTTTCTGCACCATTTACACCTTGTTGCTGCAACACTGAAGTTTCCCTTCCCACCCGTCCAGCCCACGTGCAGTCTTCAGATCACTCTTTCTGAAATGTTTTCTCCTGATGCAGATGGTCAGGGACTAGTTCTTTCAGCTCCACGTTCTCTCCACTTTCTCTCCGACTAACTTTTGTTCCAACACTTCTCCATCCTGTGAATCCGTTAAACCGATCTCATCCACACACGCATACTTACTCCTTCTCCCCCCTCAGCCTTTCTTTATTCATCCAGTAAGTTTACTTTTAATTGCTATAAGGCGCTCATTTTCTTTCTGCATGGATGCTGCACGCCGCCCTCTCCCTGTCTGGTAACGAGGATCCTCACCACAGTTGCTCGTGTTTTCAAGGGCTTCCCGGGTCCAAGACTCTGGCCAAGAGTTTAAACCTTCACTCCTCATCGTAAGCCTCTGAGTCAGAGACGGTTATTAGACCCATTTCATAGATGAGGAAGGGGAACTTGGGGAGGGAAGGAGCACATCTCTGACCTGCCGCGCTCCCTTTAAGACGAGCTATGCAGAGCAAGAAGCGTAGACTTGGGACCTGAGTTTAGTTTTGTCTCCGTCACCTCCTCGCTGGGAGCTCCCAGGGAGGGGGTGAGTCTCTGGGCCTGGGAGCCTTCCTTATCAGAAGGGGACTAATCAGATAACTGGGGTCAGGCCCGGCCACAGAGCATTTGGCAAATATTTTCTTTTCTTTTCTTTCCCTTCAGTCTCACCTCTTCTTCCATCCACAGCCTTAGGCGAACGCCTCAAGCCCTCACAGCCCCGTTGCCTATGTTTCCGTAGCAATTTTAATTTGCCCAGCTTAACTTTGTGACGTATTTCGGGCCTGCCTTCAATCAGGTACGCCGATGCTGCCCTCTTGGTTGGGTTCTAAGAGCGGGGACCGTGCGTTTTCATTCCCGTTTCTCATCACGCTCCGAGTAATGATGGGCACAGAACGGATGCTCCGTTTTTCCTTCCTGTTTGAAGATCTGCTCCAGAGATGCCGCCTGATGCCGTGACGCCTAAGGCTGTCCGTCACTAACGCCTCTCCCCTCTTCTCCCCCCGCAGCCTGTGCGTTCCGGTACAATGGGCTCTCCTTCGTCTACCTCATCTACCTCCTGCTCATCCCCCTGTTCTCAGAACCAACCAAAGCCACCATGCAAGGTAAGAGACCTTTGCTACTCTGTATCACAGCTGAGTGTGTCTGGGGGCTCCCCGGGGCTGTCGTCATCTGATGGGAGAGATGCCGGTCCAGTGGGGAGCGGGGTCACACGTCTCAGCAGTAGAGCTGTGTGGCACTTGGTGGTGACATGTTTTTGTCACTCACACAGCTGTCTTCCCCATACAGGTTCCCTGGCAGGCCTGTATTTGTAGGGTTGCAGACAGCCTGGAAGGGTTTGGTTGATTAAGAGCCACTCAGTGTGCTGTCATTAAAATGAGGCAGACGGGGTGATAACAGTGGCACAGATTTGTGTATTCTCTCTGCTGGGGAGAAGGAGGTGGCAGGCAGAGAAGAGGTCTCTGAGCCCCGGAGCAGGAGACCTGGGGAGGAAGCCGGGTGCGGTCGTGGCTGCTTCACGTGTCAGCTGAGAGCTGTCACATGTGCCTCAATCAAGTGCAGAAAGAGAGAGATTCGAGTTCTCGTTTCTCAAGCGTGTTCCTGCAAACCTTTAGATCCCTTCCCCGTTGCTCTCCAAGCACCTGAAGGCATCGAAAGAAATAGTGCCTCTGTTTCCCGAGGCTCTGATGAGGAAGCCTGGTCTGGTTGGTACATTTACACATTTGAAGTTCTTCCACAAAGATAGAAGTTAAACCGCACTGAGTTAATTTAATTCAATGTTTTTCAAAACAATGCCATTACAAGAAATAAGGACTGTGCCCAGTGCCTTAGTGAGTGTGATGGCCGTATGTTTACAGGAAGGGATGCAAAGTTGGGTTTGACTTGGGTATGGCCATGGCTCCGGGTTGCCAGCCCACGGTGCTGACTCTTCAGGAAAAGCAGTAAAGACTTGGTATAAACAGAGCATAAAATCATGACTTTATCTCTCCGATCCTCCCCCTGACTATTACATTGATTGTGGGTCTTTTGATCATTCATCCTAATGGTTAGGACTGCAGATGCTATGTTGATTTTCCTGCCTTAGGAAGAATCTAAATAATAGCTCTTCTAAGTCACTTAAATCCTTAATACACAAAATTAAGAAGGGCTAGAGAAATGTGAGTCTATACAAATCCTCATCAAACCAAAAATATGCTGTTTATGGGACCCCACCCATTCCAGCCTCATTCCTAGAGTCCAACGTAAACAAAGATGTTTAAACATAGTAGCTTCTGGCCTCAGAACCAAGTTGATAACATACAGGTGACTCCTATTTCATGGCTGGGAGCTCATGTTTTAAAGAAAGAAGGTTTCATACATATTTAGCATTAAGTGCTTTAAAAATGAGTACCCGTTTGTACTCCATTAAATGATCCATTGCTTTTCTATCAGGGTGTCCCCTTGTTTTACCTGGAAACCAGGTCAGTGGGATTCCCCTTCATACTTACGTGATGACGCCTGGCTTTGCCTTCTTCCCAAACTACCCAGCCCTGCTCTGCCCAGTGGTCTCTGTAGGGGTGATGGTGGCCTGGGATGTGCGGCTTAGTCCTTGTGCGTGTCTGTGGCCCATCGTCTGTGCCTGGAGCGCAGGGAGTCACACGGTCAGGAAACTCACAGGTGAAACGTGAAATCAGAGGCAAAGAGCAGCTCCTGTGTGTGTGGAGAAATATCCTGAATCACCAAAGTGTCACAAGGTCAGAGCACAGACAGCATCACGGTGCACAGGTGTCTGCCATGTCTCCCTCCCAGGCGCTGAGAGACGAACAGCTCAAAGGGAGCCCGCAGGCATCTTTCCAGTCGGTACCTGGGGGCAGGGCTGGGATTGTGTGTCCTGTCCTTCCGTCCTTCCTGAGGGGCGTGGCTGAGACCTCATAACCTCATTTATTTGCTGTGTCTGAAAACGCACAGGGACTCGAGGGAGGGAGGCCCCCATTTGACTTTTGTGAGCATGTAGGACTCTCCATCCGGCGTTTCCACGTCTGTGATGCGAGGCACCCAGGCCGGGCGTTTCTGGTGGGGTCCAGGGCTTGGGCCATGTGGGCCAGGATGAAGCCTGTGTGGCGTCCGCGCAGACGGTGATGGGCCCGGAAGGGTGATGGCTGTGTGGCTTTGCAGGGGGCCTTGGGGTCACACACACTCGGCCTTTCAAGTTCCTGTTGATACTCATTTCTCACAAACAGGTAGGAAAGTCCAGTGTCATCTGGGAGAACCCAACGGCATCCGCTCTGCCTGGCGGTGTAGGGCCTCTGCCACACACGCACACACACATGCACACTCGTGCACACGCACACACATGCACACACACTCGCAGGCATGCACACTTGGGGCCCGGAGGAGAGGCACCTTGAATCTGCCATCAGTCAGTGTGCAATTCCTCCCTCTCTTCTCTCTCCTTGGATTT
Organism: Eschrichtius robustus; assembly: GCF_028021215.1. Lineage (NCBI taxonomy): Eukaryota > Metazoa > Chordata > Mammalia > Artiodactyla > Eschrichtiidae > Eschrichtius > Eschrichtius robustus. The sequence goes on from NC_090837.1 coordinate 29,896,302, forward strand.
CTCAGCAAGAGTCAGATGTTGGTGTAGTGCATCCCACAGTGCCCAGGGGTCTCAGCGAAGCCCCTCTCCCTGGGCTGGGAGTCTCTCCACCCAGGCAGCTCTCTCGGCTCCTGGGATGCTCTCCTTGGCCCCTCGGCCTTCCAGGGTCTCACCCGAGGCTGAGCCAAGGCCCCACTTTGATACATTTATATACTGAGTCCCTTCTAACGCACCCCCTTGAAGATGGCTAGGATTTTGCTGTTTTGTTAACTGCTGCATTTCCAGGACACGAGACAGCGTCTGGTGTGTAGCAGGCAATCAGTAAATATTTATGGAATGAAAGAATGAACGCATTCATTTCTAGAGTCTAGAGCTCTAGGAGCATTTAGGAACGCAACCCTAGTCCTCTGCTTCCCTCAACCTCCACGAGAGCAAACGTCACAGAACAGTTCATCACCTATACCTGTCTGTCCTCTGGGGACAGAAGCTCGGGGCAGGGGGATAGGCTGCGGGAGTTTGCTATTTTAGATTTATTGGGGATCAGGGGATATGAGTAATTGAAGAAATCAAAATGTTCTATGCTTTTCCTTATAACGTTAGGCATTTTATTTAAGCCTGTGATACTGTAGGAAGGGCAGTAAATCTTTGCTTGCTGTTCAGTTAGCAGTGTGCTTTGCATTTAAATTGAGACTTCACTCCATTAAATAGGAACTAATATATAATTAACTTCGGGTGGTCCAAATATTCCAGGTTGATGAGATATTAAGTTCTTTAACCAGACGCATGTTAGGTTCCCTATACCTTATGTGTAATGAGTACCCCCATCGGCCAGTATGGTGGGAGGGTTGGTATTTTCTTTGGATGGAATGTAAGTGGTAAAACGTACGAGATGTGGAAGAAGTCCATATACTGTATATACTCATTACATACTGGCTCATGACAATATGACTGTTATTTTGAGGTACAACATTATTACTTTGAACGTCAGAGATTTAGAAATCTCAATCTCATAGCTAGTCCTAACCTCAAGATTTTTCCTTGTGCTCTTTAGGTATCAGCTAAGAATTGTGTGATTTCCAGCCTTTCCTGTTAAATAATATTTATATTAAGTAACCAATTACTAGAGAGCCAGTGGCACTGCCTACTAAGTATGTATTATTATTTACAGGCATCAATTAATTTAATTCCTACAATGACCTTTTGAGGGAGCTGCTATTATTATTAAAAACTATTATCAGAAATCCTCATGTTACAGACAAAGCCTGAGTTCGGGCGGGTTAAGAACAAGCCCCAGGACACGGGCGCTGTGTGGGTGGCCACGCTTTTAACTACTGTGTTGTCTGACTCATGCCCAGGATGGAACACCATTCTCAGGATTTGCAAGGGTGGAGGGAAACCCACTCACTTAATAAATACTTGTTGGCTGATAGATTACCAGGCCCTGGGCACAAGGGTCTGGAGAGATAATATGGGTGTGTTTAAAGGAGACATGTTCATTTGCATCAGTGCAGATTGATGACATACGTGTATGTTATATAGAAAATACATCTTATTAAGTGTGATTGTTTATTTCTTTCAACAAATGTTCATTGAAAGACTGCCCTTCACGGAACGCTATGTTTGGGTTTGTGGAGGATAAAAATGAGAAGAAAACATGGTTCTTCACTGGCATGGCCTCCCAAACATGCTGGCTCTTATGTATTTCATTGAATGGTAGCTCTTTCAAAGAGGTTGTCTTTGGAAGCCATAGATGTATTCCAGTGACACTGTCATTTCTCTAAACTGACCTCAAATTAGTCCTCTGCAGTTGCCTTTAGAGTTTGCCTTAAATAGGCTCAATGGTGGCAAACCATTGTCCTTTTAAGGAGGGTCTGACCTCATAGTATTTGGAGTCAAGTTTGATGAGGGAAAAACTGGTGATGAAATCAGTCATGTCAATTTTAGAAAAGAAAAAGACAAAACCCAGAGTATTTAGTATAAAACAAAGTGTCTGAAGGTGACTCCTCATGATTGATAAGGAGGTTTAAGATTTATTGGCATGAGAGCACCATGGTTGATACACACGAATGACGAACACATGGAACATCTTTCCATGATGGGTTTGTGTGGATAGACGAGATCTAGGATGTCAGGCAAAATGAGATGCGGAAGCGAGAAGGCAGCATCCTGAAGGAGGTGTTGATTAGCTCAATCTACCGGGGAATCTTGACCACAAGAGTCAGGCTGCGCCTACCTGGCCCAGACCAGAGGCTCAGAGATAGTATCTGCAGAGATCCGTGAACTGAGGGTGCTAATAGCATGTCACATTTCCTATGTGCCAGGAACTGTTGTAAGCACTCCCTGTGTGCTAATGCATTTAATTAGAGGTTAGAAAAATCATGCATTGAAAAAGCAGGACCCCCTCCATTCTGGAATGAAAAAAAAAACCCACTGGGTTATAAATCCACTTAACCAACTAGCTAGGAACACTGCACAGTGAGGGGCCGGTGTGGGTGCTCCGTCCTCCTACCAAGGAGATTAGTGAGACTTAGTCACATTCGGGCCGGTCTAGACTCCTGATCTCCTGGTCTCACCCCACCTCACCAGCCCTTCCACGGGTCAGAGGGTGCCTTCCTCATAAAGCTGGGATAGACTGCTCCGTTCCCTGCACCTGACCATACTTTATTAGATTTTGATTTTGTAAATGCTCAGAGCCCCGAGTCTTTTTCAGTTGGTTTCAACAGAAAGTTTTACATCCTTGCATGCACTTTGGATAAACGACAGCTCTAACTTTATCAATAAAGTGTCCGGGGTCTGGGGTGAGGGACACATATCTGGCTACAGTGTGAAATCTGGGATTTGCTGGAAATCGCTTGCTTTGTCCTGCCTGCAGCTTGTCTTTGTTCATGTGCCCTCCTGCAGGCTGGGGTGGGTGAGAGGATCTTCTCCATTCTTGTTGGGGGAGAGTCATTTACTTATTGGGGGCTGCTTGAAAAGGAATTCTCCAAACGTCAAGACTACAACACTTGCTGGGCAATATTAGCCGTTGACCTACAGCAAAGATATCGTACAAGCATCATCATCTAATCAGTTCACGTGTGAAATGTTTATGTCACACACACTCACACACACACACACACACACACACACACGCCAAAGGAGCAGAGATGAGTGTTGTCTAAGGAGGGTAATTATTTCTAACAGCAAAGCTGTCTTCTAGTCCAAGGACCCATACTCACTGGGAGCCTTCTCTGAAATCGGACGACATGAGTAGGTGAGAATAGAACTCCCAGTGGTGGAGGAAAGGGAAGGGCTTTGGGTGCTGGGTGGTCTTTCTTAAGTCTCCCTGTTCAGTTACGAAGGCCAGGTCCTCCCGGAGCAGGTGAAACACAGATGCGGGTCCAGCCCTCGGCTGAGGCGGTCAGGTTGCCAAAGGAAAACAAAAGGGCGAAACTGTCAGGATTTGCCCTCCAAGTATTTTTCAATATGGGGTTACATGAAGAAGTTTTTCTCCTCCCTGTTAGGCAAGGAGTGGGTCTCTGAGATATCTTTTTTTTTCTAATTAACTTTGCTCTGTTATTTTGAGCAAGGTAGCAATTCTCTTTCTGTATTTGCTTGTGTTTACACCCAGAAGTTATTAAGAAGGTAGTTTTTCTCGTTACTGGGATCTCTTTCAACATTTGGGAGGGGGTGGAACTTAGACGGGGGTGGTAATGGAGAGGCTTCACTGTGCTTTGAGGACAACTGTGAGCAAGTGAAATTTTAGCAGGTCAAGTTCACTTTTGTAGACTGTTGCCAAAGTTATTCCAAGATGATAGGGAAAAATATTTTCTCTCCATCGCTGAACAGGGGGTCCTAGTTTAAGAGGAAATTGTAATCATCATGGAGTAGAGTGTGTGTGTGTGTGTGTATGTGTGTGTAAAATAATCACCAGAGGGCCTTGCCCTGAGGTTCTGACCCAGGGTACACTTTACCAGAATCACTAAAGACTCCCTGAGAAAAGAAAAATGATGTTCCATTTGCCGACATGAAGAGGCAAAGAGGTCTGTAACTTGTAAAGACGTGTTTAGACGTCAGAGAGGAAATAGTAGCAGATATTTTAAACTGCTTGCATCTGGATTTTGTTGAAAACACTGTTAGTCTTTATACCATTAGGCTTATTGTTACTATGGTTTATTATGTCATCATAAAGCAAAAGGCAAGACAATATTTAATTGAGCAAATTATTTGGGGTAGATGTTCTGTTACCAATATCAGCTCACGACCAAACAGAATGCTACCAAAATGATTAGATGCTTGTTTCTTGAATTTTTGAATAAATTAGTGATAGGTCTTTTAGGTTACTTTATCTGTCCCTTTGAGGGTTGTTGTTGTTTGTGGTTGTTTTGGATTTGGCAAAGACTATTCAGTGACACAGAAGAACTTTGAGGCAACACATATAACTCTCAGCTCAGGAAACAGTGGGTCGTATTATTATATGACTAAGGAGAGGTTTTCACAAGTCCTAAACTTTGTGCTTTATCTGGCTGTGATAAACCAAATCTGCAGTGTGGCCTCACCTGTTATTTAGATGCTGTCTGTCATGACAGGGAAGGGGGTCACCTGGACGGGATGTCAGTTTGCTGATTCACGCTTCAAATCACTTTTCTTTTGTTTACTCACTTGATAAACATTTACTTGTGCCTGGTCAACGCTGTCCTGGGTAGTTGGACGCTGTACGGTAAATGGCACCGTCTCTCTGGCCCCAGGATGTGAATTAACAGCACGATTGTGGGCAGGTTCCTTCGGTTCTCAGAGTCCTGCTTTCCTCCTGTGTTGAGTCCTGGTGCTGGTCTTGATCAGAACCTTAAGAGGTCTGCCAGTGGGGTCAAGTTCATGGACACGCCGCCCTGTGCTCTGTGCTAAACAATGGTTAAAGAGCCCAGAGAAGGAGATCATCACTCTTCTCTTACTTTAAAAATTTATTTTCCCTTTGAAAGGGTTCAGCTGACTTGATTTGCTTCTGTGTGTATTTGAAGTCAATTTATTGCAGTTTTGAAGTTGACTTACTTCAAAGTCTGGATGAGACTAATTTCTGATGGATTCACTTGTTAGAGTCTAGGCTTTACTTCCTGGGGAACTATTTCTCTTAAACAGACCCACGTGTATTTGCACAGATGCATACAAAAGAACCCTTTGAGATGACAACTTACATTTAGCTTTCAAACAGTGCGAATTATTCATTAGAAGAAAAATAAGTAGATAACACATGCTAGCTCTTTGCCGGGCAGCTCCCCCAAGCTTTCTAGACAGTAACTCCCTGAGTCCTTCTAACACTCCTGTGAGATAGGAATTCGTATTGTTTATACTTTACAGACAGAGAAGCTGTGAAACACACAGAGGTTCATGAATAATTCCTGAAATGAACATTTTAAAAATTTGATCCAATGAGTGAAAGCTTCTAATATAAATAATTCAGTTACCGACCAAGGCATTTCCCACCTTTGACTGGTTTTATTATAAAATTAATACAGAGTGAAAATAAGTGGAGGGATTTTGCATGTAATCCAGCTGCCTTATGACAATATAAGTGGACAATTATTGTACTTTAAACCACCTTTTAGGATATTTGCTCAGCATTAAGCAGAGAAGAGAATCCCAAGGATAAGTTTTTTTTCGGAATGTTTAAGAATTATTCATTTATTATGTATTGACTAAAAGACCATTCACCTTTCTTGATCTCATTCAATAGGTTATGTCGTATGATATTGACACACAGTATGTGTTCGATTTCTTTTGTTCACTGAATGAGCATCACTGCGCATCTGTAGTGGGTGGCCGGCCGGGTGCTGGTGCCCCCGGTGACCGTGACACTGGTCCTTGTGAGCGCCCAGCTCACTGTTTAGCACGCCCCCTCCCTCCATTCTCCTCATCCCCTCTCCTTCCTCCCTCCTTTCCATTCTCACTCTCTTCATTTATTTTTAAAATTAGTTTTGCCTAAATATATATCCTGCCTTTCAAGTTGCCAATACTCTGTGCACTTAAGGAATATTTGGGGAAGGCCACTCTCCGCCTCCTCTGCTGGCCTGGCGCCCATGATGCTGGTGACACAGAGTGGGCTGGCCTGGAGGCCCGCCCAGAGCCCCGGACCTGCAGGAGGATGGCCTGGAGTCCGGACATGTGTGTGTCCTGGAGTGGCCTCTTCTTCTTTGTCCCCCTGCAGCCTGGCCACCCATGACCAGGGTTACAGGGTCCATTGGCAACTGGGTGCAAAGGACTGTTCTTCTCTTCTCCATCATATCGGGTTCCTTTGGATCTAATGGCCTCTGCAAGAGGAAAATTGCTCTTCTAAGATTCAGGGGCGCCTGGCAAGCTGGTGCTGCCGCCTGGGTGGGGATGTCCCCCTGCCCCACAGCAGATCTGAGCAGCTCTGCCCAGACCCCTGCCCCCAACACACACACACACACACACACACACACACGCACACGCGCACACACACACACACACACACACACACACGCCTCTTTAGGATCAAGGTGTTGATTCTCTCCATTGTCTGGCATGATGGTGGCCAAGGGCTCAAGGCCCTGCCTGTCCATCTCTGAGAACCGTCCCAAGCTGAGAGGGTCCCTCCAGGTGGTAGATGTGGCCCCCATTTTGATGACTGGTTATGGTGGCATCTCCTTGCCTTGTTCTGGGACAGTCCTGCTGTCTCAGCTCTGGAGCTTCCTTTGGGGTCGTCTGAGCCTCTGCCATCACCGAGTTGCACCCCAGCCTCTCCCTCTCCCCAGCCCTGCTGCCCTCCCTCCCTCCACAGTCTGTGTCCCTGGCCTGAGTGGGTCATCTAAGACCTGCTGACACAGGGCCCTGGCCAGGAGGGCCCGTGAAGGCTGGATTTTGGCCCCTGTTGTGCTGACCAAAAAAACAGGATTGTGTGCTTCTAGGAGAAGGGGTCCCTACTCCAGTACAGGATTGTGTGCTTCCAGGGGAAGGCGTTCCATGGGTGGGGGGAGCCAGCAGTGGCCCTGCAAAAAAAAAAAAGGAGGAGAAAGCACATTTTAGAGCAACACACAATTTTCCTGAAGATGAGCCCCATTTACTCAACATGATCCTGTCAATTCCCCTCCTAACGTCCTCAGCGTTCTTGAGAAGTGCGCTGAGTGATTACCCGGCAGCCATTAGTCTGTAAGGTTCCGGCCTCAGCCTCCCCAGAGGGACCTGGCCATGCAGAGGCTGCAAAGATCCATCACTGCTCCTCTCAGTAGAGAGGCAGAAAGCGAGCAGAGGAAGCGGCTAATAGCAAGGCCGGGTCTGGACGGCGGAGTGATGGGCACCGAAGCCGCAGGACCAGGGTCTTCCGGTCACGGAGGCCTTACCGCCTGCCTCTGCTGTTCCTTTGTTCCACAATTACTCGCTAGCGGACTGCGTGATAGGTAAGGATTAATTATCTGTTTGCTGCCAGGTTCATTCAACGGCCAGCTTATTGGAAGGCATGATCATGCATGCTGGTCGCCGCTGGCTGCTTGTTCATGGAAACAAGTGTTGGGCAAACACTCGTTCATCTGATGAGCTGACAATGGTGATGGGGGCTGGTGGGCTGCACCTGTCTTTAAATAGCAGTGACGGACTCTGTCATTCAGCCAGATGCTGCTCATCAAATATTCAGCAGCCAGAGCTTTTACAAAGGCCTTTCATCGGCTCACGTACAAGCAGAAGGGAGAAAGGAGGCCAAGCTTCTGAAAGCTGGGCTGGGCTAGGCTTATTTGTTTGGAAACGGGGCAGCGGCTCATTGGAAGGAGGGATGATTAGAGAATGGTTACCTGGGGAATTTAAACATTTGTGGTCCGGAGTTTTGCTGTTTTTTGGTCTTTGTGTGTAACACCCTAACAGAATCTCAATGAACGAGTCCGCTGCATTAATTCCTGGGATCATCTGTCACAGAAAGATAGACTTACACTGAGTGGGGGACAGGATGAAGTATTGATTGATTCACTCATTCACTCATTCATGTGACAGATATTTATGAGGCATTTACTCTTTGCAAATAATATGTTAAGAACTGGTAATACAACAGAAAGCAAAAGTAAACAACATAGCTCTATAATCCAGAAATTTACTCTCCATTTGGTAATACTAAAGGATAAGTTTAACTTTTTAGACTACATTCTAAAGTCTAAATACAGTTGACCATCATCATTGGCAGATTCTGTATTTGTGAATTAAATTTATTTGTGACCCCAAAATAATAATGGTCACACAGCTTTCATGGTCATTGTCGGACCCAAGCAGAGCGGCAGGGGATTGGAGTTGCTGGCCACTCACGTGCAACCGGGGAAGGTCAAGGCGAGGCTCTCCTTCTGGGTTCAGCTCAGACTGTGAACAAGTGTCCTGTTTGCAGTCTAGCTAGTGCCATGTGTACCACGTTTCTGTTCTTTGTGTTGGTGATGTTGCTGTTTAAAATGGCCCCAAGAGTAGTGCTAAGTGCTGTCCTGTGCTTCTAAGTGCAAGAAGGCTGAACATGTGATCCTGCAATCCCACTCCTGGGTGTAGAACCGGAAAAGATGAAAACTCTAATTCAACAAGATACATGCACCCCTGTGTTCATAGAAGCACTACTTACAATAGCCAAGACACGAAGCAACCTAAGTATTCATCGACAGATGAATGGATAAAGAAGATGTGGTATATGTATATGATGGAATACTACTCGGCCATAAAAAAGGATGAAATAATGCCATTTGCAGCAACATGGATGGGCCTAGAGATTATCATACTAAGTAAAGTAAGTCAGAGAGAGACAAATATATAATATCACTTATATGTGGAATCTAAAAATGAATTTATTTGCAAAACAGAAACAGATTCACAGACATAGAAGGCAAACTTATGGTTACCAAAGGGGAAAGGTGGGGGATAAATTAGGAGTTTGGGATGAACATATACACACTACTATATATAAAACAGATAAACAACAAGGACCTACTGTAGGGCACAGGGAACTCTACTCAATATCTTGTAATAACCTATAATGGAAAAGAATCTGAAAAAGAATTATCTATCTATCTATCTATATCAATATATAACTGAATCACTGCTGTACTGCTGAAACTAACACAACATTGTAAATAAATTATGCTTCAATTTAAAAAAAAATGAAAAAAAAAGAAGGCTGGGATGTGCCTTATGGAGAAAGTACGTTTATCAGAGAGACCGTGTTCAAGCAGGGGTCACAGTGCTGTTGGCCATGATTTCACTGTTGATGAATCTATTGAGTAAGGTGTCTTTAGACAGGTTACGTATTGATCGGCTGATGAAAATGTTGTAGCCAGAGGCTCCCAGGAACCTACTCTATTTCCCCGTACCATCCCATTCAGTGTTCAGGGCAACGTCATAGAGCATCACTACTGCAAATAACAAGAGTTAACTGTATACGTTTTGCACTAGAATATGGGGCTTAGGGTTCTAGTGACATAGAGCTTGAAGTAGGAGAGGAGAATTGTCATACTGTTTGCAAGGGGTTTCCTAAAATTGCAGCTAGAATTTTCTTTAAGGTGAGTTATAGTAAGACATCTTGGACAATTGTGTGGCTGAGGAGAGCCTCTGTAAAGTTGTCACAACTTCTTTGGTGAAGTGTTCTCTATATTTGATTTGCAATTAGCTGTGTTTTTTCTGCATTTTTTTCTTAAAGGCCTAGAATTTTAAACCTGGGACACAGATCTACCTCTGGATGTGCTGGGTGTTAGTGTCCTTACAGGAATGGTGCAGAGGAGGGCTGTGGAAGAAGCTTGCACTTTTTAAGCTTTCAGTGTTTAAATGACTCATTAATGTAATAATAATGCTATTTATTTTCACATTTCACAAAGATCTTTTACTTTCTTTCTTTTTTTTTAAAAAATTAATTATTTATTTATTTTTGGCTGTGTTGGGTCTTCGTTGCTGTGCGAGGGCTTTCTCCAGTTGTGGCGAGCGGGGGCCACTCTTCATCGCGGTGCGCGGGCCTCTCACTGTCGCGGCCTCTCCCGTTGCGGAGCACAGGCTCCAGACGCGCAGGCTCAGTAGTTGTGGCTCACGGGCTTAGTTGCTCCGCGGCATGTGGGATCTTCCCAGACCAGGGCTCGAACCCGTGTCCCCTGCATTGGCAGGCAGATTCTTAACCACTGCGTCACCAGGGAAGCCCCAATTATTTCTTATAATACTCACAATATCCTAAGAGATAGTATTTTCCCACCTTACAAACGAGGAAGAGGTTTAGGTTAATTTGCCGGATGTTTGTCAGATTATATATATATATATATAAAAAACATATAATTATACATATGTGTATATATATAACTGTCTCCTACATTTTTGTATCCCCAATTATGGCTCTAATGTATCCTAATTATGTAAGCTATGAAAGGATTGTTATCAGAACTCTTGGATAACGTCAGTACCAACATATTGATGAGACAGTTTTCACTTACAATAGGATTATTAAAAAACTGAGTAAGCTCTCTGTTTACTTCAGGAAGTATATATAGTTTGGGAGAAAGTGGATACTTTTTCCCAATGAATTTCATGAATTTTTCTTATTCTCAAGTCTTGTTTAACCTATAGATTTGTTCTCTCTCTCTCTCAACCTCTCTCCTACACAGAGACAAAATCTCTCTGACAAAATGACAAATTATTTACAGTCCATACATACATATGTATATGTAATAATTGTGATTACTGGAAAAAATAAAGTGTGGCCGAATTAAATTTGAATTTCAGATAAGTAACAAATAATTTTTTTGTATAATTTTGTCCCCAATTACATGGAGCATACTTACTAAAAATTAAATTATTCATTTTTTTTTTGAGATTCAAATTGAACTGGATGTCCTGCATTTTTATTTGCTAAATCTGGCAGCCCTAATAATAATCATACTTGTGTGTGTGTGTGTGTGTGTGTGTGTGTGTGTGTGTGTGTGTCAGGAAGGAGCTACTCACCACCTTTTCAGAAGAGATTGGGTGCATTCAGGGTGTATGGCCGTAGACGCCCCACCTTTTCAAGTCACCATTTGCTTGGCTCAGTTTGGGCTCCAGGAGACAAGCATTTCTAAACTCTGCTTTTCAGTTTCATGCAAAATGTTGATCTACCCTATCAGCTATTCATTCATACAAATATGGGATGATAACAGCAAAACATATTGGAAATGGGATCAGGCTGGACTTCGAGTTAGCTGATTAAACTTGTCTCTAGTATATGCCCCTCTTTTGCCAAAACATTTTTCGCTGAACTGTTTTGGGGTTAGAGCCAGCATGCTGATAAAACTGAAACCAAAAGTTATCAGCAGAAGAACACACTAAAGAAGTTATTTTCTGTGACTCATTTAACTATACATTTGATTCAACTTAGCAGGTTGGTTGTGGTCCCTGATTCACTAGCTCGAGGTTCCTAGTGATGGTTTACAATGCACGGCAACTGCTGTGGGTTTTATTTCCCGCATCCCTTTCCTGCCTCCCAAAGAGTATGACACTGCAGTGACGCCCCATCAAACACACCCGTTCCAACTGGCCTGAATGAACACACATGTTATATAACTCTTGGGAGAGATGGTTACACGGTGACCCGCACTGCCTTCCTCCTGTGGGACAGCGTCTTTCCTGGAGAGAACATTTGGCCTTTAAGGAGCAGTGTGAAATAGATGTATGGACAGGGGATGCTCGCCTACCAGGAGCTTGGAATATGGCCCTCTTGACCAGGGAAGTGGGGACATGGTTAAAATGGGTGTGTAGACACTGTCTGCTCAGTTCCACGTATAAGTTTTGATGTAGCTGCATTTTGCACAAAGTGTCAATATAGATAGTGCCTGCACAGATGTCACTGTCGGAGAATGAGGTGAAGGTGAAACAAGTAGATGAGTTCCTTACAGGATGTTTTACTCAGTTTTCCAAATTATATAATGTTTATATTTTTTACAAGTGGTATTCAAGCAACAATAATTTGTACTATTTTCCCACATTAAGAAGATCCATACAATTGACAGAGCAGGAAAATGAACAAATTTAGTCTAAACACAAAAAGACCACAGATGCGGGGCGATAATACTGGAAAATAAACAATGACGAAATCACGGTTTCCTCCAGTTCGAACTATTTAGTTAAAAAACCCACTGACCTTTAGAAACAATGAGAGTGAGTGTCTGGAATGCAGGATGGGTTGTATGTGCTGTTTTGCTCTGAAATCACATCTCTGTCCCTCCCTGGGCTGAGGGCCACGCTGCCCAGTACGCCCCTCCTCCGATCTGTGTGGGCCTTTCACAGCTCCTGGGCTTGGTCTGCAGTTTTCTTTCTCCTCCTTCCTGGAGCCTTGTGATTGAATTTGGGGAGCGTGTGAGTAGTGTGGCATCATCTAATCTCCAAGTGTCCACGTGTACCTGCACCTCACCGTTCAGGGTCCCCCTGGCCAGTCACCCCAGAGGGTTAGGGGCAGTGGTGAGAGCAGTTTAATTGAAGACAAGCCATTCAGTGGTTCAGGATTTTTTTTCCAGTTTTCCCACCTGCCATGGACCATCCAAATACCAACACCAGACTCCTCTTCCTCCTCGTCCTCACACCTTCAGAAGACACCCCAAGTTCTGGGCTGTGTAATGTGACCCGTCCAGAGACAAGGTTCTGTTTCCACCAGAGGGAGCTGCTTTCTCCAAAACAGCTCCAACTGTGGCATTTCAAGGCCTTTTAGACAGTTCCCACTAACCCCATTTACTTGGCTTCATTTATACTTTTTTTTTCTAGAAAAATAAGGATAATTTAAAGTAACCCTTTATTGTGAGTACTGTTGGAGTTTAAGTTATGAAAAAACAAGAATTTGGGGGAGAGGAGGCTGATGGAATCCAATTTCATGAAAATCAAACGTACTGGAAAGGAAAGCAGCACTAGTGCAAGAACTTAATGATGAGACCAAAATACACTCTTCACCCTGACAACGAGGTTCATTTTGGGGGTGGGACAAAAGCGTAGGAGAAAAGATTTCAGAAAGGGAAGTGCCCTACCGTAAGTATAAAGTCAGCAAGTAACCCTTATATAAGTACATAGATAATATTAGACTATGCATTTTCTATATGAATGATACAGTCCTGAACATTGCAGAGCATCCCAAGCCAAGTCCTGTCATGCTATCGTTCAGGAATGGCAGCAAAACATCCACTTAGGTACCTAATTGTACCACAGACACGTGATATAGTTATTTTGTCAATAGTGATGATGACAGTTATGTTCTCGTTATATTCTCACTATACACATTACCTCTGAGGTCTTTACTGGAGATTTGCCAAGTTAGGACTCAGGATACAAAGAAATGTAAATAAACCAATGTCTCTAAACTCAAGGAGTTTCCAATCTAATTCTGAGATTATACTTGGAAATCTGAGTCAATGTATAAGTGTAACATCATGTCAGTAATAGGAATAACAGCACAAATAACTAAAGTTTGCTACTATGTAAATAATATGTATAAATGTGTATCGTATGTTATGTAACTAATGAGAATGGGGAGGAGCATTTACCGAAAGCTCTGATTTTAGTTGGGCGTCGTTAATACGCAGCCTGTCTTTGAGACAACGTCTGGCCAACAATTCTGTATGTTTTTTGAGACTTCTGAAATGTGCAGGTGGGGCCATGTCACCTGTGACCTTCTGAGCGCAGTTTATATGAAGCTGTTCTGACTTGTACAGCTCTCGGTTAAAGGGTGCGCGTCTGTTTGTGCGTCTGGAGTGGGCGGGGGGATGCGGAGGTTAATGCAGCTGTATTTCCTGTTCGTAATAAAGCATCAGGAAGCGATATCCTTGGGGGATCTTAACATATCAAGCGCTTTAGCATGTTTTTACTAATTTTTGATCCTGAGGGTGGTGATGGAAAGGGGAAGAAAACGTGCGTGTGCATGTGTGGGAGGGTGTTCGTGTGCATTTTAAATGGATCCAACTTAAGAAGGGGGTTACTTAGGTCCAGGGGATGAGAAGAAAGGGGAGAATGAGTTAGGAGAATTCACAGGGTTTGCCTGAATATTTGCAAGGAGAGAATACTGTAGAATAAAGCCAGAACGTGGGGCATCACAGAAGCCTTCCCCAAAGCAGCCTGGTTTTCAAGAAATCTGTTAAAACGATGTCTCTACCATATTCTGGAACTTGGCACTGCTTTTTTTTCTCTTTCTGCCTATAGAACGTTTCATTTGTTGGGAAGAAGTCCAGTCAGTGCCCGGGTGTTAAGTTCTGCAGAGCGTGTGCTCCTGCCACCTAATCATTGCCCAGCACAGCTCTGCCCCTGGGCTGCGTGTGTGCAGACCGCACCTTGCTCTTTATGACTCTTAAGTGTCCCAGTGTATTTCCTTCCCGCCCCCTTTCTTTCCCCTCCTCCTTTCCCTCTTCCTTTCTTTTCATCCTCACTGTGGAATCCTACAGACAGTGTGAATTTTGTTAGGACCAATTTTGTAAATTAGTCATGCTGTAGGCAATGCCCTTGGGTCCCTTATTTTGTGTAAGGACCCATCAGATACGTATCTGTGGAAACATGGAAAAAATTGGAAAAATTAATCATTGCCCTTTATAATTTCTTTTTTAATTTAATTTTTCTTTTATATTTATACAGTTGATTCACAATGTGTTAGTTTCAGGTGTACACATTGATTCAGTTACACATATGCATATATCCATTCTTTTTCAGATTCTTTTCCCATATAGATTATTACAGAATATTGAGTAGAGTTCCCTGTGCTGTACAGCAGGTCCTTGTTGGTTATCTCTTTTATATATAGCACTGCATGTTTGTCAATCCCAGTCTCCCAATTTATCCTCTCCCCCACCTTTCCCCTTTGGTAACCATAAATTTGTTTCTGAAGTCTATAATTTCTAAAAGCATCATATGTGATCTAATTTGTCTGTCTCAACTATACTTATGGGTTGCATGGAGCTCATTTCATTTCTTTTCTTTTGCATTTTACCAATGAATAAATTGAATTGAAGATAAGTTGCATAATTCATCAAAAGCCACCAAGTAAGAAGTAGCAGAGCCCACAGAGGAGAATTCCACAGTTTGGAATTCTGATTCAGGGCTCTTCCCTAACTACCGTGCTGTTTGATGGCTACGGTGCCATGCCTCCCCCAGAGGTGTGACCTGTCCTGACGCAGGAAGTTTGCATTCAGGGAACCGTATCCCAGAGCTCATGGGTGTTGAAAAATGGTGGGGGGAAAGGAGAACTGGGATTGGACCTAAAACTTTTGGAATGAATGGAGAGTCTTAAATAAGGGCCTTGGCTTACACTTGCCAGGGGCATGGTTACCTTTTAATTTCCTGTCATTGAATAAGTTTGGGTTAAAAATTAGGGAAAGAAAATACACCTTAGAAATAATATTGCTCCGCTCAGCAGTTTGAAGGTTTGTGGCTCTTCTTTGCAAGTAATTTACATTATCCAAATATAATATGATGAATTCTGTGTGAATAGGTGGTATGATTTTGATGGCTATGTTATTTTATAGTAATTCAGGTGACTGGGATCTGGAGAAGAAGAAATTTATACAGAAGCTAAGATGCTAAAGTAGTCTTAGGGTGTGCTGAGGACCTCTTACAGTATTTGAGCCAGTGAAAACCGTGTGATACTGTCCGTCGTATTCTTACTTCTCACCCAGATTTATTTATTTATTTATGTTGTAAATTTAAGTATAGTTGATTTACAGTATTTTAGGTGTACAGGAAAGTGATGCAGTTATATTTATATATATATATATATTCAGATTCTTTTCCATTATAGGTTATTACAGGATATTGAATATAGTTTCTTGTGCTATACAATAGGACCTTTTTATCTATTTTATATATAGTAGTGTGTATCTGTTCTGTTAATCCCAAATTCCTAATTTATTCCCTCTCCCCTTTCCCCTTTGGTAACTTCTGTGTGAGTTTGTTTTGTAAATAAGTTCATTTGTATCATTTTTTTAGATTCCACATATAAGCCATATCATATGATATTTGTCTTTCTCTGTCTGACTTCACTTAGTATGATAATCTCTAGGTCCATCCATGTTGCTGCAAATGGCATTATTTCATTCTTTTTTATGGCTAAGCAATATTCCATTGTATATATGTATCACATCTTCTTTATCCATTCCTCTGTCGATAGACATTTAGGTTGCTTGCATATCTTGGCTATTGTAAATAATGCTGCTATGGATATTGGGGTGCATGTACCTTTTCGAATTATGGTTTTCATCTTACCAGATATATGCCCAGGAGTGGGATAGCTGGATCATAAGGTAGCTCTGTTTTTAGATTTTAAGGGACCTCCGTCCTGTTTTCCATAGTGGCTGCACCAATTTATATTCCCACCAACAGTGTAGGAGGGTTCCCTTTTCTCCACACCCTCTCCAGCATTTATTATTTATAGACTTTTAAATGATGGCCATTCTGACCAGTGTGAGGTGGTACCTCATTGTAATTTTGATTTGCATTTCTCCAATGATTAGTGATGCTGAGCATCTTTTCATGCACCTGTTGGCCATCTGTATGTCTTATTTGGAGAAATGTCTATTTAGGTCCTCTGCCCAATTTTTGATTTTTTTTTTTTTTAATATTGAGCTGTTTTTATATTTTGGAAATTAATTTTAATGTTACTTTCTCCCAGTTTATTCCACAGGACAAACTTAATAGGACAATGCTGGTTACACTGGTGAAACCAGCCTTCAATAATTCAGTGCCTTCAAGACTGTCAAAAATTCCATACAAAATACTTATATAATTTTTAATTAAATATATTTCATCTTTTATTTATATCTCTCTTTATTCCAAATAGGATGTAAAATGACTTATTCTATCCATCTAATAACATATAGCATGATACATAGCATAGAAAATAGATAAATCCAGGGATAAAATTCCCAAGGTTCTGCAGACTTTAGCAGAGGTGGGTTCATAGGAAACTCCAAGCATTTAAGTAGTCAGGTCAAAGAGGGAAGTAGTTTGTGAAGAATTCCGAGTCCCTGGGATGAAAACTAGTGGGTTTCTCAGAAGCGGAGCAATTCTTCCCACTGCAACTTGGAGTTGGTTCCACGTATTCATCCTCAGGAAGAGGAGGCCATTAGAGGCTGTGAACCCCACTCTGACAATCGCTTCAGTAAATAAAAGAACCACAGCTATTTCCTTGCTTATCTTATTCGCAAGATGAAAATTCAGATTCTCCAAGGCAACAAAGGGATGCATTTGCTTTTGGCCAAGGTTCTCAGTGCCGTGATCATGTAGAATCACCTGGCAAGCTTGTACCTGGGCTTCCAGGTGGCTCCGACTGTCTGCACCAGGGCCTGCTTTTGACTGTTCCCTCGTGTCCCCAGCTCTGCCGGGGCCGAGCCTGTGCTCCGAGGCCCACCTCCAGACGTGGACTTCTGGCTCACAGGCAGGGTAGGAAGGGCAGATGCTGAGTTTCTGCCTCTGACAAGTGCCTGTAGCACAGATGTTACTGCTGCTCCTTAGGGGAGAGCCCATGGGCTTTTAGGTCGGAGTATCGGTGCTTTGTTAGGAGTTCACTTATTTACAGGTATGTGTTGCACCTGTGTCGTGCATCCTCCCACAGGTACCGAGTTTTGGGGACATTGATTCGTCATCATTATCCTACTTTTTAACCCTCTGTGGGCCTTTTTCAGGGACAAAACGACTTCCTGTTCATATTGGAGGTCTTTGGTATTCTTTCTACTTCCTGATAATTGGCCTGGAACCTCCCCTCTCTGGGCACCCGCCCAGTGCGCTGTGTCCATTCCAGCCGGAGGAGCCCCAAGCAGCCCTCGGCTCCATCCCTAGATGTACGCTCTGCAGAGTGACTTGTTCTCTCAGATGAATTGGCTTTCCATGCACTTGAGAACCGGGGTGGAGAAGGTCTTCGAGTTTTGTCCTGACTCATTTCTGTTGTCGCTGAGAAAGGAACCTGCTCGGCAGTCAGGAAGGTAGAGCTTGGTGAACACATGACACCCGATTTCAGAATGAGGATGTGGGCCGCATACTCCATCCTGGGAGATTTTTTCCAGCACAGGAAAGCCTGTGTGTTTGTTTCAGCTCCCCTAAGGGGTGGTGAGAGGGTGGGCAGGACTGAGCCCAGATGATGCTGAAAAGGTAGCTGATTTAGTTTATAAATGGACTTTACTCCTCCTTTTTACATAGAGAAAATAACGTAGCTCCTGTTTAAGTCAGAAGAGAGCAAAGTAAAGCTTTGGGGTCAAATATTTCAGAAGAGAAGAGCAGGCAGTACTTACTACCTTTTGCAGAACGAAGAGACCAGTGTCGTTTCCAGGTCCCCCGGGAAGTTGTGCGCACAGCACGTGGTGAGGAGGTCACTGAGGAAGCCTGGAGTTTGGGCACTTTTACAAAGTATCAAAATTAAAAATCTGAGTTTTTCTCTCCCATTAGTTTCAACTCATCACAACATTAGATTGTTTAAATTTCTCCATTGTTGAGTTATAACCCAGCCCGGGAAAATCTGCAGGTAGTATTTCGGTGGGGGGGATGTTGGGAAAACCGCTACTTGGTTGGCGTGACCTGTCTTTGCGGGCAGCAATGATACACCTAATTGCGTTGAGCAGCCCAGGGCTGGTGGGTCATGTGCTAGTTTTCAGTCAAGCTATGGCTTCCTCTGGGAGGGACTGCTGTGAGAGCAGGGCTTGTGCTCTGGGGACAGTGGGTTCACGGGCAGAAAGAGCTTCGTTTCCGGCCTGCACTGTGTACGTCTGACTCTTGTTAGACTGTTTATGTTTTGAGACTGGCTTTTTCAGTGCAATGCAGTTATTTTGACATCAGGCATTGAGACAGTTGCCAGGAGTCAAACATTTGTCAAGGACGTGCCCCTCCTGTGTTTGTAGGTAGTGCTGTCAAAAATCTGGTGAAACATGTGTTTCTCTAAGTCAACATCATGCTAACTCTGACGTCCATCACACTCTAAATGCACATGGTAACAGATGGGACGCATGTGCAGACCCCAGACCACGTCTGTGTTTGGTTGGCGGGAGGGAGGGGAGTCCCCACCCCCACTAGCCAGAGTCGGCCCCAAAATCTAAAATCTCCGTGGCTGTGTCCAGACTTGGGAATTACACGAACTTCGAATCAGATCCTGCCTCCCCTGCTGACTGGCTTAGGGTTTGGTAAGTCACTTGGCGCCTCTGCACCTTGGTTTTCTCATCGGTGAAATGCAGGTAAGAATAGTGCCCACCCCAGGGCTGTTGAGAGAGCATCCGTGACATGACTGTCGGGCTCAGAGGGGATGCTCAGGGGCTGTCAGCTCTTATACCCTCCCCACCCGTCCTTGTCTGACCAGGCGGAAGAAGGATGGCCGGTGCGCTGGTCACTGGTGCCCCGTCCCCGTGTGCTTGACCTGCAGGGGGAGGAGAGTTGAGAGCTGTCCTGGCTGAGAAGGGTTGGGCATCCTTCTACCCTCTCTTCTGAATCACCAGGACAGTCCTGCTCAGGCCTACTGTGGATTCAGGGTGGGTGACTTAATGGCCAGGCTCCAAAAGGGTTCTTGAATGTCTGGCTTCAAAAGCATCTAGGGGGCTTCCTTGGTGGTGCAGTGGTTAAGAATCCACCTGCCAATGCAGGGGACACGGGTTCGAGCCCCGGTCGGGGAAGATCCCACATGCCGCAGAACAACTAAGCCCGTGTGCCGCAACTACTGAGCCTGTGCTCTGGAGCCCACGAGTCACAACTACTGAGCCCGTGTGCCACAACTACTGAAGCCCATGTGCCTAGAGCCCATGTTCCACAACAAGAGAAGCCACCGCAATGAGAAGCCCGCGCACTGCAACGAAGAGTAGCCCCCACTCGCCACAACTAGAGAAAGCCCGCGTGCAGCAACGAAGACCCAACGCAGCCAAAACTAAATTAAAAAAAATAAAGAAATAAATAGTAAAAAAAAAAGCATCTAGGGTGAGTGGTCTGCAAGAAAGCCTTTCTCTAGGTAACTTGAGGTCTCAGTTGTGTACACTTTCACACACACGCATGCACTTGTGTACAGATATGTTTCTGCTTGTGTACAGTAATGTTTTCAAATTGAAAGGCACTTGTCTTCTGGCTTTGATCATACTACCCTTTTGAAGTAACACACACCTGTCTTTGTTTCAAAATCCTCGCAGCAGCATCAGTGTGTTTTGTCCTGGTGCTGTTAGACCAGCCAGAGTGGCTGAAGTCTATACGCTTGCTCTGGGCCAGTCCAAGAATAGCTCCCTGCACCAAGACAGCAGGGGCTGACACTCAGCACATCCTATTCCCAGGTGAGGTACGGATGTAATGGGAGGATGCTATTACCTTCTGTCTGCAGACATGGAAATGAATGGCCAGAGCAGGGTAAGTGGAATTTATTCCTTTGCAGAAATCCCTGTGGTCTCATTAAAAGATCCCTGAGCTTCATTTGTTTCAAATGTAGTCCTCTGTCCTATAGACCATACTGGAGACCTGAAAATCCAGGTTGGGACAGAAGGCGCTCAGCTGCTGTGTTCATTTGGGTTTACATTTCTGCCATTCACAGAAGCTTTTCACTTCATTGGTTTGTTGTTCAAATTAAATAAGATAATTAATGTCAGGTATGCCTGGCATAAGACAGGTCCTCAAAAGTGTAAGTTCTCATGATTATTAATTTTTAAAAAAATTTTTTGAAGTATAGTTGATTTACAGTGTTGTGTTAATTTCTGCTGTACAGCAAAGTGACTCAGTTATACATATATACATATTCTTTTTCATATTCTTTTTTAAAATTTATTTATTTGGTTGCACTGGGTCTTAGTTGCAGCAGGCAGTTTCCTTAGTTGTGGCATGCGAACTCTTAGTTGTAGCATGCATGTGGGATCTAGTTCTCTGACCAGGGATTGAACCCGGGCCCCTTGCATTGGGAGCCCAGAGTCTTATCCACTGCGCCACCAGGGAAGTCCCTCTTTTTCATATTCTTTTCCATTATGGTTTATCACAGTATGTTGAATATAGTTCCCTGTGCTATATACAGTAGGACCTTGTTGTTTATCCAATTCTATGTATAATAGTTTGCATCTGCTAATCCCAAACTCCCAATCCATCCCTCCCCCACCCCCCTCCTCTTTGGCAACCACAACTCTGTTCTCTATGTCTGTGAGTGTGTTTCTGTTTCATAGATAAGCTCATGATTATTATTGTATCATCATTAGAGTTGGCTGTAAATATCTGTGTGCATGTGAGAGAGAGAGAGTTTTGTCTTACATCTGGGAGATGTGATATGACGATAAAGAGTCAGGCTGATGTTCAGCTGGGGTGCACCTGTGCAGCCAAACGGATTACAGATTGTATGAAAACACACCCGATAGGTTAATGAACAGCCGCCACCCTGAACTTGCCCCCCCGCCCCGCCCCCCCCACCGCGCCCCACTGCCCTGACGTCCCAGCTCCTCCTCCAGGACCACGACATCACCTTATGATGCAGCAACCAGCGGGTTACACCTGGCTCACCTGATGGCCTTCAGGACCTGCCCCCATGATACAACTGGCGTTGGTTCTGAGTAGTTGCTGTCTGGGTCAGACAGCTGGTCAAATAACTTAAATATTATTTCTGGAAAAATTTAAAAATATAAAAATAGTACAATTTGAATATCACCTTTGTGAAGATGATTAAAATATCAAAATAGTATGATCCCAGAGTTGTAAAACTCAGCTGTGCTTTAAGAAATTACAGGGTAATTTAAAAATTCTAGCAGTATTCACCAGTTGTTCGTTTCTGTTGTAAAATCAAAGAATTAAGAGCGGAGTATAACTTTAAAAGTCATGATGTATGAAGTCAACTTTTTTGAGACAAAAGTGAGCTTACTCAAGATCCTGATGGGCCAGTTAAAAAAATTACAAAAACAAGATTTCATTGTGGTGAGTGGTCTGTTTGAAGTGGATCCTCAAATTCTGCTAAGCAGAAATGCATTTTGCAGAGTGTCCAGAACTAAGCCCAAGTTAGTAAAGAATGTGATTATTTAGTGAAATACCTTTTCCTAGATGCTAGTCTTTATGGGATACTTTCCCATCCCAGTCAGTGAGTCATCTTGAATGTGTGCAGCCCTGGACTAGGTCTTGCCAAGAATCTGCAAGTGGCAGCACCAGCCCTGCTTGGTCCTCTCCGTGGACCCAGAGGAGACCAGGGTTTATAGGTCTTCACTGGGGCTTGAGCCGAGATGACATTACATCCGGGCTTCAGAAACCAGGGCAGAAGTAAAACTTGACAGAGGTATCAGGTGAATAAATGCTAGAGCTTTCTAACTGATGTCAGCCCCTCCACCCCACCCCCAGTAGCCATTGGAAGGTTGTCTGATCTTGGGCAAGTCGCATATTTGGGTCCACGTTCTCTCATCACTGAAGGGAAGGAGGGGGGTCCTTGGGGACCTTTCAGATAATATATGAGAGGTGGTTACAAAACTAAAGGATGTTTTATGGAGAATAATAAAAAAGCAACAGTGTATTTTCTTGATTCCTGGATACATTTTTCCGTCCATGTGGAATTTTTGGCCTTATCAAACATCTCATAATTGAGGAGTAAATTGCCTGGCAGTTCTCATGCCCATCGAGCCCATGTATCTGACCCTGGGTGGTCAGTACGTCTTCAGACACCTGGCACCTTAGTCTAATGTATTTACATTAACAGCACGACAAGGGGTTGGTCTCTTGGCCGAAATTTGGGTGGTAATTTGTTATTAAAAATTCTTCAGAAATAACGTAGTATGAGAAGCATTGAAATGAAAGACTGGATACAGAACATTGCCTTCTTATATTACTTAAAGGGAGTAAAAATCGCCAGATATTTCAGAGGAGATAAAAATATTTTCTAGCTAGTTAAGGTTGTTCAGACCAGTTCATAGAGCTTGCAGCCTAGTGAGGGAGGCAGACCAGATAACAAACAAGGAAAGTGACAATAACATAATTGCAAGTCGGGTTGTGTACTGTGATAAAATGGGGAAGGGCCTGGGGCAGAGGGACCCGGGGTGGATGGTCTGCCGTCATCAGGGGTCGGAGTGGGCAGAGGTGGGGGAGAAGCGTCAAGCACAACGATGGCAGGTCTGATCTGCTTGTGTAAAAGCTCCATCCGAGGCCGAGAGGGAGGTGTCTGGAGGCCGCGGGAACAAGGAAGAGGCCCGGCCAGCATGGTGGCAGCAGAGATAAAGGGCACATATTCAAAACCTTATTTGGGGGGAAAGAGATGAATTAGGAGTTTGGGATTAATATAAAATAGGTAAACAATAAGGACCTACTGTAGAGCACAGGGAACTCTACTCAGTATCTTGTAATAACCTATCATGGAAAAGAATCTGAAAAAAGTATGTCTGTGTGTGTGTGTGTATGCACATATATATATGTGCATATGTGTATATGTATATATGTGTGTGTGTATATGTATGTGTATATGTATATATGTGTGTGTATATACACACATATGTATGTGTATATGTGTACAGGTATATGTGTATATGTATATGTGTGTGTATATATCAATATATATGTGTGTATACACTCATATGTATGTGTATATGTGTATAGGTATATGTATGTGTGCGTATATATCAATATATATGTGTATGTGTATATATATGTGTGTGTATACACACATATGTATGTGAATATGTGTATACGTATATGTGTGTATATATGTGTGTATATGTATGTGTGTGTGTATACACAAACACACACGTATATATATAACTGAATCACGTTTCTGTACGTTTGAAACTAATGCAATATTGTAAATTAACTATACTTCAGTTTAAAAAAGCCTTATTTGGGAGGAAAAATCAACAG
This sequence comes from Eschrichtius robustus, assembly GCF_028021215.1. Taxonomy (NCBI): domain Eukaryota; kingdom Metazoa; phylum Chordata; class Mammalia; order Artiodactyla; family Eschrichtiidae; genus Eschrichtius; species Eschrichtius robustus. The sequence goes on from NC_090837.1 coordinate 29,920,020, forward strand.
GACACTGGGATGGATTTGGTATGAAATGTGCAGGGAGGACGGGCGAGGACCTAAGAAAAGTCCTTGGTTTCACGTGTTAGCGACGGGCTGGGTGGCGGAGCTTGTTTGCTGGGATGGAGGGCAGAGCAGCGTCGACAGAGGAAAACCAGAGGTCCCTCCTGGACGTGATATGTTTGGGTTGGCAGGGCGGCGGCCCAGCAGTGTTGCCATGTGAGCCCAATCCAGCTATGTTTTCAAAGCGAATGTGAAGAAGGCCTAGATGCCATTTTCACTGTGATTGTGGAAATGTAATGGTGAGCTCTTGCTACGGTAATTTAATGAGATTTCACAGTTAACGTGTTGGGCCTCCCCCCCACCCCGCCCTACACACACATTTTGGATGCAAAGTGAAGTGTTCTTTGCCATCCGAGCTGAAGTTTGTTCAACTCTGTCTCCTGTGACACTGAACTTGGTCGTTGACTGGAGGGCGCTTGGCGAATCCTTGCTGCAGAAATGAACCAGCAGGCTTTCTGATAAAACACCGAGCACAAGAAAGACCCAAACAGATATTCTCAGGCCTGTGGCTGACTCAGGGTGGCCACGTGTAGTTCTGAGCCCACGAGATGGTCAGTTCCTTCTCTCTCCAGAATCCGTGAGGATCCATCTGAAGAAACACATTGCTGAAACCGCAGACTTGCAGTGTCCAAGTCCACTTTGGAAAACGTCAAGGACAGACTAGGGGACCAGCCATCACACATCCGCCACCGCACGTAAACTTAAACATCAGGTTATAAACCCAAGTACCTACTGCTTGTTCTGCTGTGACGGCACCCGAGTGACCCAAGGACCCAGCAGGTCACCCTGAACCAGCCATGAACCGCTAGTCCCTGCTTCTGTGGTGTCCTTCTCAGACACAGTTTTTGAAGAATTTATCAAAAAAGACCTCACTTTAGTGAAACTCTTTTAGTCTACTTAACAATTATTTTTAAGTCTATTCTAGTGTTAAAAAGAAAAAATAACCCTTCTCAAATGGAAAAACCACTTACCAAGTCATAAACTGAAATTTCAGTATTGGACTGAAACTCTAAATGTTATATCAAGATCACTGTTAGTCCTGGAGTTACAGTGAATGGCTATTTTCAATTAATGTTAATGATTTTTACATTTATTTGTACAGCATAATTGTGAAAGTGTATCCCAGATGGAACTTAAACCCCACTGAAATCCTGTTCATCCATCAACCAGTTACCTAGGACAGATGTTTAAATTAAATTAAAGATACCAACCCTGGTTTCTGAAGAAAACCATACAAATAAATGTGAACTTACTGGTGATCCCAGATGACTTTTAGGTATAGCTCTCATGCAAAGCCTGTATTATCTTGAAAATTAAATTTATAATGATATTCCCTGTTTGACTATCAATTTGATTCCTTTTTTTTTTTTTAAACATCTTTATTGGCGTATAATTGCTTTACAATGGTGTGTTAGTTTCTGCTTTATAACCTTTTTTTTTTTAACCTCTTGAGCCTCATTACTGGAGCTCCCGGCAGGACCATGACTGCCCGGCAGCCCCTGGGGGCTGCATGGCTGGTGGGGTCCTGCCCATAGTCGAATGGGTGTCTGGAGCTCAGGGTCACGGGCTGCTCCTTCTGTTCCCTCATCTCAAATGCTGTTCCCATTTATCCCTCCAAGTCTCACCTGCACCCCGAGCTCTGTTCAGATTCCCCACCCCCCGCCCCAGCCACCGGTGAATTCTGCACCAGCTTTAGTTTGTCCCACTCTCCATCATCAAAGTGTGGCCAGGCTCATGCTGCTTCCCACACAGCCCAGCAGTGACGGCACTGTGATCTTTCATGCGTTTTGGTCTTGTGTCACCAAACACTCTTGGGCAGAGTCAAGTCTAATAACCGTAAATCCTGGACAGAACTTGGATGGGGTCATATCAGCTCAAGGGCTGCCAAAGTCACTTCTGACAGTTACTTCCAGGGCAGAGGTCTTTCCTGTTTCTCTTTCTTGTGTCTGGTTCGGTTCCATACACATTTAACAGATGCCTCCCGCCCCCATCCTGTCTGGGAGCTGAAAATACAGAGCTGAGTGTGTGGTCTCTGTCCTAAGCCTCTTACCAGTTAGTGGGAGAAACGGATACATTAACAGATAATACATAATGCATAATATAGCAGCGGGGTTTGGAAGACGGTGTTGGGGAAACAGAAGTTGGGCATCCGAGCCTCCGGGAATTCAGGGGAAGGGTGGGCAGGGCGGGGCAGGGGGCAGCCCTGCAAGGCTGAACCATGGTTTGTATGCATCCTTGGCCAGTCCACTCAAACCTTAAATATTTCCTATGAAATAACAAATGCTGATACTTGCCGTGTTTACCTCCCGTAAGATTTGTGAGGATCAAAAATAATAAGAAACATACACAGTGGCTTATTACTTAAAAGACACTGTTTCCAGAGTGTAATATATTTTAATTGCAACTGAAAATGACATGGATATTTTGGTTGTCATCTCCATTGTACTGACGGGGACCCTGGGCAGAGAGAGCGTGCATTCTCACCACTGTTGATTAAAGGAGCTGAGACGTGAACTTGGCAGTTGGTGTGGAGTTCCGCCCCCCCCCCCGCCCCGCCCCCAGACATGCTTCCAGGAGGATGGGGGTCAGAGTCCGCAGTGGGTGTGTTCCATATCCACTTGTAGGCAAAACTGCTGTTGGTGCATTTCTGCTAAGCGAGTGTGTCCACTTTGGGTGGCGAAATATCGATAGCTTTTAATACCGTCTGCTTTCTTACTTTTTTACCTCCTGGACTTCTTTGATTTTCTTTTGGGTTTACATTTGTTTGTTTTTTTTGTTTGTTTGTTTTTCAGTTTGAAAGATAACAAGAACTAGCCTGAAGTGTAAGATGGAAGAATCCAGTAGCAGGATAGTAATTTGCTTCCAAAATGGTGAATTCCAAGTATTCTTAAAGCTGCCTGTGAGGCCTGCCTCAGGCTTCAAGAAAGGATTCAATTAGTGAGATCAGTTAATTGTTTAGAAAGAAAGTCCTCACTTTGTGAAATATGAAGTATCATTTTGTCTTGTCCCTCTTGCTACCTTGTGTTTAGTGGTCAGCAGACAGCTAGAGACCTGCGATTCTAATGTTTTCAGAACCCCACTCTGCAATTATTGGGCAGTTCGGATGATCTTGTCCACAGCCCCAAGAACTGTGAGAGTTTATTTTTCTAGAAAAGTCCAGCAATTCATTAGTGCCAGGCACAGACAGGAAAACAGCGGGTCTGCAAATGTGTGAATCAGAAATACATAATTTTGCATTTTGACTTGAACTAATGATGGGAAATAACTGCACCCCCAGTGCCAGCTCAGTTTCAGCTGAGCAGGAATGTTCCTGCAGGAAACCACTTGGTGCAGACATTTGAATCATCAGGCTCCCTGGAGCCTTAGCGTCCAGCGGTGATGCTGAGACACTGATGGGGCCCATCAGACAGAGAAGAGTCAAGGATGACAAACTATGGGATCCCACAGAATATTATTAAAAGTTACACCTAATCTTTTAACAAGTGACCTCTTCCTATGTTGTCTTTTCTTGCTGAGGGAAGAATTGTTTTCTGTTTTGTTTTGTTTTAAACCAGTCTCTAAATCCCATACTTTGAAAACTAGGAAATTGAAGTTTTTAACTTGTTTCATAGAAAAGCATTTTTAAAAAAAAGAGTGCAATATTGGGTCAGATGAAGAATAGATAGACTCGGCCCCCAAGGGAGTTCCTGCACCCCTCGTACCAGCACTTCTTGGGCTCACATCAGGCTGAGATGCCTTCTGCCTTCAAGGAGTCACTTGCTAGTGATTGCAGTAAACAAGGAAATAGTCAAGTAAATAATTCTGTTACAGATTGTAATTAGTGCTGTGGAGAAAGTAAACAGGGTGGTGAGATGCAAAGTGTATCAGGCAGCTTTTGCTGCATGACAAACAATCAAGACATCTCAGTGACAATCAGAAATTAGCATTTCTTCTCACGAATGTGTCTCAGGCGGGGAAGTAAGGACTTTCTGCCCAGTGTGAGGCATGGCAGGGGTATGGATATCAAACGCTGCTCTAGGGGAGCCATGAGCGGGGCTGTTCCAGGCCCCGAGAGAAAGTGGAAAAATGTTTTACTTGGTCTGATCTCGGAAGGCCTCTGTGATGAGGAGACATTTAAACTGAAACTTGAGGGAGGAAAAACAAGTCAGGCTGAAAATCAGGGGTTGACTCTGATTCTACACAGGAAGTGCAAAGGCCCCCAGGAGTAAAAGGCTTACCTGTTCTGAGGATGTGAAAGGAAGCCCGTGTGGATGGTGGGGATGGATGTGAGACCCAGGTGGAGAGCTAGCCGTCAGGGCGTGTAGGCTTGGTAAGGAGTGTTCATTTCATTCTCAGTGCTGTGGGCAGCCTTACAGGGTTTTAAGTCATGGATTATATGACAAGATTCATGTCTTCAAAAGATCTCCGTGGAAAATGCCTGGTGGGGGAGCAAGACAGGTAATGGGGGGAATCCTGGGAAGGCTGGTGCCTCCGTGGTCCCGGACAGAGGTGAGGGGTTGGGCTCGCTGTCAGTGGGGAAGGGGTGGGTTGGATTAGTGTACATTCTGGAGGTAAATCAGCAGGCTTTGCTGATGAATTGGGTGTGAACTGTGATGCAGGCAGAAAAATCCATGCTTTCTCCCAAGTTTTTCATCCATCAACTGGAGGGACCATGGTGACATTTACTGAAATGAAATAAAGAGGTCAGGAAGTGTTTGGGGTTAGAATTAAGAGATTCCATTTGGATATGTTATGTTTAAGATACCTGTTATGAGTTGAACTGTGTCCCTCAAAAAGGTATGCTGAAATCTTACCCCCGCCCCCGCTGTACCTCAGTACACGGCCTTATTTGGAAATGGGGACATTGCAGATGTAATTAAGATGAAGTCATACAGGAGTAGGGTGGACCCTAATCCAGTGTGACTGATGTCCTTATAAGAAGAGAGAAGAGGCATGGAGGTGCAGGCAGAGATAGACAGACAGACGGACACACACACTGGGAGGACACCACACCACGTGATGACTGAGCAGTGACTGCAGTGATACAGCTGCAGGACGAGGGGCCCTGAGGAGGACTGGCCACCACCAGAAGCTGGAAGAGGGAAGGAACGGTTCTACCCCAGGGCCTTCAGGCAACTGGATTGCAGGCTTCCAGCCTCCAGAACTGTGAGGCAGTGCATTTCTGTTTTAAGCCACCCAGTATGTGGTCCTTTGTTACGGAGGCCACAAGACAGGCATGCAGTGTCTGAGCAGGTGGTCTGATGCGGGAGTCTGTCTGAGCTCAGAGAAAGGGGCTCAGTCTGAGCATGGAGGATCCATCAGCGCCAAGACCCTGAGGGGGAACATTCCAGGAGGAGTGAAGGGCAGCCCTGCTTGCAACACGAAACCACCTCATTCATCCCTAGGAGTCATTCTGCCACGCAGCTACTACAAGCACTGACAGAACAAACAGCTATGAAGTTTTACAGCGTGTTTTCCATTCCTGGAATGACTGAAATAGATGCTACGTGATTATATCACATCAGCTCTCACACACCCAGCGGATGTACATAAAAAGCTTTCATACTCTAACAATGATTGTGTTTACTTGTAATGACATGTATCGTGGTGAGAGGTTTGCACTTGGTCAGAGTATTGAAAATCCCATCCATGTGCAGGGTGGTGGGGACATTGGAGGTCCTCTCTAGAAGAACCCCCTTCCGCCTGCTGTGCTTTCCTTCCTGCCTAAACCCTTCTGGTGAGACAAGGGGTCCACCAACTTCCAGGGCAGCCCAGCCATTTGACCTTGAGAAAGGTCAACCTAGAGCAAAAACACGTCTTCTGGCAACTCCCTGAGTGATGTCCCGCCAACAACCTCAGAGTTACAGGCCACCCCTGTCCCCTGCCCCCTGCCCCCTCCTGGGGAGTTTTCTCCGGGCCTGGTCTTCCCGATCCTCCATCTGAGATGGTTTGCTACTCTGTCACCTCTGGTCTCTTGTGCCCTCCCACCTGCTGCCCTTCTGCTTCTCCCGATCCTGCGTTTAAACACCCGCGTGTCGGGGTGTCCACATCAGTCAAAAGTGGGGGGGGTGGGGGACAAGGCAAGGACAAAGGCTCTGAGCTTGACCAGATGAGCCTCTCCCAGCACCGCCTTATGAAGAAACAGCTAAATAAGCAGATAAGTCTGCATTCGTGTGGACCAGAGCTGGGAGCAGGTGCCCCCCGTGGAGATGCATCCCGTCCCCGGTTCAGTTTTACATTAAAAGTGACCTCTTGGTGCCACGTGTCTGCTTCTGCACGTGTGCTTCTGCCTTTCCCAGGGCTGGGCTCGTAAGCCCCGCCCTTCCTCTTCACGTGCGCCTCATGAACACCTGGCCGCCAGTTTCGGTGAACGCACTGCGGTTTTCTGGAGCTGCTGCCCGTGAGGCTCTCAGCTCCAGGCTCCTGCAGAGGCTGCGGGGCTCACTCTCTCCTGGTCCTTGGGCTGCCTGGGCTTCTGTTTGTTTAACGCCCTCTGTCCTGGGTCTCATCCTTTATCCTCACACAGGGATGATTTACTCTGCCTCACTGTTGTATCCATCCTGCTTTTATGATCACATTCACGTCACCCACCCCACTGCCCCCGTCTGCCCATTCAACCACTTGGCCTCTGTGTCTTTCCTGTGGGATTACAGCTCCCAGAAGAGGAATCAGAGGCTCATTTCCTTCTTCTTGCCCCTGGTGCTGATTACATATGCTGCACTGAGGCATAAACAGAGGTTAATAAAAAGTTTCTGTGGTCCTTGTTGGTTTGGGTGTACAGGAATGATGGGGACAGAGGGAAGAAAGAAGGGAAGGAGTTGAGGTTGGAAGGGAAGAGCAGGGCAGGAGAGGGGAGGAAGGAGGCCTCCAGAACTGCCCCATCGGAGGTGTTTCCCACTAATGCAGAGCTGATTTTTAGTTACTGAAATAGTGATGGAAACAAAGAAGCATCACTAGATAGTTGGAAAGGTTTCCATTTTCAAAATAATATTTGCAATATGAAGTTGAACTTAACGTGTATCTGAGATCAGTTCTGATTTAAACAGTCAATCTTAAAGGTTTTTTAAAAAATTTTATTCTATTAAAGTGTAGTTGATTTACAATGTTGTGTTAATTTCTGCTGTACAGCAAAGTGATTCCGTTATCACATTTGAAAAATCCTTTTTGCCATATGAGGGAAACGTATTCTCAGATTCTGGGGATTAGAGCGTGGACATCTTTGGGGGCCATTATTCTGCCAAGTAACTTTTCAAATGGATAATGAAGAAATAAAAGATTTAATCAGAAAATTTTAGAATATATCAATAACCTAATGTTTTAAAAGAATGCATTGATAACCAACGTAAGGTAAAATCAAGTATTACATTTGTTTACAAACTAATGGATAGAAAAGGATGGCTGTCTACTTTCTGGTTTAACGATGTTTTCATTTGCATAGTGTTGTATAATGAAGAATATAAAAAAAAAAATCAACCTAAAACACCACCTGGGCTGTCATCCTGCAGTGTCGGATGAAGATCAGAAATTTACATTTAAACTGCCCACACAAGTATTCACATCTGTTTAATTATTAATAAGAATCAAGCTTAATTAAAAGTTGTTAGACTCTAGAGCCGTGTAATAGGCTTTTCACGGTGTCTGTGGAGATTAGATGTGGGATCCACCAGCACTGAGCTCTGTGCTGGGGAAACAGACGACCCCTAGACTCTTAGTTCACTGACCTGTTGTACCTGAAAAAAACCTGCTCAGTAGACACTGTGGGTGGACATTTTAGCTGATACTTAGATGTCATCATGAAGCACTTAGAAAGTTGAAGAGGATGCTGAAACAATTTCCTAAAGTTCTAAGGAACATTCATTCAGATTTATCCCTTGAAAATATTTTACCTTCAAGAATGGAGCGAAACCCACTAATGTCTCCCCTAGAACTTCTTTTTTGCTTTTGCAAAAGAACAAGAATAATGAAACCATTGGTAATGAACCCGTTTCCAGTTATGTACATGTTTATATATATATTTTTGTGAACATAGATATATGAAGGATTGTGGATTTAATTCTTCTTGGGGATGCAAGCCAAAGATCAGCTAACTGCATCTGGAAGGGGGCTGCTCCCCCGAAGGCTGTGCAATGGGCTCCCCAGGCTGTGGATCTTCCCTATGGAGTTATAGCATCTGAATGATAGAAAGTAAATGTGATAGAAAAGAAATATGAATGCCCATTGCAAAGTGTTCAATTCTATTTAAAGTAGAATTCTTTTTTTTTTTTTTTTAATAAAGACAGTGAAATAGAAAGTCTTATTTATTTATTTATTTATTTATGGCTGTGTTGGTCTCCGTTTCTGTGCGAGGGCTTTCTCTAGTTGCGGCAAGTGGGGGCCACTCTTCACCGCGTGCGCGGGCCTCTCACCATCGCGGCCTCTCTTGTTGCGAAGCACAGGCTGCAGACGCGCAGGCTCAGTAATTGTGGCTCACAGGCCTAGTTGCTCCGCGGCATGTGGGATCTTCCCAGACCAGGGCTCGAACCCGTGTCCCCTGCATTGGCAGGCAGACTCTCAACCACTGCACCACCAGGGAAGCCCTAAAGTAGAATTCTAATTCTATTATATAAGAGTATTAAAGCACAATTATCTAGCATATTTAAAATAAACATTGTCCAAATATATGCAGTAATAAGGAATTTAGTAGCTATGGGAAGGAAATATTTAAATGTATGTAAGTATAAATATGCTGCAAAAGGAAAAGGATTAACATACGTTCATGCTCCGGTTTCCATGAAAGAGAAAAATCAGACTCTGTTGTAGTAGATGCCACTGGCCAGGAGAGATTAGTTTGATACTGATATTTATAACATTAACTCCATTACAGTCTTCAATTGTTAGTAATAGAATTGAATTAAGACCCTTTTTAAAAGTACGATTACAGGAAACAAAGATCAAGTGTACACAAATCCTTGTCAAGTAGATGAATGAATAAAGAAATAAAAGATTTAATCTGAAAATTAAAATATCAAAGATAGACAAAAATGTGTTTTAAGCGTTCCGAAGTCCTGCCTACTTGCAGCCTATGGGAAGCTCCTGGGATGTTCTGACCACAGGATGGGATGTAAGGGTTTGTATTTAGGGCCCTGCTTCTGTTTCCTCATTCTGCACGGCGTGCTGTCTTGTCTGCTATAGATGTACAATGAATAGATGTTGATCAAAAACATGAATTTAGTGCATTTAAAAACGAATCTAACCTTTTAGCTGTTGATTCAGTGGGAAGACGTCATACACTAGTGTACTATGCTTTGGGCTTCCTCTTTGTGCCAAGCACTTCTTTGGACCAAGTGTATAAAAAAATAGACATGGGCCCCACCCACCCATGGCAGTTACCACAAAGGGCAAAATAATGGCCAATGTACTTAGATTCTTGTATTATTTGATGACACACAGATGTCCATGAATATTTTTGTTTTTCTCCATTTTCCCAGAACCACCTACTCCAAGGTGGTGAGTTTTTCAGCTAAAACAGATCTGGAGCGTAAATGAGGCTTCCTGATTACAGACCTTTGAATCAGTGCCTCACCTCATGTGCGCCTGAGTGAAGTTGCTGCATTTCTGTTCCCGGAGGTGTTGTGGGTGGATGTGACGTGTGTGGAGTCAGACTCTGGTTTCCAGAGGATGGTGTGATTAGTGTCTGCAGTTCTGGGTTTCTGCAGCATGTTATCCTTCTCAGAGCATCTTGGGAACATTAACCACGGTCTTGCAAGCACCCTGGGGAGCAGACAGGCAGCATTTGGAGTGGCTTGATTTTACAACTTAGGAAACCAGAACATAGTGATGTTCTCCTTAAGGGCCTTTATTTCCCTCTGGTCTACGTGTTACCCAAAGTCAGGTGGGACCATAGCATTAGCACAGTGCTGGCACCCGGTAGGTATTTGGTTTATATTTACTGAACTAAGAAGTTAATAAAAACAATTATTGTTGTATGAAAAAGTTTTCACATGCCGGTTTCCCTATTGAATTAATCAGCTGGAAGATTTATTATTATCCATAGCAGGAGGGCTCCAAAATATTGATAATCTTTTTTTAAGAGCTATGTTTATTTTTTTCTGTTGAATCACTTAACATTTTATTTTTTGTTACTTTTTTTATTGAATGAAAAATTCTTTAGATTCTATACTGCTTTAGAATTTTCAAGAGTTTCACACGCATGATTTTGTAACCGGGGTGGGGCGGGCACGCAGCCGGCAGTGCTTGATCACTATTGCCAGACCCCGAGCCCGGCGGTTAGAGGCCCCGCTCCACCAATGGTCAGCCTGGCTGTGGTCCTCGTGGCAGATAGCACGGAGAAGGCGGATCACACCCTTCTCCCCGGGTCCTCCAGGCCCTCCGGCCTCGGGGCGATCGGGTGAGCTGAGGGCTGGGGACAGGCTGGGGGCTGTGTCCCGCAGAGCCACACAGCCCTCGCCGCGGCCGCCCACTGGCCGGGCCCAGGCCTTGAAGCAGCGCGAACCTCTCCCCCACCTCAGCCTCCTCCACCTGATGGCGGCCACGGTCTCCGTGGGTCGCAGTCCGTGGAGGCCTCAGCAACTGGAGTATGTGGACGCTGCCATTAAGGTAACAGCTTCAGCCAGCTTCAGTCTCTCCGTTGAAGTTTCAAAAATTGGTCCAGCTTCGATTCGTTGCCCACCCCTAGGGAGGTGGCCAGAGGTCAGGGTTAAGTGGCAGGGACATTGCACATCATTATCCAGGTCCACCTCTGTGGTTGGAGCTGTCCTCAGAGAAGGGCAGTTGTGGTGAGCTGGGAATTAACCTGATTGGTGTTTGCTACAACAGGTACTCCTGTTGATCCGATACAAACGATTCTCTCCAGTTTAAATGAAAAGCCTGAGGGCTGGCTGGGTCCTGGGCGCATGGCTCCCTCAGTGATGACGGCTGGGCAGGGTCTGGGGACCTGACCCTGAGGGCACTGCCAGCTGAGATCTGCCTCTTCAGCTGGGCCTGGACACTGGCGGGAGGACCCGGACTGGGTGCTGGACTAATGCTCCCGGGCAGGGTAACCGGCCCCCGCAGGGACCCCCTCCTCTTAGGCAAGACCTGGACCTCGGAGGGCAAGTGTTGAGCCGTGAGACATTGCCTCTTCTTGTCAGAACAGAGAATAACATTTGTTTGGTGGAGGTTTACAGGACCTGACCTCAAGAACAAAGGATCCGACACCAAGAAGTTTGCAACAACTAACCACACCCCTCACTCACCTTTCCTGTGAAAAGGGCTTTGCTGAAAGCTTTCGGGGAGTTCGGGGTTTTTAAGGCATGAGCCACACATCTCCTCGCATGGCTCTGCAATAAACCTTTCTCTGCTCCAAACTCTGATGTTTTGGTATTGCTTGGCCTCACTGTGTATCAGGCACACGGGCTTGCGTTCATTAACGATTTCATATAATCCCATAATAACTCTTTTTTCCCCTGACGACTCTATTGCCCTTCCCCCCTCCCCCCCCCCCACTGGTAACCACTGGTTTGTTCTCTGTCTTGTTGTCTGTGAGTCTGCTTCTTTTTTTTTTTTTTTTAACATCTTTACTGGAGTATAATCGATTTACAATGTTTTGTTAGTTTCTGCTGTATAACAAAGTGGATCAGCTATACGTATAAATATATCCCCATATACCCTCCCTCTTGTGTCTCCCTCCCACCCTCCCTATCCCACCCCTCTAGGTGGTCACAAAGCACTGAGCTGATCTCCCTGTGCTATGCAACTGCTTCCCACTAGCTATTTTATATTTGGTAGTGTGTATATGTCAGTGCTACTCTTACTTCCTCCCAGCTTACCCTTCCCCCTCCCCGTGTCCTCAAGTCCATTCTCTACGTCTGCGTCTTTATTCCTGGCCTGCCCCTAGGTTCTTCAGAACCATTTTTTTTTTTAGATTGCATATATATGTGTTAGCATATGGTATTTATTTTTCTCTTTCTGACTTACTTCACTCTGTTTGACAGACTCTAAGTCCATCCACCTCACTAGAAATAACTCAATATTGTTTCCTTTTATGGCTGAATAATATTCCATTGTATATATGTGCCACATCTTCTTTATCCATTCATGTGTTGATGGACACTTAGGTTGCTTCCATGTCCTGGCTATTATAAATAGTGCTGCAATGAACATTGTGGTACATGACTCTTTTTGAATTATGGTTTTCTCAGGGTATATGCCCAGTAGTGGGATTGCTGGGTCATATGGTAGTTCTATTTTTAGTTTTTAAAGGAATCTCCATACTGTTCTCCATAGTGGCTGTATCAATTTGAATTCCCACCAACAGTACAAGAGGGTTCGCTTTTCTCTACACCCTCTCCAGCATTTATTGTTTGTAGATTTTTTGGTGATGGCCATTCTGACTGGTGTGAGGTGATACCTCATTGTAGTTTTGATTTGCATTTCTCTAATGATCAGTGATGTTGAGCACCCTTTCATGTGTTTGTTGGCAATCTGTACATCTTCTTTGGAGAAATGTCTATTTAGGTCTGCCCATTTTTGGATTGGGTTGTTTGTTTTTTTGATATTGAGCTGCATGAGCTGCTTGTATATTTTGGAGATTAATCCTTTGTCAGTTGCTTCATTGGCAAATATTTTCTTCCATTCTGAGGGTTGTCTTTTTGTCTTGTTTATGGTTTCCTTTGCTGTGCAAGAGCTTTTAAGTTTCATTTGGTCCCATTTGTTTATTTTTGTTTTTATTTCCATTTCTCTAGGAGGTGGGTCAAAAAGGATCTTGCTGTGATTTATGTCACAGAGTGTTCTGCCTATGTTTTCCTCTAAGAGTTCTATAGTGTCTGGCCTTACATTTAGGTCTTTAATCCATTTGGAGTTTATTTTTGTGTATGGTGTTAGGGAGTGTTCTAATTTCATTCTTTTACATGTAGCTGTCCAGTTTTCCCAGCACCACTTATTGAAGAGGCTGTCTTTTCTCCATTGTATACTCTTGCCTCCTTTATCAAAGATGAGGTGCCCATAGGTGCATGGGTTTACCTCTGGGCTTTCTATCCTGTTCCATTGATCTATATTTCTGTTTTTGTTCCAGTACCATACTGTCTTGATTACTGTAGCTTTGTAGTATAGTCTGAAGTTAGGGAGCCTGAGAGCCTGATTCCTCCAGCTCCGTTTTTCTTTCTCAAGATTGCTTTGGCTATTTGGGGTCTTTTGTGTTTCCATACAAACGGAATTTTTTTGTTCTAGTTCTGTGAAAAATACCATTGGTAGTTTGGTAGGGATTGCACTGAATCTGTAGATTGCTTCAGGTAGTATAGTCATTTTCACAATGTTGATTCTTCCAATCCCAGAACATGGTATATCTCTCCATCTACTTGTATCATCTTTAATTTCTTTCATCAGTGTCTTATAGTTTTCTGTATACAGGTCTTTTGTCTCCTTAAGTAGGTTTATCCCTAGGTATTTTATTCTTTTTGTTGCAATGGTAAATAGGAGTGTTTCCTTAATTTCTCTTTCAGATTTTTCATCATTAGTGTATAGGAATGCAGGAAATTTCTGTGCATTAATTTTGTATGCTGCTACTTTACCAAATTCATTGATTAGCTCTATTCGTTTTCTGGTAGCATCTTTAGGATTCTCTATGTGTAGTATCATGTTGTCTGCAAGCAGTGACAGTTTTACTTCTTTTTTTTCCAATTTATATTCATTTTATTTCTTTTTCTTCTCTGATTGCTGTGGCTAAAACTTCCAAAACTATGTTGAATAATAGTGGTGAGAGTGGGCAACCTTGTCTTGTTCCTGATCTTAGAGGAAATGGTTTCAGTTTTTCATCATTGAGAACGATTTTGGCTGTGGGTTTGTCATATATGGCCTTTATTCTGTTGAGGTAGGTTCCCTCTGTGCCTGCTTTCTGGAGAGTTTTTATCATAAGTGGGTGTTGAATTTTGTCAAAAGCTTTTTCTGCATCTATTGAGGTGATCATATGGTTTTTCTCCTTCAATTTGTTAATATGGTGTATCATATTGATTGATTTGCATGTATTGAAGAATCCTTGCATTCCTGGGTTAAACCCCACTTGATCATGGTGTATGATCCTTTTAATGTGCTGTTGGATTCTTTTTGGTAGTATTTTGTTGAGGATTTTTGGATCTATGTTCATCAGTGATATTGGCCTGTAGTTTTCTTTTTTGGGGACATCTTTGTCTGGTTTTGGTATCAGGGTGATGGTGGCCTCGTAGAATGAGTTTGGGAGTGTTCCTCCCTCTGCTATATTTTGGAAGAGTTTGAGAAGGATAGGTGCTAGCTCTTCTCTAAATGTTTGATAGAATTTGCCTGTGAAGCGGTCTGGTCCTGGGCTTTTGTTTGTTGGAAGAATTTTAATCAATTTCAATTGAATTGTTTGAATTATTCAATTGTTCAATTGAATTGAATAGTTTCAATTTCAGTGCTTGTGATTGGTCTGTTCATTTTTTCTATTTCTTACTCGTACAGTCTCGGAAGGTTGTACCTTTCTAAGAATTTGTCCATTTCTTCCAGGTTGTCCATTTTATTGGCATTTGGTTGCTTGTAGTAATCTCTCATGATCCTTTGTATTTCTGCAGTATCAGTTGTTACTTCTCCTTTTTCATTTCTAATTCTGATTGATTTGGGTCTTCTCCCTTTTTTTCTTGATGAGTCTGGCTAATGGTTTATCAATTTTGTTTATCTTCTCAAAGAACCAGCTTTTAGTTTTATTGATCTTTGCTGTCGTTTCCTTCATTTCTTTTTCATGTATTTCTGATCTGATATTTATGATTTCTTTCCTTCTGCTAACTTTGGGGTTTTTTTGTTCTTCTTTCTCTAATTGCTTTAGGTGTAAGGTGAGGTTGTTTATTTGAGATGTTTCTTGTTTCTTAAGGTAGGATTGTATTGCTAAAAACTTCCCTCTTAGAACTGCTTTTGCTGCATCCCATAGGTTCTGCATCATCGTGTTTTCATTGTCATTTGTTTCTAGGTATTTTTTTATTTCCTCTTTGACTTCTTCAGTGATCTTTTGGTTATTTAGTAACATATTGTTTAGCCTCCATGTGCTTGTACTTTTTACAGTTTTTTTTCCTGTAATTTTTATCTAGTCTCATAGCATTGTGGTCGGAAAAGATACTTGATACGATTTCAATTTTCTTAAATTTACCAAGGCTTTATTTGTGACCGAAGATATGGTCTATCCTGGAGAATGCTCCATGAGCACTTGAGAAGAAAGTGTATTCTGTTGTTTTTGGATGGAATGTCCTATAAATATCAATTAAGTCCATCTTGTTTAATGTGTCATTTAAAGCTTGTGTTTCCTTATTTATTTTCATTTTGGATGATCTGTCCATTGGTGAAAGTGGGGTGTTAAAGTCCCCCACTATTATTGTGTTACCATTGATTTCTCCTTTTATGGTTGTTAGTATTTGCCTTATGTATTGAGGTGCTCCTATGATGGGTTCATAAATTATTTACCATTGTTATATCTTCTTCTTGGATTGATCCCTTGATCATTATGTAGTGTCCTTCTTTGTCTCTGTAATAGTCTTTATTTTAAAGTCTATTTTGTCTGATACGAGAATTGCTACTCCAGCTTTCTTTTGATTTCCATTTGCATGGAATATCTTTTTCCATCCCCTCACTTTCAGTCTGTATGTGTCCCTAGGTCTGAAGTGGGTCTCTTGTAGACAGCATATATATGGGTCTTGTTTTTGTATCCATTCAGCCAGTCTATGTCTTTTGGTTGGAGCATTTAATCCATTTACATGTAAGGTAATTATCAATATGTATGTTCCTATTAGCATTTTCTTGTTTTGGGTTTGTTTTTCTAGGTTTTTTCCTTCTCTTGTGTTTACTGCCTAGAGAAGTTCCTTTAGTATTTGTTGTAAAGTTGGTTTGGTGGTGCTGAATTCTCTTAACTTTTGCTTGTCTGTAAAGGTTTTTATTTCTCCATCGAATCTGAATGAGATCCTTGCTGGGTAGAG
This sequence comes from Eschrichtius robustus, assembly GCF_028021215.1. Lineage (NCBI taxonomy): Eukaryota > Metazoa > Chordata > Mammalia > Artiodactyla > Eschrichtiidae > Eschrichtius > Eschrichtius robustus. The sequence continues at coordinate 29,936,003 of NC_090837.1, forward strand.
TAATCTCGTTGTAGGTTTTTCCCTTTCATCGCTTTAAACATGTCCTGCCGCTCCCTTCTGGCTTGCAGAGTTTCTGCTGAAAGATCAGCTGTTAACCTTATGGGGAGTCCCTTGTATGTTTTTTGTTGCTTTTCCCTTGCTGCTTTTAATATTTTTTCTTTGTATTTAATTTTTGATAGTTTGATTAATATGTGTTTCAGTGTGTTTCTCTTTGGGTTTATCCTGTATGGGACTCTCTGTGCTTCCTGGACTTGATTGACTATTTCCTTTCCCATGTTAGGGAAGTTTTCAACTATAATTTCTTCAAATATTTTCTCAGACCCTTTCTTTTTCTCTTCCTCTTCTGGGACCCCTATAGTTCGAATGTTGGTGCATATAATGTTGTCCCAGAGGTCTCTGAGACTGTCCTCAATTCTTTTCATTCTTTTTTCTTCATTCTGCTCCCTGGCAGTTATTTCCACCATTTTATATTCCAGCTCACTTATCCTTTCTTCTGCCTCAGTTATTTTGCTATTGATTTCTTCTAGAGTATTTTTAATTTCATTTATTGTGTTGTTCATCATTGTTTGTTTGCTCTGTGGTTCTAGATCCTTGTTAAATGTTTCGTGTATTTTCTCCATTCTGTTTCCGAGATTTTGGATCATCTTTACTATCATTACTCTGAATTCTCTTTCAGGTGGGTTGCCTATTTTGTCTTCATTTATTTGGTCTTGTAGGTTTTTACCTTGCTCCTTCGTCTGTGACATATCTTTTTGTCATTCATTTTTTTTTTTGATGGGTGGAGCTGTATTCCTGTCTTACTGGTTGTTTGGCCTGAGGCGTCCAGCACTGGAGTTTGCAGGCAGTTCGACAGAGCTGGGTCTTGGTGCTGAGATTAGGACCTCCAGGAGGCCTAACTCTGATTAATATTCCCTGGGATCTGAGTTCTCCGTTAGTCCAGTGGTTTGGACTCAGAGCTCCCACCACAGGAGCTTGGGCCCCACCTCCGACCTGGGAACCAAGATCCTGCAAGCTGTGGGGTGTGGCAAAAAAAAAAAAAAAAAAAGAGAGAGGAAAAAAAAGGGTCAGTACAATATCAAACAATAAAAAACAAATTAAAATTAGAAAGATAAAAAATATATTAGGAAAAATAAAAATATGATTGAAACAACTACAACAAGGTAAAATAAAACTGCAACAGAAAAAAGAAAAAAAAAGATGGGGGGGTGGTGGATAAGCCCAAAGGAGAGAACAATAACAAAGTATAAAGAATAAAATAAAATTAGAGAAATAAAAGATTTATTAGGAAAAATAAAAATATAAATGAATCAACAACAATGAATCAATAAGGTGAAACAGAGCCCCAATCTAAAAGAGGAAAAAAGAAAAAAAAAAAAAGCCTTGGCTGTGGGGGCGGAGTTTAGGCAGGGGTGGAACTTAGGCAGGGGTGGGATTTAGAGTGGGGGGGTGACGTTTGAGCATGGGGCGGGGCCTAGACTCAGGCCCCGGGCAGCTGGAAAAGGCCTTGGGAGTGGGGCCTAGGCAGGGTGATGTTCAAGTGTGGGGCGGGGCCTCTGCTTTGGACCTGCCCAGAAGCAGAGAGGCAGCACCTCCCAAGGAGGGCCTCTGGAGTGTGGAGTTCCGGAATTTGGAGGTAAGGCCCTGGGTGAGGGTGTGTAGGTGGGGTTTAGGCCCAGCGCGTTGGAGGGCATCTCAGAGGGGGTCTCCGAGTGTAGAGGTGGGGCCCTGGGTCGGGGTGAAGGGCTGGGGCTTGGGCTCTGCGCGGCAGGAGGAAGGCTCCAAGGACAGAGGATTAGGCCCGGGAGCCCAACAGGCTCCCCGGTGCCTAAGTGGACAGGGAAAGCACTGGCCCCGTTCCCTTCCATTCCTTCGTGCCCCTCCCCCTCTGTCTCCATCAGGGTCTCCCCCATCCCTGCTAGACCCCTAACCATGGGTGGGTCCCACTGGGTGTAGGAACTCCTCTCCTCCCCCAGCCATCCCTCAGGGGTGCTGGTCCTGGAGATCCAGCCTTTACTTTTGCTCCCACTTCCCTCCCTCCCACTCCCTCAGGATCCATTTGGCTGGAGGGGGCTTGGTGGGCAGAGGATCAGGCCCAGGATCTCAGCAAGCTGCCGGGGGCCCAAGTGGGCAGGGGAAACCTGGCCATGCTCCCTTTTGATCCTCTGTCCTCCCAATGGTCCCAAAATTTCCCCCTTCGGGCGTGGGATCCCTTCCCCTCCCCCAGCCGCCCCTCAGGGGCGCCAGTCCCCTCCCACCTCGACATCTCCTCCCACTTCACTCCCCCCATGCCCCCTGTCCTACCCAGTCACTGGGGGTTCCTCCCATCCCCTTAGGTGTCTGTGGTCCCCCACCAGTGCCTGGTAGGTGCCCAAGTTGTGCGGAGGTGCGAATTCCACATCCTCCTAGTCCGCCATCTTGACTCCACCCCGAGTCTGCTTCTTTTTTGTTCTATTCACTAGTTTGTTGTATTTTTTAGCTTCCACGTATAAGTGTTACATAGAGTATTTGTCTTTCTCTGACTTGCTTGAGGATCTTTAATTACGGTGAAAATCAACGCATTTGTTCGAGCCTTAAGCCTCTAGCACAACTTGTCACCTCCTCTGTTACTTAAATCAGTCATCCTGCCCCTCACCCCTTGGGAAACGTGAGGGCTTCCAGCGCAGGGACTGTTTGTTGTTTACCTTTGTCACCATAGCAACCAGTATACCGCTGGCATAAAGTGTGTATCCAGCAAGTGTTAGAATGGATGGGTGGGTGGTGATTAAGGGCTATGGGAATGATGGAACGCTGAACCACAAAAGCAATTTGGAAACTACATGGTCAGAGCTAGCGGTCCAGAGGTTTCAATTATGAAGGGTCAAAAGCCAGTGAACCAAAGAGAGACTGGGCCCAGTGGATATGCGAAGACAGATGTGCACCGGCAGGCAGTTCAGGAAGGTCATCATCAGGCATGAAGCGTGGAGGCAGCCGGGAAGGGAAGCCATCGCAAGAGTTATGTAGCTACTTGTAGAATGACCTGTGTTGGGGAATTGCTGTGACCTCTTCTCGTTGGGCAGGCGCCGGTGCCCTGGTGTGGCTGGCCTGTCCCAGTGCGGGGACAGCATCTCAGTGACCAGCACAAGGTCACTGCTGTGGCTGGAACACATTGCAGCCACAGAAGGTAAAGCAAGTTTGGTCATTTTCTAGCTGATCTGGAGAAAGGATCGCTTTTCTAAAGGGAACATTTCTAAATTCAGGGAGTTTGATCCCTACTCAGTGGTGGGTGGGAAAAGCTGTGGGTAGCAGGAGACCTGGGTTTATATATTCCTCTGTATATACAAGCATTGGCCCCTTGTCAAATACACACAGTACCTGCCAGGTGAGGAGGGAGGTGTGCCTCTGAAGGCATTCGGGGGCCAGGGGACTCTGCTGGGGGCAGGAGGTTATGTTCACTCCCATATTTACCATTTCTGTGCAATTTGTTCCTTCCTGTAGATCTGAGTTGCCAGTTGTGTGATTTTCCTTCTCTGAAGAACTTCTTTTAGCGTTCCTTATAGGGCAAGTCTGTTGGTTGCAAATCCTGTTTTTGTCCTAAAATGGCTTTATGCTTGCCTTCATTTTTGAAGGACAGCTTTGCTAGGTATAGAATTTTGGGTTGAAAAACTTTCTGTTTCAGCACGATGAATATGTCATTTCAACTTCTTCTGGCGTCCATAGTTTTTTGATGATGTCATAAATCATGTCATTATCCACTTTCACATAATGTGCTATTTATCTCTGGCTCTTTTAAACTCTTTCTCTTTTCTTAGACTTTCAGTAGTTTGGCTGTGATGTATCCCAGGGAGATTTCTCTTTGTTTTATTACACTTAGGGTTCATTGAGATTCTTAAATCTCTGTAAGGGTGAGAATTAACTGCAAAGGGCAAAAGGAACATTCTGGGTCTTATTGTGGCAGTTTCACAGATGCAAACACCTGCCAAAACTCATTGCATTGATTGTATTGTATTGCATTGCTCTGACCATGTAGTTTCCAAATTGCCAAATTCCAAACCCATTGCATTGATTGTATTGATTTTCCTTAATAAATGAATCTTTTAGGACTAAGTCTGGGGATTCAATTTGCCATATCATTTCTGAGGGCACTTTTAAATCTCTGCACATATTTTGTCTTCTAAATGATATAAGTCCTGGTTAAAATGAAAAAAAAAATAAACCATAAGTAATGTAATTTAAAAAAAGATACTTTAAAATCATTTTTTTAAACCATTAGGGAAGGATCTTCATACTAAGAGTATGCTCAAGAGTCAAGTAATCTATGAAACTGAAAGAGAAGCATCTTAAGATCTGTGTATGTATGTGTGTGTGTGTATGTATGTGTGTGTGTGTGATTGAGAGAGGAAGAAAGGGAGGAAGGGAGGGAGGAAAGAAGGAAGGAAGGGAGGGAGGAAGGAAGGAAGGAAGGGAGAGAGGGAGGGAGGAAGGGAGGAAGGAAGGAGGGAAGAAAGGAGGGAGGAAGGGAGGGAAAGATGAATGAACCTGAAGGTGGTGGGAAGGAGGGATGTGTGAGTTTGGCTGCTCTGTTTCATGGCAGATGTCAGGGTGTGGATGCAGGCCAGTAGGCTAATACTAGGTAAATTTTTGAGCTCAAGGAATTGAACTCTGCAGAGACACTTTGTCACCATGCACTAATGTCCTACTCCCCTCAGTCCTTCACCCTGGCCAAGGTTGACGATGTTACACTGTGTCACCTACATGGCTGTGTCAACCACTGTAAGTTAACATATGACTTCTTAGGTCCACCCATGACATTTCCTTCATCCGTTCATTCATTCAACCAATATTTTTTGTGTGCTGACTACCTGCTAAGCACTCTTCTGCACATCAGGAGTACAGCGATCACAACAGGCCAAATGGGATCCTTGCACTTGTGCGGCTTACATTTGCAAGAGAGAGAATCAGGTGATAAGAAGAGAAAAGAATAAAATAAGGTGATTGCAAGTAGCGAGGTGCACAAAGCAGGGTAATATGACAAGGAACCCCTGGGGTGACTGTGTCTGTTGCAGCTTGGATGACCAGGGAAGGTCTAAACTTCACACCTCGGGCCTGAGCCAAAGGGACAGATAGGCAGGCATGTACCATCTAAAGAGAGAAATTGCACTGTCTTCTTGCCAGTTTCCAAAGTAAGTGAAAAAGTACTGTTGGAGTCATGACGAAAAATTAATGAAAACGTTGGTTTTCCAAAGTGTCCTGGTCTCTTTCTGGGAAGAGAAGTTGAGGACAGTCTGTGCCTCTCCCTGGAGACCCCTTTGTGGATGACTCATTCCCTGGGGCTTTTGAGCACAGAGAGCAAACAGAAGCAGGGCCGGCTGACGGCTGCCCCACGGCCCCGCGGCCGGAGAGGGAAGCACGGGGCTGGGGAGATAAACACAGCAGGTCACGAGGCAGTTAGTCACGGTCACCTGGTGTGCGTTCTCCGTGGGAACAAGACGATAACAGCACAAATGGTCTCTCCTGCTGGGCCAGCCGGGACAGGAAGATGTCTGGCCAGCTAAGCGGGCATCTCATGCCCACCAAAGGCAGATGCGATGAAGCACGTGGGCAGTCACCAGTCTGCACCTGGACCACTCCCAGGTGTGTGGAGACGCCCCAGCACTGAGGCTCAGACTCTCCATCCGTGTGAAACTGGAGGCTGTGAGTGTTCATGGCTGATGCTTGGTCAATGTGGAACCAAACTGGACTCCCTGGAAAGAGAGGCAAAAGGAAAAAGAACAGGGCAGAGTCGCGTGGGGTAGAAGAGGATGAAGTGTAGCTGGACAGACATTGTTTTCAGGTGACATTCAGCATTTTCCTGAAGGGACTGCAGGAGAGCTCGGTGCAGGAGAGATCGGTGCAGGAGACCTGGAAAGCTAAGGCTGGAAGGATGCTGCACGGGGATCCGCCTGCCTCGGAGAGGAATGGACTCCATCACCTGATGGTTCCCCATTCGTTACCATTTGTAGGTCCCTCACTGCAGAATTCGGCAAACTGGCCTTGTAGTTGAACAAGCAGCACGAGGTCTTCCTGTTGGCTGTGCAGAACCCACATGCACCGAGATCAGTGCTCAAGGACCAGCCCCTCTCATGCAGTTTTCATTTATTGTTATGTCCTTTTGGTAACAGTGGATGGGCTGGTTTACGTGCCGAGCGCCGTGCCGACATTCGGGAGGGTCCCGAGAGCTGTGACGCTTGGTCCTGCCTTCCCGAGGCTTCCAGTCAACGTAGGACGTGCAGGCATCCACCCCCGGGAGCGACGTATAGCAGAGAGCTCTCATCTGACAAAGCTCCTTGTGCTGAAGGCAGTGAGAGTTTGGGGAAACAGCGTGTAGAAGGGCGCTTTCCTCCCTCGAATGATGAACTAAGACAACTGAAGTTCTCAGAAATGAGATCCATGAACCTCACAATTTCTTTAAAAAAATTCTCCCTCCTGATTTTGACAACTTGCTTAGCAGAGCAGATTTTTGGTGTGTAATATTTGTTTATTTTGTATTTTCTTCCTTCCATAGCTTTTCTGACTCAACTCCCCAAGGCGGCTGCTAGGTTGGAAATAAACCTATGGACAACAAACCATGCTTCTCATATTTTGAATCATCTTAAAAATGATCAAGGCTTTTTATTCCCAAGTGGCTACTCTCTGATACAGCTGGGTTCCAATGCAGTCTCTCTGAGGATCAATGCCGGGGTCCTGAGTAGTCTGAGAAATTTGTGAAATCCCAGAACCAGAGGTGGAGTGGGTCAGGGCCACCAATCAGGAGCCATATCTGGTAAATATCTAAGTTATCCCCTCTTTCTGTTTGTTTTCCTCTGGAGTTTGGAGCATTTCCACCCAGAGGGAAGCAGGGAGCAGCAAGGCCGGCTCCGCACTGCCAGTGCCCAGGGGAGTCAACGCTGACAGCCCCTCCCCGTGTGCCACATGGAGATCTCGGGAGCTCAGGGCCCGGGCAGGGCATCCCTGCAAAGACGATGTGGGCAGTGGATGGGTCATACTCCACCCCACCTTCTCAGGCCTGGGCAGAAAAACATGGAAACCATCTGTTGTTTAGGGTCCAAGGGGCAGAAGTCGTAACATGGTTAAAAAAAAAAAAAAAGTAAAAGCAACAAAAAATAGTGACTGTCAACCCTCTTCCCTTAGTCCTATAGGTTGTTTATTGAATTGGCCCAAAGCCCTAACTTGGAGGTTCCACTTTTACGTGGGAAGTTTTCCCAGTGCGCTGGTAAATGCCATACACGTTCTCGACGCTCCCTGCGTCACGCAGCCTCCGCGGGCTGTCCTGCCCTCCAGGAGGGGGAACAAGGCTCATCATGGGGGAGCTCTGCTCTGCAGAGGGCTGGGCGTCTTCCTTTGAATATGTTGGCTGAAGCCTGCCCTTGACCTCCTGCAAAGGCGTTGGCCACTCAATGAGGGGCCTCAGACTCATGCGCTTGGAAATGCCTTCCTCTGTCTGAGTGGGCCTGGTTAATCAATTGATTCTACTGAAGAAAATTCTTCATGTCCATGTTGGATGTTTGTATTGGCCTGTTCTCTGCCAAACCTGCCCATGCAAGGCCATGAGAATGTGCTAGGAAAGCCTTTTTTTGGGTGCTTGAGCTTGAGTTATCCAGTTTGGCCTCTTTTCCATAGTTCAGCTTTTCAGACTTTAGCAGGAAATTTTCAGTGTGCTTATACAAGGTTCTGTGTGTTTTAATACATTTCTACCTGAATAGCTTTCTTTTTCTCTCTCGTGAAAACATCGCAACAAAACAACTACCTCATGATATTAAGAATTCAGCATATATTTACAACTGGAGTTCTGATTTTTGGCCTGATTTCCTTTTGGAAATGGTGAAATCAGAGAAAGTGAAAGTGTGTGTGGGGTCTTCTCTGGAGAACGCAGCCATGTGAATGCAAACAGTGAACGCCAGTGTTTACAACCTGGTCAGATTGAGTCAACACCTGCTTTGTTTGTTCCCTGTAAATGGGAACGACCCTCAGATGTCATGGAATCAGTGGAATGCCGGCTAGGAAATTTCTTGAATATCAAAGCTCAGTCTTTTTTGCTTCTCTAACTTGTGAACATTTTGCTTCAGCTTCTGTGGGTCCACAAACTACAGCCCAGGGGCCAAATCTGCCTCTACCTACCACAGTTTTTGGATGGCCTGTGAGCTAATTTAAATGACTGAAGAAAATCAAGATTATTTCAAGGCATAAGAACATTACCTGGGGGCTTCCCTGGTGGCGCAGTGGTTGAGAATCTGCCTGCCAATGCAGGGGACACGGGTTCGAGCCCTGGTCTGGGAAGATCCCACATGCCGCGGAGCAACTAGGCCCGTGAGCCACAATTACTGAGCCTGCGCGTCTGAAGCCTGTGCTCCGCAGCAAGAGAGGCCGCGATAGTGAGAGGCCCGTGCACCGCGATGAAGGGTGGCCCCCACTTGCCGCAACTGGAGAAAGCCCTCGCACAGAAACGAAGACCCAACACAGCAATCAATCAATCAATCAATCAATAAAATGCATTTCAAAAAAAAGAACATTACCTGACTTCAAGTTTCAGTGCCCACAAATAAGGTTTTACTGGAACACAGCCATTACTAATTTGTTCATGTGTTGTCTGTGTGCTTTTGCACGGCAAGGGCAGAATTGTGTCTTTACCTAAGATGTTTACTATCTGGTTCTCGGGGCTGGATGACCTAGAATTTCCAATTCAGCTGAAAGCTTTGGCTCCTCCAACCTATCCTCATGTGCCAGAGTATTTTTACATATATTGTTTCTAATTAAACAAAATTCTTACTTCCAATTTCCGTCCAATTTTTACCTTACCAGTTTTATCTTTATGGTGTACCTGGCATTTCTTCTGCTCCTCAACAGCATGTATGATCTCAAGAGTATGCTGTGTTCTTGTTCTGTGCTAGAGGCTGAAGTCTCAGCAAGATGACTCTCACATAGTAGTTATGAAACAGTTGTTTGTTTATGAATAAATTACCAACTAAATAAATAGAAGACAATTCATCAAAATATTTCTTTCTCTGTTTCTGCTACTCTTTTGGAATTCCTAATGCCATAAGTAGGATTCTCTCAATCCACCCTCCATGTCTCCCACCTGCTGTTCAATTTCTTCCTTGTTACTTTGTGCCTATTTCTGGGTGAACTCCTCTGTACTGCCATCCACTTAACTAAATTTATCTTTTGTCTCTATCCCACCTGCACCTTAGCTCATCTATTGATGTATTTAACTAATTATATGACTATGTTTTAAATTTCCAAGACATATAGTTGCTTTTTTCAGTGTCATCTGCTTTACTTCATTTCTGTTTGCAAAAAGTAATTTCTTGTTCACATTTAAGGATTTAATTTATTTATCTTTTTGAGGCTCCCAAGCAACTTAAAGTCATTTTCAGTACGTTTCACAATTTTTAATTTTTGCTTTGGTGAATGCATGTCCCAGTTGTCTTTTCTGGCTTTATGTTTCTCCTTGTAATGAATGAGAAGTTCTTCTTTGTCTCAGTCCCCCTCTCTCTCTTGCTCTCCTTGGAGTTCTTTCTTCACTCCCTGTGCTTATCTTTCCCTCTAATACTCTTGCAGTTTTCCCACCTGGACCCGTGGGGCACCGTGGAGAGTTAAGATGTGTCCTTGGATGACGCTGGGGATTTGGGCTTTCTCAGTAGTCAGACCTACCATCTCCCTCCTCCCTAAGCTCCTTGTAAACCATAGATTCTTTTCCAGCATCCTTTTGAAAACTGGGGAGCTGAAACCCAAACCCCTGTTTTAATCAGTGTTCCCAGCAATAGCCTCTTTGTTGACACTGAGCATGTAATGAAATGCTCATCAGGAAGCCAACTTTGGTCTCCAGTGTCTGCTTCAAGGCCACCTGCACAAAGCTGTGCACTTCTCTTCCATTTCTAACCTTAGAGATATTTATCTTGTGCTGGTGACTGGTTATGTGTTTCTGGTGACGTGCTTCATATTTTACCTATGATTTCTACATGTTTAGAGCCAAAAAGGTAGCTCACTGTAAGAACTACCCTATCATCTGGAAGCCCCAGGCCCCCAGGGTTTTCTGGAGTTGGAAGACCCACTGCCTCATGCCCTCAGACCTGCTTTTGCCTTGCAGATATTTAGGCATGAGGTTCCTGTGAAGCCTTCCCTGTGCTGGAAGCAGCCCCTGTGTTCAGGATGCTTATGACCTATCCGAGGTCCATCAATGTCTAGAACCGGATGGCCCAGTGGCCCAGCGGGCCATGACCGTGGCACTTATCCCCCGTGGATATTCCTGACTGTTGGCTCTCGACTGCCCACAGCTGAGTTCCTCCCCAGTGACTGTCTTCAATGGTAGGAAGCTGCAAGTAACACCCATCTGTGGGGACAGCCCACATCTAATTTCTGGTCAGTGATGGGGTGGGTGAGATACAAAGGCTCAGCCCCCTTGCCTCAATCCTAGACAACTGTGAAGGGCCATTCCAACTCCAGGCTCCCCAAGCACCAGCTGAGGCCCCCCCAGAGCTGCATCCCAGGCCAGCCCTGCCCCTTCACTCCCCTGTTGGTGTCCTTGCCGAGCGCCCTCCCAAGTAACTGTCTGCACAGCAGTCTCGGCTCAGAGCCTGTTTCCTGGGAACCAACCCAGGATAGCAACTCACATTATAACATACATATTCCTAAGTGTCAGATACAGACACTATGCAGTGTGGGAGTCAGAAGGAGGTCCCTGTGGTCAAAGCGGTAAGGAAAGATGCAGAGGAAATGCGGCCTGGTCACAAGCGGTAAATTTGGAAGCAGGGGAGGAGTAGACACGTGGTGCGGGCAACGTCACTCCCTTCTCTGGCCCCTTAGCCACCATCCCCACACCCTGAGCACTGTTCTTCTCCCTGATTCTATCAGCTTCATTGTGGGGAACCTTTTAGAAGTGATTACTACACTTTAAAACTTATTAAGTAATAGTACATAAAGCCAGGGTAGGGCTTCCCTGGTGGCGCAGTGGTTAAGAATCCTCCTGCCAATGCAGGGGACACGGGTTCGAGCCCTGGTCCAGGAAGATGCCACATGCCGCGGAGCAACTAAACCCCTGCGCCACAACTACTGACCCTGAGCTCTAGAGCCCGCAAGCCACAACTACTAAGCCTGTGTGCCACAACTACTGAAGCCTGCATGCCTAGAGCCCGTGCTCCGCAACAAGAGAAGCCACCGCAATGAGAAGCCCTTGCACTGCAACCGAGAGTAGCCCCCGCTCGCCACAACTAGAGAAAGCCCGTGCACAGCAACAAAGACCCAACACAGCCAAAAATAAATAAGGAAAATAAATAAATTTTTAAAAAGCTAGTTTAATAAAAACTAGTTACAATAGTATTAAAAAAAAAAGCCAGGGTAATAAATGATAGGTCCAAATGGGAAGGGAGAGGGGAAAAAATATTTTTTTGGCTTCAGTAATATGCCAGTAACAAAATTGGAAATAGAAAATGGAGCTTTTGCAAGGGAGGATTAAGAGGTGGGGCACAGGAGGAATTCCAAGTCCCACTTGGAGACATGCCATGGAAGCTTCTAGTCTAGTTGGGAAGAATTTTGGGGGAATAATCTTGTCATGTATTCTTCCATTGGCTTTTGTAGTGTTCCCAAGAAAGCCTCTCCGTGAGTCATTCTTTTTAGCAAAGAAGGGTTTTGGGCAGTGCTGGAATGATGGCCTCAATGAGATTTCAAATAGAATATATAGTAGATGTGTAATTCTTCTCTCCATTTATATTAGTTTCATGCCAATGAAATGGCTATTCTTGTAAGTCAAATGGTGAGTATTAGCAACTTCACATACTCAACCTGAAAGCTTGACTGTTCAGTTTATTTTGCAGTCCCAGCACCGTCTTTCCAGCTAATAGGTGTTTGTATTTAACCTCATTTTGAAGAGAAAGGAAAACACTCAGTTTTATGTATCAACCTGCTTTTCATTTGTTCTATTGGGAGCCTAAAATTATGGGAAATTCATTAAATATAAGTACTTGCTTTCCAATCTGGTGTGTTTTTTTTTCTAAATGCCATATATATTGGCTACATGGTGCTTCTACTAGGCCTTTCTAATTAAATTGTAAATAAATAATAAAAGTATCTTGGGGGAAGACTAAAGGAGACTTTGAAATATATTAAAAAACTCGTCAAACTCTGTATAAATACAGAGTTTGTATTTGATTCATTAACTTATCTATAAACCCCATCAATAAAACTTTTTGCTGTTTAATTTTTACCACAGAGACTATTACCACAAGGCTCAGAGCTCTCCTTGGAGAATTGGTAGGATAGGGGAATGCATAGCTTCATGGATCTTTCACATTAACTGTCACCTTTAAAATCACTTGAAAGCTAGAGTTTGGGAATGTTGACTAAAGCAGCAGCCTCTGAGGGTTCAAGATGTTGGAGTAGAAGAATGTGTACTCACTACCTCTTGCAAGAGCACCGGAATCACGGCTGACTGCTGAATGATCATTGACAGGAAGACACTGGAACTCACCAAAAAAGATATCCCACATCCAAAGACAAATGAGAAGCCACAGGAGATGGTAGGAGGGGCACAATCACAATATAATCAAATCCCTGGGCTTCCCTGGTGGTGCAGTGGTTGAGAATCTGCCTGCCAATGCAGGGGACACGGGTTCAAGCCCTGGTCTGGGAAGATCCCACATGCCGCGGAGCAACTAAGCCCGTGAGCCACAACTACTGAGCCTGCGCGTCTGGAGCCTGTGCTCCGCAACGAGAGGCTGTGATAGCGAGAGGCCCGCGCACCATGATGAAGAGTGGCCCACACTTGCCACAACTAGAGAAAGCCCTCACACAGAAACGAAGACCCAACACAGCCAAAAAAATAAATAAATAAATAAAATTAAAAAAAAAAAACTGATAAAATTATTTTTTAAAAAAACAAAAAAACAAAAACAAAAACAATATAATCAAATCCCATAACCACTGGGTGGGTGACTCACAAACTGGAGAACAATTATACCACAGAAGTCCACCCACTGGAGTGAAGGTTCTAAGCCCCACATCAGGCTTCCCAACCTGGGGGTCCAGCAACAGAAGGAGGAATTCCCAGAGAATCAGACTTTGAAGACTAGCGGGATTTGATTGCAGGACTTTGACAGGGCTGGGGGAAACAGAGACTCCCCTCTTGGAGGACACACAAAGTACTGTGTGCATCAGGACCCAGGGGGAAGGAGCAGTGACCCCATAGGAGACCGAACCAGACCTACCTGCTGGTGTTAGAGGCTCTCCTGCAGAGGCAGGGGGTGACTGTGGCCCACGGTGGGGACAAGGACACTGGCAGCGGAAGTTCTGGGAAGTACTTCTTGGCGTGAGCCCTCCCGGAGTCTGCCATTAGCCCTACCAAAGAGCCTGTAGCCTCCAGTGCTGGGTTGCCTCAGACCAAACAACCAACAGGGAGGGGACTCAGCCCCACCCATCAGCAGACAAGCAGATTAAAGTTTTACTGAGCTCTGCCCACCAGAGCAACACCCAGCTCTACCCACCACCAGTCGCTCCCATCAGGAAGCTTGCACAAGCCTCTTAGATAGCCTCATCCACCAGAGGGCAGACAGCAGGAGCACAAAGAACTACAATTCTGCAGCCTGTGGAACAAAAACCACATTCGCAGAAAGCTGGACAAAATGAAAAGGCAGAGGACTATGTACCAGATGAAGGAACAAGATTAAAACCCAGAAAAACAATTAAATGAAGTGGAGATAGGCAACCTTCCAGAAAAATAATTCATAATAATGATAGTGAAGATGATCCAGGACCACGGAAAAAGAATGGAGGTAAAGATTGAGAAGATGCAAGAAATGTTTAACAAAGACCTAGAAGAATTAAAGAACAAACGAACAGAGATGAACAATACAATAACTGAAGTGAAAAATACACTAGAAGGAATCAATAGCAGAATAACTGAGGCAGAAGAACGGATAAGTGACCTGGAAGACTGAATGGTGGAATTCACTGCTGCGTAACACAATAAAGAGAAAGGAATGAAAAGAAATGAAGACAGCCTAAGAGACCTCTGGGACAACATTAAACGCAACAACGTTTGCATTATAGGGGTCCCAGAAGGAGAAGAGAGAGAGACAGGACCGGAGAAAATATTTGAAGAGATTATAGTCAAAAACTTCCCTAACATGGGAAAGGAATAGCCACCCAAGTCCAGGAAGCACAGAGAGTCCCAAGCAGGATAAACCCAAAGAGAAACATGCTGAGACACACAGTAATCAAACTGACAAAAATTAAAGACAAAGAAAAATTATTAAAAGCAACAAGGGAAAAACGACAGATAACATACAAGGGAACTCCCATAAGGTTAACAGCTGATTTCTCAGTGGAAACTCTACAAGCCAGAAGGGAGTGGCATGATATATTCAAAGTGATGAAAGGGAAGAACCTGCAACCAAGATTACTCTATCCAGCAAGGATCTCATTCAGATTTGACGGAGAAATCAAAAGCTTTACAGACAAGCAAAAGCTAAGAGAATTCAGCATCACCAAACCAGCTCTACAACAAATGCTAAAGGAACTTCTCTAAGTGGGAAACACAAGAGAAGAAAAGGACCTACAAAAACAAAGCCAAAACAATTAAGAAAATGCTAATAGGAACATACATATTGATAATTACCTTACATGTGAATGGATTAAATGCTCCAACCAAAAGACACAGGCTGAATGGATACAAAAACAAGACCCATATATTTGCTGTCTACAAGAGACCCACTTCAGACCTAGGGACACATACAGACTGAAAGTGAGGGGATGGAAAAAGATATTCCATGCAAATGGAAATCAAAAGAAAGCTGGAGTAGCCATACTCATATCAGATAAAATAGACTTTAAAATAAAGAATGTTACAAGAGACAAGGAAGGACACTACATAATGATCAAGGGATCAATCCAAGAAGAACATATAACAATTATAAATGTATATGCACCCAACATAGGAGCACCTCAATACATAGGCAAATGCTAACAGCTATAAAAGAGGAAATCGACAACAACACAATAATAGTGGGGGACTTTAACACCTCACTTACACCAATGGACAGATCATCCAGACAGAAAATTAATAAGGAAACACAAGCTTTAAATGACACAATAGACCAGATAGATTTAATTGATATTTATAGACATTCCATCCAAAAACAGCAGATTACACTTCTCACGTGCACAAGGAACATTCTCCAGGGTAGATCACACCTTGGGTCACAAATCAAGCCTTGGTAAATGTAAGAAAATTGAAATCATATCAAACATCTTTTCCGACCACAACGCTGTGAGATTAGAAATAAATTACAGGGGAAAAAAACGTAGAAAACACAAACACATGGAGGCTAAACAATATGCTACTAAATAACTGAGAGATCACTGAATAAATCAAAGAGGAAATAAAAAAATACCTAGAAACAAATGACAATGAAAACATGACGATCCAAAACCTATGGGCTGCAGCAAAAGCAGTTTAAGAGGGAAGTTTATAGCAATACAATCCTACCTCAAGAAACAAGAAAAACCTCAAATAAACAATCTAAACTTACACCTAAAGGAACTAGAGAAAGAAGAACAAACAAAACCCAAAGTTAGCAGAAGGAAAGAAATCATAAAGATCAGAGCAGAAGTAAATGAAATAGAAACAAAGAAAACAATAGCAAAAATCAATAAAACTAAAAGCTGGTTCTTTGAGAAGATAAACAAAATTGATAAACCCTTAGCCAGGCTCATCAAGAAAAAGAGGGAGAGGATTCAAATCTATAAAATTAGAAATGAAAAAGGAGAAGTTACAATGGACACCGCAGAAACACAAAGCACCATAAGAGACTACTACAAGCAACGCTATGCCAATAAAATGGACAACCTGGAAGAAATGGACAAATTCTTAGAAAGGTATAACCTTCCAAGACTGAACCAGGAAGAAATAGAAAATATGAACAGATCAGTCACAAGTAATGAAATTGAAACTGTGATTAAAAACCTTCCAACAAACAAAAGTCCAAGACCAGATGGCTTCACAGGCGAATTCTATCAAACATTTAGAGAAGAGCTAACACCTATCCTTCTCAAGCTCTTCCAAAAAATTGCAGAAGAAAGAACACTCCCAAACTCATTCTACGAGGCCACCATCACCCTGACACCAAAAGCAGACAAAGATACTACAAAAAAAGAAAATTACAGGCCAATGTCACTGATGAATATAGATGCAAAAATCCTCAACAAAATACTAGCAAACAGAATCCAACAACACATTAAAAGGATCATACACCATGATCAAGTGAGATTTATCCCAGGGATGCAAGGATTCTTCAGTATATGCAAATCAATCAATGTGATACACCATATTAACAAATTGAAGAATAAAAACCATATGATCATCTCAATAGATGCAAGAAAAGATTTTGACAAAATTCAACACCCATTTATGATAAAAACTCTCCAGAAAGTGGTCATAGAGGAAACCTACCTCAACATAGTATAGGCGATATACGACAAACCCACCGCAAACATCATTCTCAATGGTGAAAAACTGAAAGCATTTCCTTTAAGATCAGGAACAAGACAAGGATGTCCACTCGCCGCTGTTATTCAACATAGTTTTGGAAGTCCTAGCCATGGCAATCAGAGAAGAAAAAGAAATAAAATGAATATAAATTGGAAAAAAAAAGAAGTAAAACTGTCACTGTTTGCAGATGACACAGTACTATACAAAGAGAATCCTAAAGATGCCACCAGAAAACTACTAGAGCTAATCAATGAATTTGGTAAAGTTGCAGGATACAAAATTAATGCACAGAAATCTCTTGCATTCCTATACACTAACAACGAAAGATCAGAAAGGGAAATTAAGGAAACAATCCCATTCACCATTGCAACAAAAAGAGTAAAATATCTAGGAATAAATCTACCTAAGGAGGTAAAAGACCTGTACTCAGAAAACTATAAGACACTAATGAAAGAAATCAAAGCTGACACAAGCAGATGGAAAGATATACCATGTTCTTGGATTGGAAGAATCAATATTGTCAAAATGACTAAACTACCCAAAGCAATCTACAGATTCAGTGCAATCCCTATCAAATTACCAGTGGCATTTTTTACAGAACTAGAACAAAAAATCTTAAAATTTGTATGGAGACACAAAAGACCCCAAATAGCCAAAGCAATATGGGGGGAAAAAAACGGAGCTGGAGTAATCAGGCTCCCTGACTTCAGTCTATACTACAAAGCTACAGTAACCAAGACAATATGGTACTGGCACAGAAACAGAAACATAGATCAGTGGAACAAGATAGAAAGCCCAGAGGTAAACCCATGCACCTATGGTCAAGTAATCTATGACAAAGGAGGCAAGGATATACAATGGAGAAAAGACAGTCTCTTCAATAAGTGGTGCTGGGAAAACTGGACAGCTACATGTAAAAGAATGAAATTAGAACACTCCCTAACACCGTACAAAAAATAAACTCAAAATGGATTAAAGACCTAAATGTAAGACTGGACACTATAAAACTCTTAGAGGAAAACATGGGAAGAACACTCTTTGACATAAATCACAGTAAGATCTTTTTTGACCCACCTCCTAGAGTAATGGAAATAAAAACAAAAATAAACAAATGGGACCTAATGAAACTTAAAAGCTTTTTCACAGCAAAGGAAACTATAAACAAGATGAAAAGACCACCCTCAGAATGGGAGAAAATATTTGCAAATGAATCAATGGACAGAAGATTAATCTCCAAAATATATAGACAGCTCATGCAGCTCAATATTAAAAAAACAAACAACCCAATCCAAAAATGGGCAGAAGACCTAAATAGACATTTCTCCAAAGAAGACATACAGATGGCCAAGAGGCACATGAAAAGCTGCTCAACATCGCAAATTATTAGAGAAATGCAAATCAAAAGTACAGTGAGGTATCACCTCACACCAGTTAGAATGGGTATCATCAGAAAATCTACAAACAACAAATGCTGGAGAGGGTGTGGAGAAAAGTGAACCCTCTTGCACTGTTGGTGGGAATGTAAATTGATACAGCCACTGTGGAGAACAGTATGGAGGTTCCTTAAAAACAACTAAAAATGGAATTACCATATGACCCAGCAATCCCACTACTGGGCATATACCCAGAGAAAACCATAATTCAAAAAGGCACATGCACCCCAATGTTCATTGCAGCACTATTTACAATAGCCAGGTCATGGAAGCAACCTAAATGCCCATTGACAGACGAATGGGTAAAGAAGAAGTGGTACATATATATAATGGAATATTACTCAGCCATACAAAGGAACGAAATTGGGTTATTTGTAGAGACGTGGATGGACCTAGAGACGGTCATACAGAGTGAAGTAAGTCAGAAAGAGAAAAACAAATATCGTATATTAATGCATATATGTGGAATCTAGAAAAATGGTACAGATGAACCAGTTTTCAAGGCAGAAATAGAGACACAGGTGTAGAGGACAAACGTATGGACACCAAGTGGTGAAAGCAGGGTTAGGGGTGGTGGTAATGGGATGAATTGGGAGATTGGGATTGACGTATATACACCAATATGTATAAAATAGATAACTAATAAGAAAATTAGTTGTATAAAATAATTTTATACAACCGTATAAAAAAAATAAAATAAAATTCTGTATAAAAAAAATTCAAAAAATAGCCTTTGAATACCTTCAAAAGTATTATAAATAAGGAGTTAGATTTATGCCTATGTTTAAATCCCAGTTCCTGGATGTAATCTACGGAGTAACAGTAGTATTTTCTTTTTTTAAACTCTATTTGAGGAAATATATTACAGATAAACAAAATCAATGAATAAAACCCAAATTAAAATTGATTGAAAAAACTCTACTTTTTCTCCTTGTTATTTATTCTTTCTGTTAATATTGAATTTCTTCTGCTTAATAACCAGAGAAAAATAGTATATAAGTATGCAGTTTGGTCCCGTGTCATGCTGGCCATAAATTGCCTATTTTGTGAATCTGCTATCTGCGTTACTTTGGGAAATCATCTTGAAGTTAGCATATATATTTTTAAGTCTTTTAAATATATGCCCCATTTTCTTATGTTTCTAATTATGAGTGATTATTTATTACGTGACATATCCTTGGATAATTCGTATTTCTTGTGTAAATTAGACTGACTACTCAAAACACATGGGCAACATAATACCCTCAATTATTTCTGTGCACACAAAATACTTCCAAAACCAGAAAAAGAGATCATTTCTAGAAATGCCATGAATTAATTGGAGCATGGCTGTAATTAGGGGTGTGTGTACGTGAGTGTGAGTGTGTGTGTGTATGTGTGTATGAAGACAAATATCTTTTTACCCATTTCTGTCGCTCCTATTCATGACTGAAGTTCCACGTTTTCCTTTAGTATCATTCCCTTTCAGCCTGAACAAGCTATGTTAGCATTTCTTTTAGAGCAGATCTCCTGGTGACAAATACTCTCAGTTTTCCTTAATCTGAAAATGTCTTCTTTTTGTCTTCATTCCTGAAGGATGTTTTCACAGGATATAGAATCCTGGGTTCATAGTTCTTTCCTTTCATAACTTTAAAGATGTTTTTCCAGCTATTCTGGTCTTCACCGTTTGTGATGAAAAATATGTGGTAATTCAGAGTTGTCCACCTGTGTGTAATGTGACATTCTCTCTCTGCTTTTGGAGTTTTTCTTTATGTTAGATTTCCAGCCGGTTGGTTATTCTGAGTCTCTTGTGGTTTCTTCAAGTTCATCCTTTTTAGGTTTGCTGAGCGTATTGAGTGTGTAAATTATGTCTTCAACAAATTTGGGGAATTTTTAGCTATCATCCAAATATTTTTCTGGACCACTCTCTCTTTCCTCTCTTTCGGTAAGTCTAATGACATAAATGACACAAACAATAGCCTTGATCCTTTGATCTCAGACCTGAAAGCCGATGAATTTTTTCAGTCTTTGGACCTCTGAGAGTCAAAGTCCATAATTTCTGTTAATCTCTTCAAGTTACTGGCTCATTTCTTTGTCATCTCTAGTCCACTATTGAGTCCATCAAGTGAATTTTAAATTTCAGATATTGTATTTTTTCAATTCTAAATTTTTTATTTCTTGCTCGTTTCTTTTTCTATTTCTATGCTGACAGCTTCGAGCTCTCCATTTTAAGATTATTTACCTTGACCTCATGGAGTGTGGTTGTAAGGGTTGTTTTAAAGTCATTTTCTAATAATTCCAACATCTGGGTAATTTCAAGGTTGACTTCATTGTCTTTTCTCTTGAGAATTGGTCAGATTTTCCTGGTGCTTTCTATGCCAAGTAATTTGGAATTATATCCTGGTCATTTTGAATATTGTGTTATGAATCATTGGGTCATCTTAAAATCCTCTGGATAATGTTGATTTTTTTTCCCCTTTGTTTCTGTGTTTTAGCAGGCAATCTGGTTGGTTTCAGCTCACAAGCTTTGTCTCACTTTCTGTGGCTGGTGGTTCCAATGTCAGTTCAGTTCTCAAACCTTTGCTTTTCTATTTGCGTCTGCTTTGTGCACGTACCCCTCAGGGGTTGGTCTGGGACCTGTGTGGTTCTTTGTATCGTAGTTCAGTTCTGAAAGCTCTTTTGGGTCTGTTCCACACATGTGTAG
Organism: Eschrichtius robustus; assembly: GCF_028021215.1. Lineage (NCBI taxonomy): Eukaryota > Metazoa > Chordata > Mammalia > Artiodactyla > Eschrichtiidae > Eschrichtius > Eschrichtius robustus. Next base: position 29,956,614 of record NC_090837.1, read on the forward strand.
CTTGAGGGTGAGACCAGGACTTGTACTGGTTTATAACAGAATTAGAGGATCCCCCTCTGGGTCTCTTCTCACCAAGATTTCCCCTTTAGTCTTTAGCTCTTGGGACCCCTTTCCCCAGTTCCTCTGGTCAGAGAGATAGAATGGGGTGGAGGAGACTTTAGATGCCTTCAGGGCAGCAGCAGCTTTGCAACCAGGACAGTCTTTGGAAGCAGGATCAGGAGGGAAAAAAAGGTTTTGAAAGAGTATATATCTGATGGTATTACACTCCAACTAATTAATTCAGTCTTATTATTAGTTAGCAAGAAGTTATGGGGTTAGAATAGGATAGATACAACAAGGTCCTACTGTATAGCACAGGGAACTATATTCAGTACTATCTTGTAATAACCTGTAATGGAATCTTAAAAAGAGTATATACAATGTAAAAAATTAATCAACTAATTAAGTTTTCTATGTTTTAAAAAAAGAATCTTACATTAGGCAAATTTATCCTTCAAAAACACAAAAGAAAGAAGTAACAGAGGAAATGAGGGAAAAAATGTATGACATACAGGAAAAAAATAGCAAAATGACAAAAATGTATCCTTATCAGTAGTTATTTTAATATAATTGGATTAAACTCTCCAATGAAAGGTAAAAGGAGTAGAATGCATAATAAAACATGACCCAATTATATGTTGTCTACAGGAGATTTACTTAAAATCCAAAGACAAAGTTGGTTGAAATTGAAGGGATGGAAAAAGATATTCTATGCGAATAATAACCAAAAAAGTGCTGAGATGGCTGCATTAATATTAGACAAAATGTATTTTAAGTAAAAAACTGTTACAAAGAAGGACATCATATATTGATAAAAGGTCAGTTCAAGAAGATGTAACAATTATAAACATATACTCAGCAAACAACAGAGCCCCATATTATATGAATCAAACATTGGCAGACTTGAAGGGAGAAATAGACAATTCTACAATAATAATTGGATACTTCAGTAGCCCACTTTCAATACTGGAAAGAACATCTAAATAGAAGAATGATAAGGAAAAAGAAGACTTGAACAAAACTATAAACCAACTAGACCTAACAGATAAATATGAAATTCTTCACTCAGCAATAGGAGGATACCTATTCTTCTCAAGTTTACATGGAATATGCTCCAGGATAGACCATATGTTAGACCATGGAAAAATTCTCAAGAAATTTGAGAAGATTGAAAGCATATAAAGTATCTTCTCAAAGTACAATAGAAAGAAACTAAGACATTAATAACAGAAGGAAAATTGGAAATATGGAAATTAAACAATGCATTCTTAGACACCAGTGGGTCAAAGAGATAATCACAAGGGCAATTAAAGAATACTTAGAGACAAATGGAAACAAAACATAACATACCAAAACTTATTGGATGCAGCGAAAGCAGTGATCACAGGGGAATTTATAGCTGTAAACAACTGTATCAAAAAAGAATGATCTCAAATCAATACCCTAGATTTACACCTTAAGGAGGTAGAAGGAGAAGGGCAAACTAAACTGCAAACTAGCAGAATGAAGGAAGTAACAGAGATGAGAACAGAGCTAAATGAAACAGAGAATAGAAAAACAATAGTGAGAATCAACAAAACCAAAAGTTGGTTCTTTGAAAAGATTGACAGAATTGACAAACCCTTGGCTAAACTCATAAATCAAAAGTGAGACAAAATGAGACATTTTAGTTATATTTGTATTTATGTTTATGACATTTTAGACCTTTAAGCTTCAATTTTTAGGGTAATCACTTGTTCTTTTCAGGACTTCCAGCTGATTGAATCAGCCTGCCCAGATCATCAAGGAAAATATCTTTATTTAGTAAAGTCAGTTCATTACAGACTTTAATCTGTTCAGGTGTTTGATTAGACTGACACATTGACAAAAGCATTTACAATACAATTTTGGTTGCTAATTTAAGTTGTATCTTGTTTTCTATCTGATTATTGCCAACGCAGAGGAGCTATATTTATTTTTGCAAGATGATATTGCATCTGCATCATTTTTGTGTATTTTTTTCTAATAGTTGGTCTGTGGATTCAGTTTGACATTCTATATTGATGATGATGTCATCTGCAAATAATTCCATTTGATCATATTATCTGCAGATAATTCTAGTTATTACAACTCTTCTTTCTTTTTCTTACCTTATAACACTGGCCAGTACAACCAGTGATATAAGTGGCAAGGGTATCAAGTGTCCTTGATGGTTCTCTGATATTAATACGACTGTGTCTAAAATTCCACCATAAACAGGATATTTGCTTTAGTTATGGCATAAATTCTTTATTATCTTTTTCTTTTTCTTTTTTGGCTGCATTGTGTCTTCATTGCTGTGCGTGGGCTTTCTTTAGTTGCAGTGAGCAGGGGCTACTCTTCGTTGCGGTGCGCGGGCTTCTCATTGCAGTGGCTTCTCTTTGTTGCAGAGCACGGGCTCTAGGCGCATGGGCTTCAGTAGTTGCGGCATGTGGGCTCAGTAGTTGTGGTTCGTGGGCTCTAGAGTGCAGGCTCAGTAGTTGTGGTGCATGGGCTTAGCTGCTCCACGGCATGTGGGATCTTCCCGGACCAGAGATCGAACCTGTGTACCCTGCATTGGCAGGCAGATTCTTAACAACTGCGCCACCAGGGAAGTCCCAATTCTTTATTATCTTAACGATATTTCCTTCTATTCCTAGTTTTCTGAGTGTTGTATTATTTTACCATAAATAGATTTTGAACTTAATGAGATTCTTATTCCATATCCATTAAGAAAATTATCATATCAGCCTACCAGTGTATGACTTATCCTTACAGATTTGTTACTATTAAGCCACATTTCTTTTTCTGCAATAAATACTAGCTTATTGTGATGTATTGCATTTTACCTTGCTATTTCAGTTAGTGAGCAAGTATGTTTTTCAAATAATTTGTGTCTATATTCATAAGTAAAATGGGCTTATAAATTCCTTTCTTTTTCTAGCTTTATTTAATTTTGAAATTAAACTTACTCTAAATTGTAAAATGTTTTAAGCAACTTTCCTTCTTTTTCTACTCTCTGGAACTATTTTTACAAGGCAGGGATTATCTGTTTCATCAAAGTTGGCAGAACTCCCTTATAAAACTTTCTGGACCAGAGGCTTGCTAGTGGTTCCGTTTTGTGGTAACATATCCTGTGATAAATAGGAAAGCATCTTTCTTTCATGTCGCATTTTTAATCAGTGTTAATTATATAATTTTACAAAGGGAATAAGATGCTTTTAGCTTTAGACTAATAATTAAGAGAGTCATTGTTACACTTCATATTCTTTTGAGTCAGTCTACACAATAGTTTATGTAGAAACGTGTTCTATGTGGACTGGTACGAAGGTCAGAATGAGTGTGGTCATCTCAGGATCGCTCATCATCTCTGTGTTTTTCTTCCCAGGACACACAGGACGGTTGTTAAAGTCTCTGTGCTTCACCAGTTTTTCCTTCCTGTTGCTGCATATAATTTTCCACATCACGTTGGCAAGTCTGGAGGCACAGCACCGCATTGCACCTGGTTACAACTGTGAGTATGATGGTGGCTTTTTAAAATATTACGTACGTGAATAATAAAGCTATGTGTCATAACGCTTATAGAAACCTAGGCAATGATGACATTACAAAATTCGTGGCAATTTTTGGCCATTTGTCAATCTAATACACTATAAATACATTCCAAGAAATTTATATACCTAGACAATGGGGTAATGTGAACAACTTAATTCATGCATCTTCAACATATATTAGACATTAAACTGTGATCTGTATGTAAGACATTATGCTTGGGTGTAGTCTAAAAAAACATCAAGATTTACGTACAGACCCTGGAGCTTCCACTATGGCTGGTGAGATGAGACATGTACAATATCTAACATGATAAATAAGAGTACAAACGTCAAATAAATACTACAGTGACTTCAGACTTATTGTAAAGCATAATGTAAGATTTTGTATATCTTTATGGGAAAAATGTGAATGACACAGATAGTTTCTTTTTAAAACTGGGAGGTTTTTTTGCTATTCATAAGGAAATGATATATCTTATACACATTATATTTTGAGGTTTTGATCTGAAAACGTCGACACGTATATGCTTTATCTAGGTAGGATCATCTTTCTGGAATTAACCTACCATTGGATAAATTCTACTTCCATTTTCGTAGAATGTGTGATTGTCATTTGAAAAAAACAGAAGCATTTCAAGTAGATGGAATACAATCCACATGTTTTAAGTGAATATTTGAAATAGACTAAAATAATAGTTTTTAAATGGTCAGTTTTTCACTGAGGAACCCATTTGTAGGTTTGAAATTTCCTGATCTTTCATAAGTGCTAGCACAAGTGAAATGAAGCAAACCAACCATTCCCTGTAAAATAAAGGCCAGATCAAAATTCTTTATGGATCAAATAGTATTAACATAAATGTAGTGAGAGATTCTTTAGTAAAATCTGTAGTCATAAATTATTCACTATACCTCACTGTGTAACTTTTAGAGAGCTAAACTTTACAGAACTAAAGTGAGCATTCATTCTGGCCATTTTATTGAGTGCTGAGTTCCTTGGATAATAGTGCCTATCAAAATGATTCTTGATTTAAGATCTGATGATTTAAGATATGGTTATTATTTTTTTAATTGAGATATAATTCATATACCATAAAGTTCACCCATTTAAGGAACACAGTTCAGTGGTTTTTGGGTTGTGCAACCATCACCACTATCTAATTCCAAAACCCTTTCATCACCCCAGAAAGAAACCCTGCACCCATGAAGTTATTCTTCTTTCGCTCTCCATGCATCCCTACGCAACCACTAATTTACTTTCTGCCTCTAGTAGATATACCTGCTCTGGACATTTCATCCAAACATAATTAAGTGATATGTGACCTTTTGTATCCAGCTTCTTTCACTCAGCATAATGTTTGCAAATTTCATCCATGTTGTAGCCTGTGTTAGGACTTCATTCCTTTTCATGGCTGAATAATATTCCATTGTTAAGATGGGGTTTTAATGCTTGATAAAAGTCACATCATTATTAAAAACTTGATAAAATAAAATGTTTAAATAATGATACTTTAGTTATAGTATTATAATGATAAAAAGGATTTATTACATTTGGCCAGATTCAAGTCTCTTTGGACTTAGTAGAAATGTTAGCAATGATAGTTTGTATTGCTTCTTAATCAAAAATCCTTTGGGTAGTTCTTAATCAGGCATTCCTAGGGCCAGAAGGAAGGATTTTTAACCATAAGTGTTGTCTGAAAGCTTGCCACCTTCCCAAAAATGAAAGCTGAATTTGAAGAAAAATAGATAGGTAGGTATAAGAGGAAGAACATGGAAAAATTATTTGATGCATCACATCCAGATGAGATTCCATACCCAATTATATAATGTTATATATATAATAATGTTTTGATGTCAAAATTTTACTTACTTTCTCTTGAGTAGTAATTCATACCACTGCAATGTAGAAAATAAAATATTATCTTTTGTTTTAAAAAAAGACTATTTCATGAATAATGAGTTCTCTTTATCACTGAAAGTATTTCATCATAGGATATATTACAACTCATCAGATTTTTCAAATTTGAGCTTATAAACATACAGCTTGCCAGTGTCTGCAGATACTTTTAGGTGCTGAGTGATGCCGGGGAAAGGACTGTGCTGGAGGGGGCCTAAATTAGGGTGTGAGCACATCGTTTCTTCCAATCCACAGTCTATGTCTTTCTATTTTTATTCGAAATAACATTTTCAATAATTCTATAAAGGTGAAAGCAAAAAATGTAATGTGAAATGTTAAACCGTTTTCCATTTTCCACATTTACAAACGAATGTACTGTGGGGTCTCTCCTATAAGGCATAGGCAGAGACAGACAGAAAGACATACAAACTTAAAGTACACACACACACACACACACCACACATGCTTACACACGCACCACATATGCAAACACCACACACATGCAGACACACACAACACACATGTACACACCACACACACACCATGCACATGCATGCACACACCCCACATATGCACACACCACACACATGCAGACACACCACACACACACACAAATCACACCACATATGCACACACACAGAAGCTCATTCTTGAGTTATCTGCTCCTTCCCAGGCAAGAATCCAAATTACTTAGACCCTTTGGATGGAAGATGAAGAAGTCTGTCTTCCTCAGTGGTGGAGGATGGAGACCAGTCAGATCTGGCCTCTTGACATGCCTCTTCCTGGGCATTTCTTGCAACCCAATCTTGGAGAGCTAGACCTGCCTTTCCTAACCTCCCAGCCAGATACGTGGGCTTCCACACACTGTGTTTCCCTAGATCATTTTATTCATGCACAGCTTCCCTCCACTACCCTCTTCATGGCGATGTGTCTTGAACACGTCCAAGTCTATTGTACTGCCTTCCTTCCTTTTTGACGTCCCCATATAAAGCTCTATTCTGTTCCACCCGAGCCAATATAATGAAAATCATAACAGTAAACTTTATTCCTAACAAGTTAAATTCCAATTTGAAATTTATTTCCACAAAAGTGAACGTTCCAATGTGAAGTTCCAATATTTTTGAAGTCACCGCAGAGAAGGGAGACGCAAAAGAATGAGTTAGAAAAGGGATTTGAGTGCCATAGGCACCTTGAAGGTGAGTCTACATAGAGAAATCATCAATTTCTTCTAAAAAACGGGAGATGCTGCAACAGCATTGGCTCACAAGGTCTACATATTTTTTTGGTTCAGCTTCATGTGCAGTGTTTCAAAGCAATACATTCTTGAAAAGGGATAAAAAAGCAGAGCAAACAAACTTGAGTTTTGCAAACTAGTTTAGTCCAAGATTGACACAAACCGGGTTTTCAGCCTGGAGCATTTTTTAACGATCAAGTTATATAAACTCTTGAAAAACCCCGTCTGCGTGGTAATGGAAACACTGACTTTTCATTTCTGGCTGACTTCGCCTCACTCGTGTTATTGTTTCTCCAGCATTTGGAGTTTTGATTACACCATCCGAGTTGTAAACACAAACTCCGCTATTTTGATATCCCACATTTGAAGTTTAGCCTTTTTTTTTTTTTTTTTGGCATCTGTAGAGGTAAAGTAGCAAAACTTCAAATAAAAAGACACAAAGTGCCTGGCCGGCTGTGTTGTGCCTTCTGAATGCTTTCTCTGTCTGTGAGACTTTGTCAAATTAAAATGAAGGAATCCAGGCAGGTCCGGGTTCCCCATCTTACTCAAGTGGTCTCCAGACTCCAAACCACCAAGCGCTCATTTATATGAGTTTAATTTGGATTCCCTAACGACTCCTCTCCCCGTTTAAAACTCATATACCCTCACCCAAGTTCTGGCAAAAGCTCCCAGGATCCCTCAGGAATCTGAGACGTGTGTTTGGGGGACAGCAGTAGCATTTATAAACATTGAGCCATTGAAAGTTTCCCCCCAGAGCCCTGTGAATAGTCACTGGCAGTAGTAAACGCTGTTTCAAATCAACCCAGTTAGTGCTTGACCAGCTGGCGCGTTTGTTAAAGACGCTATTGTGCAGATGGGGGCCCTACCACCCCTCCCCCTTCACTTCCAAAACGGTGCTTTCACAGGTAAGTGAGGAAATCCATGGGGCAGGGGCACCTCTGTGAATTTTCCTCAAACATGTGTTGTGCCGCTTACTAAAATATTTTCATTCTGTCAAAACTATACTGTTTCAATCAATGTAAACCCGGCTTCAATTATGTCACTACAGAGCCCATAGAAGTAGTCTGTTCACCTCAGTGGCGGACCTGTGGCGCTTTTGGTGGAATTGCAGGGCCAGTCTGGATGCTGGGGCTGTGCCGAAGCAGGCTGTTGATTGAAAGAAACTTTTGAGCTCAAAACTATGAAGGGAAGATTTGCGGTGATAGTAGCTACTATGTATAGAGCACCTAGTATCTGTAGGGTCACTGTATCCCTTTTCCGATTAATGACTCCTTTTTTCTTGTTACAAACTGGCTCCAATATCCTTTGAGTAGGGCACTCCATACACATCACCCCATTCCACTTAGGGTGGGTCGGGCTGTGCAGGCAGGGCCTGAGGAGATGAGTGGCCACCCTCTTCCAGGCTGGATCCGGCTGGAGACCGGGACTCATCTTATTCCTCCACATAGGGCTGTGCCTTCTTATGGTCTCTCTTATCCAGGGAGTTGCCTTTCTCTTGTGTAAATGCAGTGCCCAGTCTGCACTCGGGGTTGAGGCGGGGATGAGGATGAGGCTGGAGGAGGTGGGAGGAGGGTGGCGTTGAGGACAATGATGAAAAGATGGGCTCAGAGGGTGAGTGAGTGGCCCGGAGCTACCGCTGGTCTGAGCTGGGATCTTTCCTGCTCTTTCCTCCTCTCGTGGAACCCCTTATTTATCATCTGTTTAGGATTATTTTCTCCACTGTACTTCCTAGGACTTTGGAGTAGTGCAGTTTCAAAGGGTTTAAATAAGAGTTTCTGGTATTCAGTCCATGGTTTTCTATTGTTTGGAGATTTGTCCTTATAAAGAATTGTGTCTTTTCTTTGCTTCATTCAATTGCTGGACTCATCATTAGATCTGTTTCCCCCTGAGGGTCAGACCCCTCAAATCAGCAGTTTTCTCCCCCCTGTAGGGGGAGGAGCACCTAGAGTTCCAACTTTTCTCATCCTGAGAGCACAGAAGACTCGGCCCAGGAGCCACTGACCACGAGGTTATTCTAGGCCTTGATGGTACTTTATTCTACTGCCTTTCTGTCCTCAAAACACTAGGGTTCCAATGTCCAGACCCAGCGTCTGAAACCTCAGCAGGTGACAAGAAGACTCAGGGCCAGGCGTGGGCCTGGAGGGTCGGCACCCCACCCCAATGATGGTCGGGTGGGTGCGCAGTGAGCCCCTCCCTAGATGCTCTGCTTTCCAGAACCCAGGCCGACTGGTCTCTGGGCGCACAAAGTGGGAACCTCCATCCCCTCATGGTTCATCATTAATTGTGCTGGTTGTAGATGGGGACCCCTAGATTTGCAGAGTCACCTGGGGAGTCCACCCTCCTAAAAATAAGTAAGTCCATGGTCTAAGGAAATTCTTTATGTTTATTTTTTCATTGGACACAGTATGGAGGAGGCAAGAGCTAATACTTATGAAACGAGAGACAAAAATACTCAGTAGGAACCTCGCTCTGAGACATTTTTTGGTCCCTTTCTGGGGCCTGCGTCCTTGTGAGCGCTGACCCGGGGCCTCCGGGAGGTGGGTTTAGGAGGGTCTGGCTTCCTCTCGGTCCTGTCATGCTCCCTTCCTCTGCCAGCTTCCTGAAAGCAGGATCTGCCCCAAGATACAACAATTAAAAAAAAAAAAACCTGGACGAAATTGTCAACTTTCTCCTGGCCCTCTGTGCCAGGATGAGGACCACAGTCTAATTTTCTCTTAACAAAAGTAGTTTAAAAGCATCTGGATCATATATACACCTTCTGATCACATATATAACCAGAGAAATTAGCCTTAAGTGTTAATTTCCCGCAGCCCAGGTAATGGAGGCGGATTGCCGTTTCCATCCGCTGCCCACGAATGCACGTATCCACCGGGAGGGAGCCTGGACGTCTAGCAGGCGGGCAAGGCTCCTCCGTCTGGGTCTGATCTGTGATCAGTAGACCTGGGTGGAGAGCACGGCTGAAAGGGAACTCTGGTAACCTGATGCTGATGAGTCAATGTTCCTGGAATGATGAATACAATTAGTTTTTACTGCCCAGGGCAAGGGGGCAAAGTGGGATGGGGGCACCATGGGGAAGAGAAACCCCATCAGGGTGAAAGTCTCGTAGGCCAGGGCTGGTTGGTATCTTGATTCACCTGGAGTGATAGTCGTAGAGTGACATATACTTTATCATCATTTTTCCAATAGAGCCTCTCATTTTATGGTAGAAACATTTTTCATGAGAATTTGTATACTATCCAATATATGAGTGAATTTAGGATCTCAGGTGACTGTGGGTAAGTTACTCATCTCTGTGCCTGAGTTTCTTTGACTGTAAAATGAAGGTGATGGTGGCCCTGTCTCACAGGGCTGCTGTGAGGGTTGAGTTAATACAGGCCATGCACTTGGCACAGTGCCTGCCCCGTAGCAAGTGTTCAATGACTATAAACTATTATTACTGTTGTTGTTAATGCTTCTATTATTATTAGAGGAGTCATATTTCTTGCCTAAAATCACACACAGTGACAAGGGGGCAGAAATAACCCAGAACCAAATTATACACAGTCATGTGGGTAAAACTTGGAAATTATGAAATGTGCAAAACTTACGTGATACCAAATAATTCTCTGTGACCAACTTTATCTCAGTTTCTTACTAATTCTGTTATTGGGGGGGTTTGTTCTGTGCTGTGTGGTTGAGATCCGGGGTAATGGTGAGATGGCTCTAGCTGGAAGGTGGTGTCAGTGACAGGGTCATAGTGACACCCACCCTCTGCCAGTGCTTTTTTCTCTCCCTCAGTAACTTCCCTACCAGGAACTCACCCCTGCTCCGGGGCTGGGAATCCCATTCCCTCTTCTCCCTGAAAGCTTGTCCTCCACGCCCTGCCCTTCAGCACAGCGGAATATATAATCACTATATTCTTCACTATTTATCACGCTTTCTATATTATAGAATTTTAGAAGCAAGAGACAAAGGATGAAAAAGTAAGGAAAAGAAGAAACTAACATTTGTTGCTGTAAAGTCAACCAGCACTTTGCTCACACGATCTCACTTTAATCCTGACTGGCTCTCACCACCACCCTCCTGATTGGGGGTGAGGACCAGAGACAGAAAGTGTCTTCCCTTAGGTCGCTCAACTAGCAGCAGGATTTCAAATCGAGGTATCCTTGCTCCACGGGCATCACGCGGCCTCCTAAGGTTGCTGGGGAAAACTTTATGGCGAAATCGGGCTTTGGTTGATTAGATTGTGAGGGCTCGGTAAGAGTAGGGTACACACATTTGGAAGCTGTGCCGGGTGAAAGGATAATTAATCTGATATACCAGCTCCAGGTGAAGTATTCGTGGTTCGCAGTGACTTAGTAACTTCACTTGGTGAGGATATTGGCCTCCCAGAATATCTTTCCCCGTAAGAGTGAGCAATGCGGCCATGGCAGGGTCACGTGTGCCGTGGGGAATGCCTGGGTCAGGGCCTTCCTGCTCCCCAAACTCTAAGCATCGGGCATGGAACTTCTCATGCTGAGTTATAATCCCTGATTCAATAGACAATCCCTAATGTCTATTCTCCCATTAGCCTATGATCAGATTGAGCGGAGGGTTTGTCGGGTGTTATTTTTTGTGACCTGAGCGTCTACTGCAGTGGTCCATGGATAGAATCCTGCCCCCGAATTGTTTGAAGAGTGAATAAGTGAATTAGTAGCAGCAGAAAAGGAAACGAAAGGGTGAGATCAGATGACTCCCTTGTTTGAGGACCTCTTTTCCACGGAGCCTCACCTTCCAGTCTGTGAGAGCAGCTCCAGGGCAGGGACGTCCGTCCTCTCTCTAGGGTTGTCACCATTTCCCTTCTTTTCAATTCATGAGGAAGTAGGAGAAGGACACGCCCACTTGAAGGCTTTTATTTCTCTTTAAAAATGATATATCAGGTAAAGTTACCTGGTGTTGATTTCCTTTGCAAAAGGAAACTTGGATTTCCATTTGGATTTGGTGATGTCAGGAGTGAAAATATGAAAGACAAAGCTGGACTTAGAAGTAGCGAGGAGGGGAGAGGAGGAAGGAACTGGGAGCAGGGTGGGCCTCATTAATAGCTGGGTTCAGAGGAGAGACGCCTCCAGTGAATGATACCCGTGGCATTCGCCTTGGGCCCCTCTGCTCCACACCCCACGTTCACCAAGCCTGCTGTAAGATCCAGGAAATTTAAGATGATTTGGGATCGACTGTGTTTGCTTAAATAACAGTTTCCCTACCCTCAATTTCATGATGCATCACTTCTAGTGTAAATTGTTTGCCATAAAAGCTCTAAGGCAAACCTCTGTGGTGCGGGAGTAATCTTAACCTCAAAAGGCTAGGCGGACAACATAAAGCTCTAACTGTGTGTTGTCAAAGGCCCGGTATGATGCAAGGATCATTCAAGGGCATTGTGGAGGTAGCACAGCTGGGCCAGGAATAGTCCTGCCACTCCCGAAAGTATTAACTTTATGACACAGTTGAGTTATTCTTCAGACTTACAGAACTGGTGTGTATTTTAGGAATTAGGTATGTGGATTCATAAATAAAACACATTTCTTCCTGTAAACAGAAATTTGGATTTAGAACAATCCTCTTGATTTCATGCATTAAAAATGTATTTCAGGGATGTAGAAGGTTGGCAAAGAACTTGCTGATATAAGTTATCTCTTACATTCATGTTTAGGGACATTTAAACATTTCCTAAGATCCCCATTGCAGGATATGAGTATATAGACAATATTAATATTAAAGATATTACTATAAAATGTTATATTTGTAGACAAATGTTTTAAATATTGCATGTTGATAAATATGGTTTCAAATGCTTTTCTTTCATTACCTTGCATCATTACTTCGTGTATAATCTCTAATTTTTAAACGGGTGATCATTCTTGAAGACCCCAAAACCACGTTAAGAAGCAGCGCAGTGGAGTACGGGTTGATGGGTAGTTTCCGAAAGGGTGATAATAAAAACCAAAGCACCCTTGACATATAAACCACAGGAATCAGGAGACAGCACACAGATTTCCTTCTTTTTAGTTTTGCAGAATCAGGAGGATATTTTCATTGCAATCTCATGTTTATTTTTATATGTACTCGTCCAAAAATATTATTCTGTGTTTATTTCCTTAACTGAGAAATTTGAAAGAATGTCATATTTAAATCGTAACAATGATAATTATGATATCTTGCATTGTTGATTTTGAAAATGTTTCTCCGTAGAGTAGATTCTACAACAGACACAAAGAAAATTAGTTTCAAGTAATTCAGGTTATTTACAATCCCACAGTCCTGTCACATATGAATTTATGCAATAACTATTTATTAAACGCCTGCTGTGTGCCTGCCCTCACAGGCCTTGCAGTCCACTGGTGGAAGGTGGAGGCGGACAGAGGAGTGAACACCACTAGCAGAGCTGGTATTGAGGATGTAAAAAGATCAGTGGAAATACGCATAATAGGTTCTAGTCTGGCCTGGGATGGGAGACTTCCTGGAGGAAGTGACGTTGAGGCAGAAACCCAAAGGATGAAACTATGTAGCTATCCACAGTAACAACTATGAAAGTGCTGATCTATCATGAAATGCATACACCTCTATCATCTTATGAACTCTAAGATTAGAATTGACTCTGGGGATATAAGCATACTCAGGCAAGTTCCTCCTATCAAATTTAAATGGAAATATCCTTGGAAAGAGTCAGTTTACTGTGAGATATTGAACAGCTCTTAAGATTGTAGCATTTACTCTGTGGACTAAAAGCAACATTTCTGCCTCTCTGCCTAGAGTCTATCGGAGAGTTTCACCAAATACATATCAAATTTAAAGTCAAGATCTTGCCTTGATGCATACCATCCAGAGAAAGTTAAAGATGGTTTTCCTCATTAATTGGTTATACTAGAGGACAATAAGAAAAACATTCCATTTATTTCTACATTTCTCTTCTGTTTCCCCGAAATAGATGGCAGTACTTCTTGATACTGTCATAATTCATGGAAGAATGACAGATAAAAACACCTATAAATTAAGGGTAAGCTGAGTTCCAAAATATATGGTATAATACTACCTTTACCAGAAGATATTTGTCAGTTTTATAGCTTGGTATTGAGACATACACTTAGTCTATGTCTTACTCTGAAATGAAGATGACTGAACGTTATCGATAGATGGCAATTCAGGCTGTTAGCATCTGCATTTTGAAGTCCTCCCAAACCTACATTATCTACTTGCATTTCGGTTTTTCAGACTTATTCAGAATCTTCTCCAAAAAGAACCTTAATTTTCACAACAAAAGAAACAAAAACAAAAACGGACACACACTTGATCCATAAAAAACCAATCAAGCAAAATCAGCCGTAAAGTTAGACAGTTTTTTTGTGTGTGGCCACACCAGTGTAACTGCTGCTACTCTATTGCTTCTTCATGTCACTTAAGATATTATAATATGCTGTGTCTGTAGATGACTTTTTTTAGGACTGGAAATGCGACCCTTCATGTTTTTAATTAGTGTTTAGAGTTAGAATAAAGAGAAGCAATAGTATAAAAACTATAGCTTTGGGGCTAGAGAATTCCTACTTCTGTTGTAGAGTCTGGCTGTGTTTCTGAAAAAGATGTTAGAAATTGGACATATAAGAAGTTTTGCTTCTTGCTATCATACAGCTAAATCATTTGAGTTCTCGAGCATTTGGTTGAATAAAACCAATGTTAAATTTAAAGTACATACTATAGTGCCTTTTTTTTCCAGGTGTACAGCAAAGTGATTCAGTTGTCCATATACATATATCCTTTCTTTTACAGATTCTTTTCCCATACAGATTATTACAGAATACTGAGTAGAGTTCCCTGTGCTGTACAGTAGGTCCTTATTGATTATCTATATATAGTATTGTGTATATGTTAATCCCAGACTCCTAATTTATCCCTCCCCCCACCTTTGCCCTTTGGTAACCATAAGTTTGTTTTCGAAGGCTGTGAGTCTGTTTCTGTTTTGTAACTGAGTTCATTTGTATCATTTTTTTAGATCCCACATATAAGTGATATCATATGATATTTGTGTTTGTCTGGCTTACTTCACTTAGTGTGATCATCTCTAGGTCCATCCATGTTGCTGCAAATGGCATTATTTCATTCTTTTTATGGCTGAGTAATATTCCATTGTATATATGTACCACATCTTCTTTATCCATTGATGATGGACATATAGGTTCCTTCCATGTCTTGGCTATTGTGAATAGTGCTGCAGTGAACATTGGGGTGCATGTATCTTTTCAAATTATGGTTTTCTCCGGATATATGCCCTGGAGTGGGATTGCTGTGTCATATGGTAGCTCTATTTTTAGTTTTATAAGGAACCTCCATAGTGTTCTCCATAGTGGCTGTGCCAATTTACATTCCCACCAACAGTGTAAGAGGATTCCCTTTTCTCCACACCCTCTCCAGCATTTATTATTTGCAGACTTGTCGATGATGGCCATTCTGACCAGTATGAGGTGATACCTCACTGTAGTTTTGATTTGCATTTCTCTAATAATTAGCAATGTTGAGCATCTTTTCATGTGCTTTACTATGTTGTTTTGACATTTTTAAGATTTTCTAATTTCAACAAAAAGACGAAAATAGCAACTGCATTTCTTTAAGATCAAGCTTGGAGCCTTAGGATCTCAAACGTTTCAAGGCTGATAAAAAGCTTGATTTAGTTCAGTTTGGTAATTTTGGGACTTTTACCAACATTAAATAGCATCTGTATATAAAATATACTTGAGATTCTCCAAAGCTAGAAATATGGCAGCTTTAACAGTTATTCAGGGAGCAATTAATGCTTGTGAAATGTTACCATCTCTTTATTTCTTTATTATTTCTAAGTACCTTGGATACAATGAAGACTTATTAATGTAAAATACTTTGTGATGAGATTAAAGTTTATGTCATTTGTTTGAGTTTATTGAAGGTGTATTAAGTAAAATGAATATTTTACTTAAAAGAAAGGCAGATGCTTGCTGTATTAGAGCTGTCATTGAATCAGAGGCTCTTGTCTAAGTCTGAAAATCTTCTGACTCTCTGCCCTGGATGAGTCACTGTTTCTCAGTGGACTTGTGATTTCATGAAATAAAAGAGTGACAGTGGGAGCAGATGAGCTGGACGTGTCACGGGGGGTGTTGGTAAGCACAGGTGGCATCGAGAAGTTGACAGAGTGAGATGCAGAGTCTTCATAATCAATTTGAAGACTTAATTCCTTGTATCTGGGTGGATGTGTCACATACATGACATGTCAGCCATACCTGCCGTGTGTTATCTCCATGTGATCTTCTGACATGCTGGTAATGAACTTGGGCATGTGACATTTCCCTCTATACAAACAATCAAGTCATCCAAAACTTAAATTATTATTTAAGAACTCTCCTTTAGATAATTGTAAGCTTAAAATCCAGCCAGGATGTGAAGCCTCTGATGATATCTCTATAAAATCATTTACCCTTTCTATTCACTTGGATGCAGGTGAGCTCACTTGGATGCAGGTGACTCACTCATGGTGAGTCTTCACCATGAAGACTCTGAAAGCAAAGCAAACCAAAACACATGTTCCATTTAAAACAGCCAAGTCACTAGTTTATACTTAAAATTTAAAATTTTGAATCTGTAGGCTAGTGAAATGCAACAACAGGCATCTCATAAGACTGAATAATCAGCGTATCTTTTTTGTCAACAAAATACAATGTATTCAGTGTTTTCTCTCTGTGCTTCAGTTATAGATAGACCTTCTTGTTAACAGTAACTGGCATTTATTTCACTCTTGGAAATATTATTTTTTCTTGGCTTTGAGTCAAAGCAGTAAACATTCTTCATAATGATGTAATTTTAAAATTTATTATGTTTTAGTAACTATACCAGTAAACTTTATACTCGATAATATACAGTTCTCATAGAACTGGTATTTTTATTTATGTTTTAAAGTCAGAGTGACTAAATTTATTTCCTAGATTACGTCTACTTTTTTATGGCCTTAACACTTACTTTATTTATCTATTATTTAAAAAAATTTTTTTAATTGAAGTATAGTTGATATACAATGTTGCTTAACACTTATTTTAAAACGATAGGCTGCCTGAAGTCCATGAATGTGCTTCTGGGAAAAGTAGGCTTTTTGTTTCTACTCGGATGAAACTAAGGGGTATTATTATAAGGATCTTGTGATTGGTTGGGAATCATGGAACTGGATCATGATAAGACTCCTCAGTCGGAAACTTACTCCAGGTAGCTGAGTCATCCAAGGTCTCATACACGAATTCCATGAAATGACAATGGACACTTTGTTTCAATCCACAGAGGGAGGAGACATCCCCTTCCCCACCCCCAAGGATGTCAAAGAGTCATGGAAAGACAGCTCAAGTCCTTTCATCTATCCAACAAACAAACATTTATTAGTCACCCGTGTGTGTTAGGCATTGCTCTAGATGCTTGGGATACAGTAGCTTAAAAACAACACCAACTTAAATCCTAACCCTTGAGGAGCTGATATTCTGTAATGTGGGAGACATATAAGTAAGTAAGCTTTATAATATTCCAGTGGTAATAATCGCTAAGAAGAAAATTAACCCAGGAAGGTAGAAATGAAATATCGAGGTGAGCATGCTTGACATTTCAGGCAAGGAGGCCACGGAGAAACAAAGTGGACACGTGAAAGAATGCAGCCACTATCTCCTCCTGCTCACGCCTCTGCTTTAGGGCTCATTTGCTTCCAAGGCACACACTCTGCATAGTTGTTTATGGAGCTGAAATGTTAAGTAGATTGAAGAATCATTCAAACAAGCCCATCGCATCCTCCTGTGATAAGCAGGGGGTACCCTACCCTCTTGATGTTACAGAGCCTGCCTCCCTACAGCCGTGCTCAGTTTTCGACCTCCTGTGGCCCCGCAGGGCATACAGCATTCTCATTCCCAGGGTCAGGAGTATTTGTGACTAAGAATCTCTGCCAGTCTCATCTGCTTAGTGTTGTATGTCGTGTGTTCAGCCATCTCGTTCTATTGAGGGCAGGGGATCCCTCTCTCACCAACAGGTGAATAGGAGGTGATCAAAACAGTATAAAACCACTGTAATCAAGCCCGTTTGCTACTGGTGAAAAGAGAGACATATACATTAGTGGGGGAGAATAAAAGAGTCCAGAACTAGATCCACACATACATGGTCAGTTAATTTTCAACAGAGATGCAAAAGCAACTTTGTGGAGAAATAAATAATTGGGTTCCATATTTAAAATCTGTATTTAAATCAATTTTAAAATTCATTCCATCTTAAAATTCATATTAAAAATAAGGATGTTAATCCTTACCTTGTACCATATACAAAAATTAACTCAAAATGGGTCATAGACCTAAATGTAAAGGTTAAAACCATAAAACTCTTTTAAAAAATAGGATCTTTGTGGCCTTGGGTTGGACAAAGGAAAAGATTTCTTAAATATGACACCAAAAGCATGATTCATAAGGAAATAAAATTGATTAATTGGACTTTATCAAAATTAATAACTTCTCAAAATCCACTAAGACAGTAAAAAGTGAAGCCACAAATTGGAAGACAATATTTGCAAATCACATATCTGAGAAAGGACTTGTATCCAGAATATATGAAGAACTGTCAAAACTCAATATTAAGAAAACATACATCTCAGTTTTTAAAATGGGCAACAATTTTGAGCAGACACTTCACCAAAGAAGATATACAGATGGCAAATAAACACATGAAAATATATTGTACTTGGTCTTGTTAGTCATTAGGGAAATGAAAATTAAAAACATGAGATTACCACTATACATCTCTTAGAATGGCAAAAAGGAAGGAAGGAAGGAAGGAGGGAAGGAAAGAAGGAAGGAGGGAAGGAAGGGAGGAAAGAAGGAAGGAGGGAAGGAAAGGAGGGCAGGAAGGAAGGAAAAGAGGAGGGAAGGAAGGAAAGAAGGAAGGAGGGAAGGAAGGAAGGAAAAGAGGAGGGAAGGAAGGAAAGAAGGAAGGAGGGAAGGAAGGAAAGAAGGAAGGAGGGAAGGAAGGAAGGAAAAGAGGGAAGGACGGAAGGAAGGAAAGAAGGAAGGAGGGAAGGAAAGAGGGAAGGAAGGGAAGGAAGGAAGGAGGTAGGGAAGGAAGGAAGGAGGGAAGGAAGAAGGGAAGGAAGAGGGAAGGAGGGAAGGAAGGAAAGACCCCAAGTTCTAATGAAGATGTGGAACCACTTGAATTCAAACATATTGCTGGTGGGAATGCAAAGTCACGCAGCCACTTTGAAAACCAATTTGGCAATATATTTTATGGGTGGCCATATACTTCTTATTCAACCCAGAATTCTTACTATTGGATATTTACTCAAGTGAAATGAAAACTTATATTCACACAAAAATCTGTAAGCAAATGTTCATAGTACCTTCATTTGTAATTGCCCCAAACTGGGGAAAAAACCCAAATGTCTTTCAGCTGGTGAATAGATCAATAAACTGCAGCCCCTGGATGGAATATTAGTCAGCAATGAAAAGTACACTGTACTGATCCACACAGTAACATGCTGACTCTCACATGCATGATGCTGACTCTCACATGCATGATGCTGAGTGACAGAAGCCAGACTCAGATGCTCCAGCCTATATGATGACATGGATGATATTCTGGGAAAGGTCAAACTCTAAAGACAGAAAATAGGTCCGTGGTCACCAGTGGCTGGGGGACTACAAAAGCCACGGAGACTTTGGGGGCTGATGGAGCTGCTCTATATCTTGGCAGACGTGGTGGTTACATGACCGAATGCATTTGTCAGAACTTGAAAAATTATACACAAAATCTAGTGAGTTTTAAGTTATATAAATTATGCCTTACTAAGAAAAATGTTTCTTTAAAAAGCCACTGACCATTGTTGGAACAAATTGGAGTTTTCTCTCGTTATTTGCTTTGGGACTTTCGTGAAGAGTGGGGTGTCAGAGCAGTAGATTCTTGTTCAACCAAAGATCCTCAAAATTATGATTACTTGTTTCAAGAGCTGTTGTGAAGACCAAATCAGAGGATGGTTTTTTTTTTTTTTTTTTAAAGAGTACATTTTTTTTTTTAAATTTTTTTTTCTTTTTTTAATTTATTTATTTATGGCTGTGTTGGGTCTTCATTTCTGTGCAAGGGCTTTCTCTAGTTGTGGCAAGTGGGGGCCACTCTTCATCGTGGTGCGCGGGCCTCTCACTATCGCGGCCTCTCTTGTTGCGGAGCACAGGCTCCAGACGCGCAGGCTCAGTAGTTGTGGCTCACGGGCCTAGTTGCTCCGCGGCATGTGGGATCTTCCCAGACCAGGGCTCGAACCCGTGTCCCCTGCATTGGCAGGCAGATTCTCAACCACTGCGCCACCAGGGAAGCCCAGAGGATGGTTTTGAAACAGTTTCCTACCTTATATGTTTTTCATTCATTTATTCAACAAATCTTGATTGAATATATGGGGATTCTGTGTTCCAAGGAGTGTGCCAGACCCAGGGAACCACAGATAAGCAAGCTATAGCCCCCTTGCTCTGGAGAGTTCCTCACCTAAGATAAGAGGTAGGCACATAAACAGATCCCTGCAGTAGTATACGGTGAAGCCGTCATAGAGATAATTATGAAGTAAAGTCATCCCCCAAAGAAGGATTGAAGAACTCGTCCAGCTGCAGGGCATGGAAAATGATCCAGGTATTTGTAAGGTCTTGGAGGTCACTTATAGGAATTTAGAATTTAGCCTGTAGGTGGCAAGAGCCACTGAGGGTTTTAAATAGTGGTGGAAACAGGAATAAATGATGCTCTAGAAAGATCATTCTGGCCACCGTGTACATCTTTGCGTGGGTGTGTGTATGTGAATGATGACAGATTGGGGTGATAGAGGCAGAAGGACCAGTCAGGAGACTGTTGGGTGAAAAGCGATGAGAACCTGAACTAAGGAGATTGCAGAGGAATTTTAGACGAGATGCTTCAAGAAAGATGATTTATCGTCTAATTCAGTGGGGAGGAAACAGAAAGACGCTGATTGGGTGGATGGAGGTACCATTTCAACAGTGTAAGGACCACACAGGAAAGCTCAGATTTGATGTAGGGGAGGGAGAGGGGGGAGGGGAAGGGAGGATGGCTGTCAGTTTGGTGTTTGAAATCCAGATCGATGCATCTGTCGGGCTGTAAGTGGAAATGTCTGATAGGTTATTGTGTAAATGGATCTATGGTTCAGAAAAGACATCTTGGCGACACAGATGTGGGTGTTATCAGGGTACTGGTCATAGATAAAGATGCATTTCCAGTAACTTACATGCCCTGCTCCCTAGTTGAAAAAAACAGTTGAAGACGTATACAATATTCGGCTGGCGACATGAGATCTTAGCTGAAATGACAAAATGTCATGAGTTAGTTTTCACAGTGTATTTTCCATTCTTTGTTCAAGCACGTTTGTTTTTTACACTTGCCCCTTCCATTAGGCTGTGATCTTCAGAGAGCTCACTTCTCTCTTACCTTCAGCTTCAGAAGGTGTCTGGCACACAGTAGACAAGTTTTTTAAGTGACAAAATGACAGGTATACTATTATTAACCTTTCTCATTATAATATAAAGCACATTAATTTGCAACAGAAGAAAAGTGGGTTCATCGGTGCTAAGCTGGAGTTCAACTGTAACTCATCATTTAATTTCAGTATCAACCCTCATTAAAATATATAGGGTGAAACCAACATTTCTAGAAACCCTTAACGATATAAATCTAGTTCAGTCCCTGGTTCCGCAATTAAAATGATTTGTTTTCTCTTGTTTTCATAAGATGTTATAGAAACCAATACAAGTGCCTTAACTTGATTTATCCAATAAATTTTTCATGAAATCTTTGAAAATCCACATTTGTCCTTCAAGGACACGATTGGAAAGCATTTGGGTCCAGAGGAAGCTGCCTCCTCTGCTTCTTGGTTCTGTTATCAAGGATTTTGGAGGCTATCAGCTGAGGGACAGAAGAGACAGCTCTTGACCACATGGGTCCCTCCGTCACCTGAATGGGTTTTCCTTCCTGTTTTGAAGTCTGTGACGATACCTTGTTTGAGTCCTGGGAAGAAAAGCCCCTTCTTACCTACCTTTCAGATGCACTGCGCAAGCTGGCCTTGTTAACGGTATGAAGGTGGTAATTTTCCTGCCACTTGTGGCTGGTGTCCCCGTGACACCCAACCCTCTTCTGAGACCTTCCATTCCAGATGGAGCAGGAGGGTTGAGTGCGGGTTCGCTGCTGGGCCCCGGGCTGGAAGGCTCCGTGTTCTCCCTGGAGCCTCCCTGCGCTCGTGGACGAAGGGGTGGGAATTGGGTTCTGGAGAATTCTTGGCTGACCTCTAAGAAGAGTGTTGGAGAAGGGACATGTTTAGCCCCAGCCTCCTTTCTTTAAACATTGTTTCAGCATATTCACGTTGGTATTGATGGCATTTGTTTGGTTTTACTTGTTCTTGTAGGATTGCTGATGTGAAGGGCAAAGGTACGTAGTCTCTCACCCATATCCTGCATTAGTATTGATTCAGGCGGCTACAAAGTGGTAGGAAACGAGAAAAAAAAAGGTTCCTATTTCTCAGTCATTAGCCAGTGAAAAAAAATTAAAACTTAGGTTACTGCTTCCTGGGAAATTTTATCTCAAAATAGATCTAACTACCATTTCTGCCAACCAATAAATGATTATCTCTGGGTTAACACTTAAGAGTGCTGTTACACAGCCTTCTTTAAGGACTGTTGGCCTTGCATTGAGATGGATACATTCCGTCTATTTTCTGGAGCAGGTGGTAGGTGCTGGAATAAAATCAACATGGTTCTAAGAGGCTACCTTTTACAAACAGCCTGCAACGCCCTCACATACCATGAGAGTGAGTGCGTGCATCTACACGCATTGACGCAAGTCACACTACTTTATTTACTTCATACTTTGTGTTTCTGCAACACACACATGAACACATGCATGTGCACACACACACACGTTATAAAAGAAAATCTAAGGTCAGATTCTCCATAACTGAAAGTTTTCAGAGAGGATCATATCTTTGTGAATTATTATTGGGAAATGATATGACAATTTGGATAAAGATTCGACCAGTCTTCTTTTTTTTTAAGATTTTTTTTGATGTGGACCATTTTTAAAGTCTTTACTGAATTTGTTACAGTTTGCTTCTGTTTTGGGTTTTTTGGCCGCAAGCCATGTGGGATCTTAGCTCCCTGTCCAGGGATCGAACCCGCACCCTCTGCAATGGAAGGGGAGTCTTAACCACTGGACTGCCAGGAAAGTCCCTCGACTAGTCTTTTTATAGCAAAGATATTTCCCCTCTTTGGGGGAGTAAATCTTCACACAGTCCCCCCTGCTCTGTGTATTTCTCGTCTGTACCAAACTGACTCCTTCCATTTCTCACCCTCTCCAACGAACACTCTCTCAGAACCCATTCCAACCAAGAAGCCAACAAATGTATCAGTCTTAAAACATCATATCAGTGCCACAATTTGAGGACCAGGTCAGCTTTTATTAGGATTATTTGACATTTGCAGATATTCACAGTTTGCATTTATCAAAAAATGTGCATCATAGGATTTCTTGAGAACACAGCTCTTACAGAAAAGTCCTCTAATTTAACAAAATTAATTATAACTCATCAAGAATCTGTGATAAATAAAGAGCTATTGGTCAGAATATCAGGATAGCTCATTTGTGTATGCGTGAGTATTGTTACAGTAATTCTTGGTATGAGAGTCTATAAACACTCTATGTCTATTTTATTATATATTGAAGTCACGTTTAAGATACAAAGGTTAACAATACAAGTAATACACTGCCTGTATCTTAGAAGTCTCAAGGGCGCCCCTCCGCAATCTTGAGATCATTTACATTCAGTGTGATAATTAGTAGCTTTGAGCTTGTATCTGTCATCCACTATTTTTTTCCATTTATACTATCTTTTCTTCCCCTTTTTATATTTTTCTATCTTCTTTTGGATTGAGTATTTTTAAATTAAATTTATCCCAGTTTTTAATTTATGAGCTACAACTAGTAAATTTGTTTTGCTCTTTTAATGCTTTTCTTTTTTCCAGTTTTATTGTGATATAATTTATATATAGCATTCCATTAGTTTTAGGTGTACAACATAATGATTCTGTATTTGTATATATTGCAAAATGGTCCCAATAGGTTTAGTTAACATCCATCACCTCACAGAGTTACATTTTTTTCTTTATATACCTGGTAATTTTTAATTGGATGCCCACCTTGTGAATTTTACCTTGTTGGGTGCTGGATATTTTTTTATTCCTATAAGTATTCTTAAGCTGTGTTCTGGAATCAAGTTAGGTTATTTGGAACGTTTCGATCTTTTTGGATCTTGTTTGGACATTTGTTAGGCAGGCCTGGAGCAGCGTTCTGTCTATGGCCAGTTTTTCCCCCACTGAGGCAAGACCCTTTTTTTTAATAGTGATACTTAAAATTTTTTTTTTGATTAATTAATTTTTAAAATTTAAGTATAGTTGATTTACAATGTTGTGTTAGTTTCATGTGTACAGCACAGTGATATATCTACCTACCTATCTATCTATCTATATAGATAGATAGATAGACAGATATTCTTTTTCAGATTCTTTTCCCAATAGGTTATTACAAAATATTGTATATAGTTCCCTGTGCTGTACAGTAGGTCCTTGCTGTTTACCTATTTTATATGCAGGAGGCAATTTCCTAGAGTTGTTTCCTCATACGCATGTGCTGACCAGGACCTGGCAGAACCCTCAAGCAGAACAGGGTCCTTCTGCTGTCCTGTTCCCCACTCTCAGGGGCCCTTCCCTGGGCAAGGGGCATCCCTGGTCTCCCTGGACTCTCAGCTACATCTTCTTGCTCAGGGGTCCCTGGGCTCTGCCTACTTCCTCCCCTTCCCTGTGCTGCATGCAGACACGCTCTCCTGGCAGAAATCTGGGAGCAGTTGTTGGCTTTGCTGAGTTTTCTTTTCCTCAAGGATCACTGTCTGACGTTGCTTGAGACTGAATGTCTTGAAAACTGTGGTTTCATACACTTGTCTTTGGTATATTGTTTTGTTTTGGGCTGTCTGAGGTGGGAGAGTAAATCTGGTTCCTGTCACTCCATCTTGGCTGGAAGCAGAACCTCTCTCATAATTTGAAGATATTATTCTACTCACTGTTGCCTCTAACACTATGTTCAGGCTTATTGCTCCTCCTTCGTAGGAAATCTACTTTTGCTCTCAGGCTGATTTTAAGATAGAGTCTTTGTCTTTGGTGATCTGTTCTTTAAGATATTTATCTGAATAATTTCTTTTTATTTATTCTTGTTTGTGTTTCATTAGATTGTCATAATATAATTCGAGAATTGATATCTTTCATCAAATCTGGAAAACTGTACACATTATCTCTTTGGAGGTTATTTATTTCTTGTTCTTTTAATTCTTTCCTTTTGGAACTCTGATTAGGGGAACCTCTGTCCTTCATGTTGTATTTTGGATATTTTTTAAAACGTTTTATTCTCTGATCTCCTTGTGCCAAAACTGATGGGTGATAACCTCATCCACTGAGTATTTGTTTTCAATATTTATGTTTTCATTTCCTTTCTGTTTTTTTTAGTTCTTTTTAAAATCCTCTTGTCACTTTAGTCTTTTCTTCCCTACCCACAATTTTAATCTTCACTTTTGTTTATTTAAATGTGTTAAACCAACTCATTTTATATCCCATATCTTGTAATTCCAACATCTCAACTTTTGACTGTTACTTTTGGTTTTCAAGTCATGATGCTTTGGATTCTAGAGTCTTTTATTCATTTTATTTTCCTCTCTTATTCCTGGGAAATTTGTCTTAGAGGAATACTTAGAGGCTTAGGATGAAAATGTATACCTTTCCAAGAGAATTTGCTTCTACCAGGCATGTAGGGCGCCCTACCTACCTGGTATCATCTTAAAATAAATTCACAGGTAGAAGTTTTTCAGACCACATAGGTCATGTGAATCCAGGCAGCACACCTGTGTGTAGACCAGTTTGTAGGTGTGAATTCTCAGGGGAAATGTTTTTTCCCTCTACCTGATAGATACAGGCAAGCTACCTTGCCATTTCCTCCTGAGTTGGGATTATGTCCAGTTAAAATTCACACTGAGGGTGACACCATTTAGGGTCCCACTTTATTCAGATGTCTCCTTTGGACTCCCTCCTCTGGGTGGGACCTGGGGTGGATCACCACTTCACAGTGCTCTGTATGATTAGCCAGTATTACAAGGGAAAGGCAGACGCTTCTAGACTGGAAGCCTACTTTTCACTTATTTTTTGGCTTCCAAGGATTCCTAACTGCCTTTTGGGTTAGTGATGCATTTAAATGTCTTCTAAGATGTTGAACTTAACATTTCTTTTTCAGTTGGGAGAATCATTTAGGGTATCTAGTTGGCCATACTGCCAAGGATGGAGGTCCCTTATGTTTAGATATTTAAACGTTGAGGCAGTTGATATTTTCAAATCAACATGTCAATGTTGAGAATGGACCCAGGTAAGTTGGTCATGCACAACTCTTACATTATGTTTAGTAAACAGCAACAGTCCTTGGTATTTAGAGAAAATTTCGGGCCATGTGTTGTCTTGTATAAACTTGCTTCTGGGTGATGAGGACCCAGACGGAATCTTTTAGTATCTCAGACTGAATTCTTTTAGAGACATCAACATTCGTTATCAGCAGGCACAAAAGCAGTGATATGTCCTGTCCTCTACTCTACACAAAGTCTCAGTCCCAAATCCTATAAGGGTCTGGAGGACACCTTGCATGAAATGTTCACTAGAGGAGAACACTGTGATGGTCCCTGGCATTATCTGGATACTGTACTTGCTGTTGGCATCAGTGCAGCACTAACCCCGTCAGATCAGGAGCTGGACCCCTCAGGATCGCAGAATCAGTTCTCCCAGCTGAATGTGTGCCAGTCCCTGGGGGACGAGGGGGAGGGACTCACTGGGTTCATTTTACTATTCATTCCAGGGCTCTGCCGTGCGCTTGCCAAGCCACATAGCCCGAGCACTGCCGACTTCACCAAGGACAATTCACCTTAACACTTATTTTAATAAGTAACAAATCCTTGGGTTAATGAGAGATGAAGGTGGCCACAGCACTAGTAGCCTCCTCTAGGGGTCGGCTTTCTGTTGGAGATGCTGGCCAACAGCCCCTGGAGGCTGTGTCTCTGAAGAGGGCAACTGAGGGCCCTGGGGTCTAGATGGGCATCAGCTGACACACACGCATCTCCCACAGCCTGTGCAGAAGCATCTTTAGCAGCAGCTACAGAGCCCTTCCTAAGGACACCCTTCCTGTTACACGGCTGTCACTCTTGTGGTATGTGATGTACATTCTTCTTGGTTTTCACCGTCAGTCTCATCTCTTCTACGGGTGTAATGCACATGCATCCATGGGAATTAAAGTTTCGCTACAACCTATAATATAATCCTCGCTAAAGCTCTTGCTTTTTAAAGAGTCTCCTCTTGAAACTATGTTAAGAATGTAAGTCAGACAGAGAAAGACAAATATATGATATCACTTATATATGGAATCTCAAAAAAGGTTAAAACGAACTTATTTACAAAACAGAAATAGACCCACAGACATAGAAAACAAACTTAAGGTTTACCAAAGGGGATAGTGGAGGTCGGAGGGGGGGAGATAAAATAGGAGTTTGGGATTAGCAGATGCACACGACTGTATATAAAATAATCAACAAGGTTCTGTGTATAGCACAGGGAACTATACTCAGTATGTTGTAATAACTTTTAATGGAAAAGAATCTGAAAAAGAATGTATATATGTATAACTGAATCACTTTGGTGTATACTTGAAACTAACACAACATTGTAAGTTAACTATACTTCAATTTAAAAAAAAATTTAAAAAAAGGATGTAAACCCACTTTTGAAATGTGAATAACCATTACCTAGTTATCTCTTCTGAGTGATGGAAATTTCTTTTTGGAAAATCATCTTCATTTATAAAATGCGTTGAATATTCTCCTTTTTTTGGTCAAGAGGAATCTTTCAGTAAGTTTATTGTTGTCTATTAGAACAATATATTTTATTCATGACACGTGAAGCCTAAATAATTGATTTTTAGCATTTTTCTGGAGTTGCTCAATGCTAATTTAACTGGAAAGCTAGAAATGTTTAAATCTTTGCTGACTTCCTAAGGAGGCTTCTTAAGGAGACTGTTTGATTTACGGGCCTTTCCTTCCTCTGTCTGGCCCTGGATTTTTGGCACAAGTTAGAGCTTAAAATAGGTGTTCGCCTGTGGTCAGACCTTGCTGCTGTTAATACCTATTAGGTGCCGAATGTTAACTTTTATTCAGTATTTTACATTTCTGTAGCACTGAGCTCTTTGCAAAGCATTCTTCCCAGTATTATTTCAATTTAATGCTAAGAAACACATGAAGCAAGTATTATTCGCCCCATCTTACAGATGAGATAGCTGAGGCCAAGAACGAATTTCACATAGTCTGTGAGTTGAATTAAGATTTAACCACAGGTCTTCTGATGCCAGGCTTGCTCTTTATGTTACTCCATAGATGCCCTGCTTCCCATTTTGGTCAGTTATAAGGTGGAATTGAATTTAAAATGAATATAAAATATAAAAATATAAAATGAGATCTTTATGTGCCATTTCAGATGGCTGAGTTGTTTGCATATTAAAAGCAAAGCATGCTTTGTACATATGAGACTTCTTTGACGTTTACCTACATAATTTCTTATTGACAGTGTCACATCTCTCTGCTCTGCTTTGCTTCTCTGTAGGCCACTATTTGGGTCCCAACTAATTGAATTAAGGCAGGTTTTTAAAGGAACTCACTCTTATGTGACTTAATTTACCATTTTCCTGGACAACCACAGCCAGGGCAAAGCCTTTGGGAATAGGAAGCATAATTCAGGAAATGTCAGGGAGGAAGGTGGGGAACAAGACATCTAGAACATTGTAAATTGCTGAGGAGAGACATGGGGCGGGGGCGGGTGCGGGTGGTTAGGTACTTGGAAGGAAGCTCCCTGAATTTGGGAGATGGAACACTAGGAAATGAGAGGAATAAAGAAAACATTCAATTTTGTGGAAATCCAGTTTTGACTCCAATGCAGGGCTATTTTCAGATTGCTTTCATCCATCACCTGGAGCATAAAGCCAGCATGATCGTGAGCTAGCTTTGTACACAGGGGAGATAACATATAGAAGTTTAAGCAAATCTGCCAGAATTCCTGATAATCTGAGAGCCTGCCTCAGCCTGGATGCTTGTGAAGCCTCCTTTCTATGACCCCAAGACTTTCTTTTCCTTTCTTTCTTTTTGAAGAGTGTGTTAAAAAGCAATTTCATGAGAACAAACTCCAGGAGACATTCCAAAGCAAGCTCTACCTTTATAAATCCAATGAAGGTTTATGAGCTGTAAAGTTTGCACTACTTAAAAAAAAAAAAAAGGAATCGAGACATTGCAATTTCGTAAGTCTGATCCTAAAACCACTCCGGCAGAAAGGAAAGCGAGGCCCTCATGCTAAAAGCAAGCAAGCATCATTTTTAACTCCTGAAAACTGCTGGAGGGCCAGTGCCAGCTCACAGCACCAAGTCACCTGACAGAACCTTGCTTTTCTTGCTCTGAAAGTGACTGGAATCTGGTGCCTCTGCAGAGACTTCCCAGGTGTCTCCAAGGAGACCAACTCGGGCTAATGTGTGGAAGAGGAAGTTTCTAAGGTACCGTTTTATTTATTTATTTATTTTAACATCTTTATTGGAGTATAATTGCTTTACAATGGTGTACCGTTTTAAATGAATCACTTCCCATTAGGACATACTGCCAACCCTGTCCTCAAAAGTGATAGGAAAGTAGCGAGTCCTGGGACTGGAATCTCCTTCCACATAGACGTGGGTTGAAAGCTTCACGGGCAGTTGACTGTGACTCCATGTGACCCGCCCCCCCCGCCACCTCCCAATTTAACACAGTCTCTTCCTTTCTTTTACCTCTTAAAACTCGCTGTAATTTTTAATCACTTCGCTGTCTTTGTTGCTTCTCTTCAGCTCTAGATCGTAAACTGCCGACGGGCACAGACGCTGGACGCTGTGCTTCCGGGTTTATATTCAGGGCCTGAAATAACACTCAGCTGTAGTAGCTGCTCCGTCCACATTTCCCAAACGCTGAATAAATTAATGAAGTGCGGTTACTAAGATTCTTTTAAAAAGTTATGCTTATGGTATGTTGAGTGCTTTGAAATGGTTTTTATAGGCAAAAATGGTCAACTGTCGTCAATTTCATAAGGTTCAACTTGTAAATTAATGTGATTTTTGTGGGACATTTCTAGTTATAAGTCTTGAAAGACATAAACATGTCCATCATCTTGCTACTTCTTTATTTAAGGAGATATCTTAGCATTTGCAAAGGGGTAGCCACACACAGCCTAAGCGTCCAATCCGGAAGAACTGGCTCATGAATCAGCGTGCATCCCTGCCCTGGAAAGCTTGGTGACCACCCAAAATTGTGCTGCTTAAGAGAATACGTTGATAAGACACATTTTACTGCATGAAGTTAAGAAAGGAAGTCCATTACATAACAACGTGTGTGATTTCCCAGGCTCCCGCTGCTCAGAACAAAAAGAAGTCCCAAAGGATATTTACCAATGGATTAACAGTGGTTAGTTTCTGGATGGTGGGATTACTCATGATTCAGATGAATGTACATTAGGTGTGTAGTAAGGAAAAATCCTTTGCAGGTATTACATTCTAGAACCCATTAAAATTATAGATAGATATATGTTTAATAGTTAAATGACAGAAAAATAGGGAAGAGGGAGAGTAGAACTATAATTCTACGTGTTGAGATCTACACGTCAGACCCTACAAATCACAAGCAACTAGTATTTAGTTCTGTTACATCTCAGAGTTCCTAATCTTAAGACTGAAGTCTAGAGTAGTGAATATGAAGTTCTATAATTTAAAATAAGATAGTCTTTCTTTATTTTAAACTAATAGGGTTGAGGAAAATCCAGCGAAACATCCCTGGTGTCCCACTATGGGGCTTTTGGGCAAACAACAGGAGGGAGATTCCCTATAGGGATAGCCAACACCTCTTTCTTTGAACTTAAGTGCTCTTTCTAAGAGAATTATATTAAAATCTTATCTTTAATCGCTCCCTAGATATTTGTTTTCTAAAAACGATTTGAGAGTTATAACTTTATTGTTGTCCAAGTATAGAGAGAACCTCAAAAAGCAGAGGTGATCAGATGATGTGGGCCCATCCATAACAATGTCACGGGCAGACACTCGACCAGCACCACCAGGGCCTCCTTTGCCCCCAGCTAAGAACCCACAGGAACTTGTAAACCCGAGATCTCCTCTTGGCAAACGTATACACTCTTAACGCTCCATCCATTCACCAAATTGTGTCTAATTCCATTAAAATCCAAAGAAGAGCTTTAAAAATCTATGGATGGTATATAAAATAGATAACCAATAAGGACCTACAGTCTGGGAACTATACTCTGTATTTTGTAATAACCTATAAGGGAAAAGAATCTGAAAAAGAATACATATATATATATATATATATATATATATATATGTATATGCGTATATAACTGAATCACTGTGCTGTACACCTGAAACTAACACGATATTGTAAATCAACTACATTTCAATAAAATAATCTGTGGGCGGGAACAGCAGCCACTTCTATTCTGCGGGCTGGTTGCAAACGGGGCCAAGAGAGGGGTAGGGGCCCTCACCTCTCCCAACCTGCCAAGGACCCTCTTCTTCCCGGACCCTCAAAGGTAAGATGTGATGTGTGGGCCCCATTCCTTGCCTGTGTCGTGTTTGAAATGGTCCCCAAATGTGAAGCTTCTGAAATGCAAAATGATGGTTCACAGTGAGCATATTTAGGAAAAGCTGTCCCTTCTTTTGTTCAAAATTTCCGGTCTTCCTTGAAGGTACAGGAAACGGTGTAGGAATCTGGGTCAGAATCACTCAGAATTTCTTTGCATCTGGGGCGATTCTGCGCCATTTGGGAATCACTTCAGTGAAGACAGGATTGGGAGGGGGTGTCCGCGTCACACCGACGAGGGCGCGTCCGCGTCACACCGACGAGGGCGCCAGCATTACCTGTGAGCGTTCCCAGTCCCTATCACAGCGTTTTCTGGTTTCTTCTGCGGAGCTCCACATTTCAGTGGGGCGCTCAGGCGAGATGCTCCAGCTTATCACATAAACAAGAATATTTTCTGCGGCTCTGCCTTACGCTGTAGCTGTGGTTAATGCTGGGAGTGTTTACATAAAGCCCGATGCATGGGTACCTTGTCAGCAGCAGTTGGGAGGCTGCAGTTAACCAAAGCCTCAGCAAAGTTCTGTAAATCTTTTTGAGTCAGCACAAAGACAAACCAAGACTTTTTCTTTCTCTCTTTCCGTTAATGCATCCAAATTAAACCATTAAGCAGGGATGAAGGTGAAGTGCTGTAAGTTTCGCGCAGATAGGAAGGGGCCACATTTAGCCCTGAGACGTCCGGACCAGGCTTCTATCGCCTTGCATCCCAAATGCTTCCAGGCTGTTTCCTCCACTTTGAACTACAACCCCGGGAAGAGACATTCTGGCCTGTGTAATGCAGATGCCCCCATAGGACGGTGGCCCCGAATCTCTTAAGGTCACTAAGAAACAAGGGGATCTCTTGGCTGTTGTCACGCCGGCTCCGTGCACCAGGATGTGATGGCGTTGAGACCATCCACTGACTAAATCACTGACTAAATCACCTGCTCCGTGTTCATCACATTTGTTCATTTACAATACCCCCTTTTCATTGTTTATGTATAGTGTTTGGCCCCAGGCATGGTTTAAGAACTCAGGATTGAAAAACTAGAACGCTGAGTCCTTCCCCTCCCAAGGGGAGTGAGGAGGTCATGTGAGGCAGAGGAATCAGGACACAGGGGACCAAGTGGTTGTGTCCATCTCATTCCCCGAGACTTCACGGGCAGTGACATTCCACGCGGCCCCTGCCCAGCAGCCTGGGCCTCTGCTTCTGTTTCTGTAAGGTTGCTGTCTGTGACCTCGTGCTCTAACAACTTGCGTTTGTCACCCTGCACCCCCGAACCAGAACTCACCATCCTCCTCTGCTTTGTAGACTTTGCGTTTTACTTGCAAGTCCTCCTCTCCCTTTCTGTCGAATGGAAACACTGATGTTTGTCTCAAAGCCCAAGGCCTGGGGGGATCCTGTTCCCTTTCCTAATCATCTGTGTTAGAGCCCCACTCCCTCCCGAGGGAGGTCACCTCTCAGGGGCTGCTTTAGGGACCGAGCCTCTGCGGGGAGGTAGGGCATTGTGAATAAGGAGGGGCCTGCCCTCATCAGAAACATTTTATTCCCCTAAAAATGCAGTTTTTATATCTACAATTTGACCTAAAGCAGAGAGAAGACACAATAAAGTGAAGGAAGCCTGTCTGCTAGCGTTATCAGCACCCAGGAAAGCTTCTGTCTGCAACATACAGCGTCCGTCTGGACTCCTGGAAAAGCACAGCGAGAGGGGAATTCTGTCGTGTGTCCAAGAAAGCTTTACCCTTCATGTCAGGTGCCACTAAATACTTCACATTTGAAAATACTATATAGAGAGCAACTTTTTAAGTCTGGTATTTGCTGTATCTTTAAAAGCGTATTGATGGCTTTTCAACTGCTTCAGATTTCAAGCTCAGGGACTCTGCTCTGTGC